>NW_006262201.1:40770852-41108332 GCF_000493195.1 Citrus x clementina
CCCACATGCATCTCACCCACCACCGCCATTAAAACACCACCAACAACAACAACAACATCCCAAACAACAACAACATCCCAAACAACAACAACAACCCAAACAACAACAACATCCCAAACAACAACAACATCCCAAACAACAACAACAACCCAAACAACAACAACATCCCAAACAACAACAGCAACAACAACAACAAGAAAAATGGCAATAACAACTCACCTAGGGTTTTCAATTTTTTTCTTTGATTTTGGAGATCTCCGAAGATTTTCAACGTGATTTAGCTTCTTTCAAGTGCCAACAACTTTCTCCGCTGCCGATGTACGCTGCCGCCGACAATCTATAGAACTTCCGGTGATGAGATTTTGGTGAGAGGGGAAGGAATTTGCTTGAGGGAAACGTGAGAATGAGGAGGGTAATTTCGTCCAAAATGTGGTGATTTGGCTAATGTTGAAAGAAAAAAATTTGAGGGGTTAAAGTTGAAAAATGCCTTCTTTTTTTGGCTTGTTTTGTAAATTTCCCATTCAACTTCACACGGTCAATAAATACGAATCACGTCCTGCGCACGAGTCACAGCGTTGAAATGGATTAGGATGCAGCGTCAACATAATAACTCTGGTGGGTTGTCAATTTGTTTTTTAAAATTGGAGGGCCCCACTTGCAATTTGAACGAACGGCATCGGTGTCAGGATTTTTAGGACATAATTTTGGGGCAACTTGATAATTGGTCCCACTAATCTAAAATCTTAAAGGAATACACAAATTGATGGTTCCTTATCCTCAAAACTTTACCTTAAAATTTTTATTAAAATAATGTTAAGATTCGTATTCCGAAAATCCATACTGTTTTTCTTTTTTTTTTCTTTTAATTAAAGTTTGAATAAGGAAAGTTTTGGTATGCGACGGATGGTTTGCAGTGGGCACAATAATTATTTCAAATAGATTTAATGTGAAGGATGTATTCAATAATTTATTTGATAGTGGTCGAAGAAAAAGAAATTCAATAAAGTTTAAGAAAATTTTCTTCACGAATTTTTGAAATGGAACATAAAAAAATCTTTCTATCAAAAGAGCTTTCTCTACAACAATTAAAAATAAATAATCATCGTGTGCGGGATTTTTCTTATTTTGTAAAATGTTTTAAAAAAACTTTTTTTTTTATTTAGTTATGCATGTAATTATTTGAATGTCTATTTTATTTTATTTTTACATAAGTAAACTCAATGAGGACATGAAACTAAATTAACTTTAAAATACATAAAAAGATACTCTTTTTTTTTAAAAAAAAAAAGTTAAAATACATAAAATTATTAAACAAAGAAAATAATAACTTGTTTGAGAAGAGAGAAAGCTTGAGTCTCCGCATAATATAATAATTAATAAAGGTTGTATTTGTATTAGCTTTTTGATTAAATGGTTTTGTATTTTTCATATATTATTTTTTTTAATGAATTAATTGAAAGATCTCAAGCAAAAGAATGGTTATGGGTTTTTATGGAGATTACCTGAACTAATTTGGCATTGGTTTGGAACAATTCCAAATTTGGCGGATAAGGTAAACAAAAATCATAAGCAAGTAATAGACTTAAATCGTTAAATTGGGATCAACAAGAAGGTTGTTGGTTAGGTTTGGTATATATTTTGATAACCTGCAAAACAAGCTAATTCAGATCTTTATTTTATTTATTTATTTTTATTTTTTTGTTGTTGGTTGGTGTGCTTCAATTTGACCTTGCATCCATATTCTCATTTTTATTTAATTAATTATTCATTCTTGATGCTCATTATCATATTATGATTATTTATTCAGTTTGAAAATGAATCTATCATTGTCTTCGTATATGTTTGCTTACCAGCATTAGTTAGCACAATACGTATATGTTTGCTTAACCAGCATTAGTTAGCACTTAGCACAATACAACTCACCTAATTAACGAAGCAATGCCTCACAAGTTATTTTTAAGTGGATGATTAACCTAACGACGTCAATGTTAATATAATAATTACCTTAAAAGCTAACCACCTGAAGTGTATTATCGGACTCAGGTTCCACCATTATGAATTATTTATAATCCCGTTCACATTTTACTCAATATTTTTCTTGCTAGTAATACATAACTATATACGCAATCTGCAACTAAATATAATAAAGCAAAAAATGAAAATGATATGCCACATACGTATCATGTATGGACCCCCACAAGTAGAAGTCTGGCTAGGTAATTGATCAGTAATTTTCTGTTCATTGAGCTGTCAATTGTTCTTTACTTCTTTAAAAAAAAAAAAAAAACATTAAAAATATACAAAGAACTCAAACAGTCTTGAGAGAAACAATTTTTTTTTTAAAAAAAAAACATACCAATATAAAGTTATAAGCATGATTATTTTTCCTGGTATGCATGGAAACAAACTAAACATCTTACGTGTATGGAGAGGCCATTAACAATTAACAAGACAAGCTAGCGAAAGTAGCCATATATTTATTTATATATTATACAGTCGGCATCATGGGATGCGGACAAGGCTATAGGTTGAATTATTTGAACTTATTATTGTTCACCCAAGGAATGCGCTTCGGAAAGGGACATGGGTACGTAACACTTATCTTTTTTTTTTTGTGCTTCACTAAGCAACATACATGATACATGCAAAACAGACCAAGATCACTCACAAATGGTTACTAAATTGGACGTTAATTTTAGTCCTGTTAACAACATATAGGCTTTTTGCCAATTTAATTATTATTCAGTCATGTTCCACCCAACTTCCAGGCTAAAAGTTAAATATATTTTTAAGGTGGCATGTTGATTTCATATTGTTAAGTAATGTTGAATCTGGGAATGAATTAACTGGGTGTTTTTAAGTTCAATAAAAAATGCTAGATCTACTTATCTAACACCTTTATTTTGAACTTTATACGTGGACTTTGATAGATTTTTTTTTTAAATTATTTTTTTTCAATAAAGTTAGGTCATTAGCACAATAATATAAATGGTGAATGGTAGTATAATGGTGGGGTACAGACGAGAAAAGTAACACGTTCATGCGGAAAAAGTTTCACGAGGTGGAGCTGGGGTTCGGATGATAATTAAAGTAGCTCATATATACCACTGAACTGATAATGCTTTGTGCACTTGGAAACTTTTTGGTTCCGGCAGATGACGTTATTTCAGCAATTCGAGCGATTAGGTTGCCTAACACAGCAACCAGGGCCGTGGGTTTTGAACAAAATTCTCTGGAGTGGGTGGGTAGAGCAAACTCACAAAACGATGAATGTCTCATGCGCGGTGCAATAAATATTGAAGATCATCTGGCTTTTAATTTGCACTTTGCGTACGACTTAGTTATGTTGGCCGCGCCATGCATGAAATAGAGTGTTGGCTTTTTCGTTTTGGAAGAAAGAAGCCTTTATATTGCGACGAATCTTTCTTGTGTTGACGAAATGCCTTGGAAATTTTTTTATTTTTTTATTTTTCCTTCCCAAAAGCTGTAGATTTTGTAGCCCAAGGCCGAGCGGACACATTCTTTTTTAATAAAGC
Source organism: Citrus x clementina (assembly GCF_000493195.1). Lineage (NCBI taxonomy): Eukaryota > Viridiplantae > Streptophyta > Magnoliopsida > Sapindales > Rutaceae > Citrus > Citrus x clementina. The sequence continues at coordinate 40,774,389 of NW_006262201.1, forward strand.
TAGCTAGCGGTAAAATCTTTACCTTAGTCAATTAGGCATAAACCCAAAATCAATACTACTAAATAGCAAGTTCAAGGATTTGAGTCTAATGAATTTAATTACAAATTAAGATAAATGTTGCAATAACATTTATAAATGCACAAATAAAACGCTCTCATCAGATAAGACAAGCGTGTGAAGTTGAAAGACAATGTGAAAGAGAAAAAAATAATTGTTCGAACAAAATAGGAATATATGGAAGACTGAATCGTGCGATTGGGGAAACGATTTCCGTGAATTATGTGTTGTACTATACGACAAACCAGGAAATTAAAGAAGATTAGAATCATTGGAAAGATTCCACCGATGCCTTTGAAAAAAAAAACAAAAAGGAAAAAGAAATAAAGAAATAAAGAAAGATTCAACCAAAGGATAATAACGCGGCCTATTTAGTTTGGGTACTTCAACAAAAAATAGTAAATTGTCGAAGGGTATATATAGATTTTCCACACAATTAATAAACTAATAAATCGTTAGCTATAATCAATTAACTATCATAAAAAGGAATTGCGCGGAGGAATGACCAACTACAACATTACTGATCCACTGAAACCCAATAAACTACCATAAGCTTAAATGTTGGGGAAACATGTCACTTTTTATTTTTCCCCCCTTTTTTTCCCCGTAGAAGAAACATGTCACTTTTTCGGATTGCCAAATTTTGGAAAACGTTCAAGTTATTTCAAAACACAAAATTATCTCATAGGGTTCGCTTGTTACGCTTGTAAGAATGAAAGAAAGTGTGGGTGGCTGGCTGCTTTCTCTCTCTCTCTCTCTCTCTATATATATATATGTGTGTGTGTGTGTGTAGTGTCAAATATTGATACACTAAACATGTCAATTCTCTTCTTGTTTAACTACGAATGGAGATTTTGAGCACATGAGTAAGTAAGATGAGAATAAGTAATTATTTAAAATAATTGAAGAGGCTTCACGTAAAATTATCTTACATTGTTCGTGTGTATTAATTTAAGAGAGACTTATAAGATTAGAAGTTTATGAGGAATATCTATTCCTTTTGCTCATTGAGGGATTAATGGAATCCTCTCCCTCATGGGAGCTGAGCTCCAATGCTCTGAGTTGAGTCAACTTTTGACATGGCATGATCTATTTCATTATCCAAACATGAGATTTGCAGAAAATCAAGCCCAATGCTAATAGTATACGTATCGAACAAGCTCAAATGTAGAGAAATAATAAGAAGACAAGATTAAGAACTGCAAAAGGTCAACGAATTCTCTAAATTAAGCGAGATCGCTATCATAATCATCAAGATGCTTATGAATAATACGATTCCTCGTCAGCAACAAACAGATATTATTGTAGGCCAGATTAGAATTAATTGTCTATTTGCTCTTCAGATATTAAAGAAAGAAAGAAAGAAAGAAATGAATGAGAACATTGTAATAGAATAATTAATAACATCAAAGGACTGGTCTGGAATATCAAACATGGTCCATATGATGTGGAAACAATTTAATTATATTGCATTTGGTGAATAATTAGTCAAATAGCTTAAACTAACTACGTACATTTGGAAGGTTGTTGTGGTTGACCTGATGCCTAATAGTTGAACAACCATTTTAATAAATATGTCTGAATAAATTCATGCAATTATATATCTACTCTCATGAAAAATGGTTTCATGATTTCATATTCAAATAATACTATTAAAAAAAAAAGATATAGTGCATTTAATAATGCATGGCTCATTTTGGCCGAGTGGCCAGAGCCTTGCCCTCACAATTGTGAGGTGTTCATTTTCTTCGTTAATTATGGAAGACATGCTTCTCCATTTTCAAATGTGAGTAGACCAGACATCCCTCGAATATTATAAAGGATAAAATCTAGGCAGTGATACATAATAATTAATGCAAGCTAGTCTCATTAATTGTCTGATTATAAATATCAAGTTATAATCTCATACAATATGAGTTCTAATCTGAGCATTAGTCTAATGTAATTCAAATAATAATAATAATGTATGGCTCATGAGAAGTTGATCGAATCATATGCACAGTTTGCTCTTATGAAATATGGGATTCAGTCCTCTATAAACGCGTCTATGTTACGTAAAAGTAGATAGGTTCCTCTCAAGAGAATTGTCCAAGGTTTTCAATCGATAAAATATGTAAAAATATGGTTGGGACGTAAACGGTAGTATAACATTAATTGGGCGGCTTATAATAATGAAAATACGAACGACTGTCGTGTTTGATCCTGAGGAAGACGGTGACAAATTCTAATTCAATGATTTGATTAAAGTGGTTATATAATTGAAATTGGCGCATGGACCACTATATATTGATATATGATCAGTATGATCACCTTTTTTCCCCCCCATCTTTTAGCATGGGATATTGGCTCCAATGCTGGCTCCATAAGCTAGAGTGTAATGCAGCTATTGTGATCCCAAATATCGTGGGACAGAGCTAGTTGTTGATGTAAAAGGCATTTGAGGGATGGTGGATGATGATTGACGATGAGGTGGAGTGGGCACCAAAAGCTAACGATGTTTCTTCTACTCAATCGAAAATGTCCCAAGAAATTTTTTGTTGGTATTTCTTTTTCTTCACCGAGTGAGTGAGACTGAGAGCTTCGACAATTATTTTATGGCCATTCATATCCTTGTGAATTAAGCAGCCGCAGTGCGAGGTTACTGAAAACAGGGAAAATCTGAAATGATAGTGCGGAACAAATGGCACGAATGAAATAATAGAAAATAAAACGTAATTCGTTGGAACCCCAGACAGACCGCAAACGTTTTGACTTTTGACTCCTTTTATTTTTTTTTTGAGGACCATTTTGGAATTTGAACAAGAATACTTGGGTCAGGTCAACTTGTCAATTTAATTGGGTTTCACAGAGGAATGCATTTAATTGATGGGGCCTTCTCAGTATGATCAGGCCTAGTTGCAGTCTGCGTATAGAAGCCACCAGACCAGAGTGACCAGACTATATAGGGCCTTAAATTAAAAATATATATATTTAAACCATTTAAATTTCAAAGATGTGACTTTTATGAAGTAACAACTAACAAGATTTGTGCAATGGTGACCTTTGAGTAGTATTATTAATATGTCGAGCTTCGGAGCAAACAAACAATTGCGTGGGGGAAAAAGGTTGAGCGCCCAATCAACTCAACTCCTCTGGCTCTGTACCCCAAAAGATAAGAGTTGTTTTTTTTACTTTTTCGGAATAAATGGAGTACATAGGGGTGTCGACTCAAAAGATAAATATAAGGGTAGGATTTTGATGCCCTCAAAATTCCTAATGAATTTTTAATTAAAATTATTTAAATAATTTAATGTAAATCGATTTATTTTTGAATAGATATTCAATCAAACATTTAGATAAATTATTCTTTTAATAAATCTTTTACACTTATCTCATTTCATAATTTTTATTTATATTTTAAAATTTTATTAAAAATTTAACTTTTAGACCTTTGAAGATAAAATTATATAATAAAATTTTTTAAATAAATTTAACATTTTAAAATTTTTTGTGCAATTTAATTTTAAGAAAAAATAATTGATTGTGATATATGAATTTGTATTTTATCAATGAAACTAAGGAGGGTGTCATAAGAATTTTAGAAAGGCATTAAACGCCGCACTCTAAATACAATTGGCCCATCGGGCACTGGTTGGTTCGGCTCTAGGGCTTTTACATGGGCGCGAAGTATTCATGTATCCGACCCACAGCCAGGCCCCTCGGTTACATTTCAAGATTTCAAATGGGCCGATGTCGTGTAGTTTGTGGGTTTTCAATTTTAGCCGACGATAAGAATAGATGCTATGATTGAAATTCTGGAATGTTGTCGAACAGAGTTTATCAAGATCACGTTGATATTGATGCGGTCAATTTTAAATAATAAATTGTAAATTGCGTGAAGAAATTCAAGGCCGTGGTAACCGAATTGATTTCCGCCGCTGACAACACCTCCGCATTTTATGGTATTTTTTATACACGTGTGTTGTGAAGCTGAAGCATGTTGCAGACGCGTGGTTTCTACTTTGCCGCTACGATCAGACGGCAAAGATTCTGTTTCCCAAGCTTTACCTTCTCTTTCCTTTTCCTCCTCTGGCGGTTGCGCCAAGTCTCTACCGTCAGCCCGGCTTCGCCTCTTATATTATCTCTATTGGGTGACCATACAATCATAAATTTTTATATAAATTAATATTATATTAATTTATTAATTGAATAAAAATATAAAATAATAAAAATAAATTATATGGATCAAGAGATATTTAATTCAATTAATAAATTAATGTCATACCAATTTGTACAAAATAAATTTATACAAGAGTTTATGATTATATCATTATTCTAATTTATTGTGAAAAATTTTAATATACTCGCAAGCGCACGAATTTATAACTAGAATAGTGGTAACGAGATCAAACGCACAAGGATTGTTATAAATTAAAAAGTTTAATTTAAATCTAAAATTAATATTAATCATAACCTAATTGAACAATTTGAATTTTTAAGAGAAATTAAAATAATTAAAATAAAGGAGAATTCAATAAGACAAAAATTACCAAGGTTTCATAATTCATCACTATTCAACTAGAAATTATCTAATGATTAATTAATCCCCAATTTTAGAATGACAACTCGAAATCAATCTATGTCATCTCATGGATATAACAATTAAACCTAATTAAAATTAATCTTGTGTAAGTTCTTTTTCTACTTAATAGTATGACATCTAAGCATCCTATATAAACATATTGAATAACAAATAGTCAAAGTTTTCATAAACACTATGTGTAAATAATTTAATGAAAGACACATAATAAAAAATAATCATATATAAACTTTACATATTCAACCATTGATTTAATTAAATATTAATCCTAACAATCAATAATGCATGACAGAATTGATAAAAAGATTTAATAACATCCAACTAATCATGTGAAACAAGAATCCTAAGCATCAAATAATATATATAGGGAATTAATTAAATAAAAAAATAATTATTTCATTGAATATGGTTTCATCCTTAACCTAAGTATAAGAAAATTAGCTAAACATACTTAAATTGAGAGCAAGAAATAAAATAAAATCAACCATAGAGAGTTAAATTGCTGCTGCTGCTGCCGCTATTCTTCTTCTCCTTTTCTTTTCGTATCCCAATTATACGAAAATTTTTCTTTTCAAGTCACAACAATGAAGCTAACTACTATTATTACCGCAATAATTGTTCTTCATGGTTCTAAAATTTCCTGAACTGCATATATCATTTACAACACAGGAGTATCAATTTTACAAACCCCAAACTTTGGAGTCGCCAACCATAAAACACATCTGTGTCCTCTAATGACAGTCGAGAGGAAATTTTGGATTTTGTACTCATTATAGCTCCTACATTTTTGCCTCAACATCAAAACTTGTTCATTTTTCTGAAACTCTTTAACTAGAAACGTTGCCCCAAGAAGCCTTGAAGTGATGCAAACTTGGCAGGCCATGGCCATAACATCCTTCGGGTGCCGGATAAAAGAGCTTGCGCAGGTGGTTGTATTTTTCCTCATCAAAGTTGTGGGCCCTAATGAGTTTATTTTGCCTGGACTTGAATCTGCGGTGGAAGTAGCCTTCAAAGGTAGGCTCAGTGGACGTCCTTAGAAAGAAACCATAGGCTAGAGCAAAGTCAAGTGATGAGACAAAGAAGCATATGGGCTCCATCACATCCCAACTGAGTTCCCAGAATGTGAGCCTCATGAACCCAAGTGTTTGCACCGTTAGGAAACCCAACCCAAAATACAGCTCCCCTCGAACCTGGGCCTTAGCCTTCTGGTCAATTATGGCCTTCTGCATTTCCATCTTCTCCAGTTCTTTTCTTCTTGGGTCACTGGGTGTTGCTACTGTTTCAGAAATTATGCTCTCCATCGATTTTGCCACCTGTAATCATCAAATAGCTGGATCGCATTATTATCATTCTCAAAGAAAGTCTTCATCTAGGACAATTTTCAATTATGACGTAACGTCTCGTCTCTTAATCATCACGTGCGAGTCAGATTGACAAGCAAATAAACTCATAAAGTACTTTTAATTCCCACCGTTGTACAGACAACACACCACCCGCACCGGACAGAGCTCAAACAAACGCTTTTATTTATTTATTTATTTATTTATGTTTATTCTTTTACCACTTTGCAAAGAATTAAATGAAATAACTGAATGCGCAACTCGGTCCTGCCCATAACCATAGATGACAGATCCACGTTTTTGGGCGCAAAGGTCTCTAGAAAGGGGAAAACTGAATGTGGCAGAAGGCCGGTCATCATGTCAGCTCACTTCGTCTTTTAATCCGAAATCAATTAAAGAATGAGCGTGTATAGCCAATCAAACACTTTTGTTCAATATTCCAAGTTTCATTTTTTAACCACCCTCTCACTTGCTATTGATTGAGTGTTCCTCCAATACAATTCTTCAGATTTCCGCTGTCCTGACCCCGCTCCTGATTTACAGTATATATGTAATGTAGGTGAATTTTCATATAAAGATATTTTAAAGGAAAAAAAAAAATCAGACAAGTTGGAATAAACAAAATCCCTATATTAAGGCTAGCATCTAATTGTTTTGATGACTAGAAACATAAAACATAATATTTATTATTTAATAAAGGGAAAGATTTATACCTGCTCCGGTCGTAGCAAAACTATGCTGCCTAAAACGATGACGTTTCCGGACTCATCCAACGACTTAGCGAACTCAACCCCTTGACTTTCATTCTCGCAGCTGTCAATACAGAAACGAACAAACTCGTTATACGAAATTGAATTCTTTTGAGTCTCTCTCAGCTTCAATTTCAACTTCTCCATTTGCGACAGCCTCAACAGTTTCCTCGCGTCATCAACCGTTAAGCCGTACAACGAACCTCCAGTTGTCTCCATCGCCGTCTCCGTCTTCGGATCCTGAAGCGACGGCGCAAGGCCGTCAAGCCGGAGGCGATCTCCGGCGATGTTAATATTTCTCAGTTTCTCTCTCATCTTCTCTCCGACAGGCGCCCAGAGAAAGTGTGGGAAGCTCAAGGCGGATTGGTTGATGGCTCGCCGTTGGAGGATTTTATGGAAAAAGCCTTTGTCAGTGAATTCCGGAGAAGTGATGTACTCACGGTGGGAGTTTGTTTTAACGGCATTCGGAGGGACGGGAGTGTGAGCTGAGGGTGAGTGTTCTAGAGTTACAGCCGGTGACGATACTCTGTAACCGTAAATGCAACTCTTGTTAACCAGACGCTTCACTATAGTCTTACGAAGCGCCATTTATGAGGTAGAAATAGAAAAGAGGAAGAAGGAATGGAGGTCCAATAATTGAGGACTTTTTTTTTCCTTCTTTTTGTGAATTATGGCGAAGGTGTTGCGATATTTATAGGGTCCGAGGATAGAGGAGAATCTTGAGTTTTTGGAGAATCTGAGAGGGTAAATTGGCGATATGTATCTTCTCAATTACTCGCAATTATTTTTAACTACATTTTTTTTAAAATACTTACTTGCTGTTTCTACTTTCACCTTCTTATTGGACCATGAATGGAAGGCGAGACGTGGCTGCATTTGATTTGACCTTGTTGTTCACGGCATAAGGGTTCGCGTCCTTTGTAACGATTTTGAATGTTGGAAACTCCATCGCGTATGTGTCCGGTGTTTTTTAAAAGACTTAATTGCCCCTTGCAGACTCCTTTTTTCCTATTTTGAGTTCTGCATATTAAGTCAGTGTTTACTTTCTGGAGTGGAAGTATGCAGTGTGAATTTCTCCCACTCTAGTATTCACTTAGCTTAAAAAATGAGAGAGTGGGAGTGGAAATTCGTGGGTCTCACCTAATTTTGGAGTGGGAAGTGAGATTTCTACTCCCATGGGGGGAGGTGGGAGTGGGAATCCACTCATCTCTCTTCCCATTTTATCCTTATAAAAATAAATAAATAAATAATATCATATTTAATAAAATAAATAATATCATATTTATTAAAAATAATAATTATATCATATTTATTTTATTAAATTTAATAAAATAAAAATAAATAAATATTATATTTAAATTAATAATATTAAACATTAATTTTAATAAATATTAATTATTTATTTAATTAATAATAATAAATATTTTATTCTAAAAAAATATTAATTTTGTACTATATTATCAATAATAATATTTCATTTGTGTTGCTATTATTAATAATTTTTATTCACATAATTTAAATTAAAATTAATAAAAAATTATGATTTACATAATTAAGAATATTAGTAATTATTATTAATTTATAAATATAATAAAATATTTATTTTATTTTCCAAATATATTTTTTATTAATTTTTTAATTATAAATTATAATTCTGTACATAAGGATAAAATTGTAATTTAAAATAATTTACTCTCAATTTAAGACAAAGTAAACAAATAATTAGTATTCTGATTGACAATCCATACTTTCATTTAGTCTAAGTAAACACCCTACTCCCACTCTCACTCCACACTCCTAATCCAAGGATTCCCACTCCTCAGGATTCCCACTCCAATCCAAAAAGTAAACGCAAAGTTTAATAATGCATTAATCAATTGGTAATTGTACTCAAAATCTCAAATAAGAATGGAGAACGAGATTAGAATAAAATGTTACTTGAGTTGTAAGAAATTAGAATATGACTTATTCTATTGGTGTATTTATTTTGTATAAAAATCGGAATGAATTATTACAAGTTATTAAAATATTCTTAATTAATTATTGTACTTAGTATTATATTATCTATAATAATCATAATCATAATCATCATCATCATTCAGTCGATCACGAAATAAAATGCTTCCCATTTCAAGGTGAATTCTATTTTTTGGATTTCAAATAATAATAATAATAATAATAATAATAATAATAATAATAATAATAATAATAATAATAATAATAATAATAATAATAATAATAATAATAATAATAATAATAATAATAATAATAATAATAATAATAATAATAATAATAATAATAATAATAATAATAATAATAATAATAATAAAAAAAGACCCATTTGCAAATATTTCAAAATTTATGGGTATTTCTACCAACTCTATAAATTATTGAAAACACATACCAAAATGCAAAACATAACTAAGGTTAATTTGGATATTTTTGAAATTGAGCGGAGTAAAAATAGTCAATCTTAGGAATGGTGACTTATTCCCAACTTCCCGAGAGAATCAAGTTCTTATTCCTTAATCCCAAATATACATGAGCCCCACATGTTTCATTAATATCCCCCTTATATTTTAGTAAATTTTATCAAGTAAACTACATCAATCATTCTAATTATGGATTCTAATTCCTCAACCCCACAAGAAAGTACACCATAAATATGTGTTTTTGTGTCCCACTATACTTTATTATTTAGTATTATGTTTAGTTGTGTAATTTAATATTTATGTTATTAAATAAAATTTAAATATTATTTAAATTATCAATAAAGTAAGACAAGCACTACCGACAACCAACAACTATCTTCATACATTATAAATGTTGTTCGTTTAAGATAGATTTGGTATTATTTAAATACATGGAGCTCTTTGTAACAAACTAATATCAATGACGACAAGGCTCTCTTTGCCAAATATCTACAATTGAAGTTTTGAAATTCAAAAGTTTAATTGTAGATTATGGCAACTGGAAACTCCATTTATGTCAATATTGGTATCGCTGCGTTGTGCTTGAGATAAGATTTTAACGGTATTAAGTTTATATATAGTAGTTTTCTGGTTCGGAATTTTAAAGTAACGGAAAAATTCAAGAAAGCTTTAAAACCATGGGGTTTAAGAGGTTTAAAACTTAAAGTGTTTAAACCATACGGTTTATATATTTTTTCTGACTTTTTCGCAGTTTAAATTTTTGAATAGGACATTATATATATATATATGTGTGTGTGTGTGTGTGTAGAGAGAGAGAGAGAGAGAGAGAGAGCAATAAACCGCAATAAACCACAACAACAGTAGCGATCTACGATTGTTGCCTTGTTGATGTGGAAACAATCATAAATCGTAATTAAATATAAATCCATTAATCAGATTAAATTAAATGAATTTAAAAATAAAATGTGTACATAGCCGCTCAGGTCTAGGGGAAGCGGGTATGGTTATGCTAAAATTAACCAAGAAGTTGGTCTGCATTTTGGAATATAGTGAAGACCATGCTAGAGTGGCATGCCAAACTTGCCCCAAAACTTCTTTTTAATTAATAGGTATGATCCAATTGATTTCGCCCTAAAACTTCCTTTTCCTACAGATTTGCTCAAAACTTGACATTTCCCGAAGTCATCAATTAAAGTCAATACTCGTGTGATTGATGAAGATAATCGTTTCATCATGTAGTAGCATGAATAAATTGCATATGTCAATAGGTTTTTAGACCGATGATGAATTTATTAGAAGAAACTCTACAATATAATAGAGGTACAATGTCAGTCATATAACAAACAAATGATGTTATGATATGTGAGTGATGTTTACATTAAATTTCATTACACATGTTATGCATCCATCAATTGATTGTATTACCTTTGATATAGGAAGAATTTATTTAGTTGATATCAACTGAACCATTTTCTTTTTTCTTTTCTTTCACAAGTATGTGTACGTTAAGCATTAATATAGTTAATAGTTTTACGTCCTTTCTTACTAGGCTACTATACATTATGGAGAGATTGTTAGTTCCCCCTTCACCGAAATCAATATATACCGCTTGCTACTTATTGGTTTTATGATAACCAATAATCTCCTGACAACATAATTTTACAGTATTATCTGCGTGTTTAAATCCACATTTATTCATATTTATTATAAATTAAATAAATCATGTAAATAGAAATTAAAATAAGAATATGTAAGTACTAAAAATAATAAATATATGTTTCGATGTGAATAAAAAATTAATAATAAGATAATTTTCTTGTACTTTTTGTTATTTTTCTTAAAAAAATTTCTAATAATAAATATATTTTTATTTCTAAGATAAATTATCAAATATTACCCTTATGTTTAAATACACTTTTACTCATTTTTTTAAAAAAAATTAGATAGATCATATAATTAAATAGAAATTAAAATAATAAAATATAAGCACTAAAAATAAGAAATATATGTTTCAATGTGAATAAAAAATTAGTAATAAGATATTTTACATGTACTTTTTGTTATTTTCTAAATATTTTTCTTATAATAAATATGTATTTTATATTTTTATGATAAATTATCAAGTAAATGACCAATGACTAATTTATCCCTCGTTTCCTTCAAATTTTTTAGTGCTGAGGGGCGTTTAGATATTATGGAAATAGTAAAGGGATGAATGGTATATATTAATATTAATAAGAAGAAATTGACAATCTCCACAAAGATAATATTGTAAAATTATGGTGCAAGTAGTTTATTGGCTATTATAAAAATTGTAAAGGCAAGAAGTAGCACATATTGATTTCAATAGAAAGAAACTGACACACACAGAAAAATGTTTGATGGATCTTATGCTTGCTTAAGTAACTACTTAGTCTGCTATGATAAAAAGGAAATTGAGAAAAAAAAAATGTGCTCGGTCCATTGCATGGATACAAATGCACAAAACTATGAATCGGGAGATTTGTGTTGCCAAACCTTTTTGAGCATCATATACATTAACAGAAATGTGTGAGGGTTAGAATTGTCTTTTGACAACGTACGACAGCCACATATTGAGCCGTAGCGGGGGGGTAAATTCAATTATACTAACCAGCGAGAAGAAGAAAAAACAAAGAGAAGAGAAGATCGAGCTGAATGCTGATACACTTCTGCCAGAGTAAAACATTAATTAATGGTCAGATCTGAGATGCCAGATTTAGAAATTAGTAAATAGTGATAACGTTTTGAAAGGGAGTATGTTAGTTTTAACTGAGACAGGCTTATTTGGTTACCAGTATAAACGTTCCACTTCTATACAACTTTCCTTCACTTGTCACTCACAAAACCTTCGCCTTTTTGCATGTTAGCCTTGTCAACATTCTTCGCATGCCTGCCATTTGCCTTTCAAACTGCTTTACTCTGGTGACGGATTCTAAGAACTACTTAAAACAATCTTTGCCCTTCTGCCATGTTAATTACGTTACGCCTCTGCTTAAGCTCGACTTGCGGATATGAACGCTTCATTGTTAGCACATAAATCATACTTGTAAAGAAAGAAAAATGTCCACCGTATGGTTAAAAAACATGAACAATAATGATAATAAATAAAAAAATGTTACTAACTTAAAAGCATTTTCAAGTTTGTGGGGCCGTCCCATGCCATGATTTTAATTCATTTGTGACTTTTGATTGCATGAAGGTCGGGCCAGTTTCCTGATAGCTAATTGCCTAATTTCTCAAGAGTGTGATCGCTGATCTCTTGCTGGATTCGGCAAATAACTAAAGGATATTATTAAATGCGCTCTATAAATAATTATTGTCTGATAAATTTTGTTTTCAAAATGCATTGGGTTTAAAATAATTATAAAAAAGTTTTTATTTAATCTTACTGTTAAATATTGTAAGAATACAAATGATTAAAATGAATATAATATTGAATGAAATTTACTTACACACATAAATACTCATTTTTTCAAATTTTTTGTTGTATCTATATGATAATTGGTAACTAAAAAATAATATTTATAATTTATTAATTTTATTTGATATCCCAAAATAATTTGCAAGAAAATAGTGAAGATGTAGAGTAAAGAAGCATAGGTAAACATGATAAGAATTCTTTTCTAGGTATTTTCTTTTCTAGTCGTCCTAAGTCTTTTAAGGATCAATTGACATGTGCCGTTAACGAAATTAAATGGTTGATATTAAATCTTTTTTTGTAATCTTATTTTTTAACTCATGGTCACTCAAAAAAAATTCTTTATTTATTGTGATTTTTTCTCCCTTCACAAAATTAGAATTTTAATTATTACAATTTTAAAGAGTTCAAAACAGCAGCTCAAAAAAAAAAAAAAAACAACAACTGTAAATTGAGAAAAATAGCCAAACAACAACAAAATTGTAGCAATAAAATTAAAGTTGTTTTGGAACTTTGTTGTGCATACGAATTAATAATAAGTGGTTTCTGTAGCCTTGTTCGAAATGTTTATCAATATTCGCTTGTGTTCTCGGTAGATAATTGATTACCAATTGCTTCCTTTTTCCCCCCTTTTTCAAGTTAATTAATAATACTCACATATGTACAACAAAAACGACAAAAAAGTTTTTCGGAAAATGTCAACGTCTAGCTCAATGTCCAATCCAACACAATGGATGCATCATGAAGAATTTTAATGAACAAATTTTAAGGAATTGCTTCAACAAAATAGTACAAGTTTTCACTTTCATTTGCAATTCTTTGAACTAAATTAATGTTGCTACTTAATAAGCTGTTGCTAATGGGGATATAATTCTGTTGTCGCAATTTTTACTGTTGTCTAGTTTCTGTTTTGTTGCTTTTTTGGGTTTGCAACTATTGTTTTGAATTCTTTAAAATCACAATAATTAAAATTCTAATTTTTTGAAGGGAGGAAAAATCACAATAATTAAAGAAATTTTTTTGAGTTACCATGAGTAAAACAATAAGATTATAATGTAGATTTAATTTTCGCCATTTAATTTCATTAATGACACATGTTAGTAAATCCTTAAATAGTTATGGTGAAGTTGCTCCACTGTAGATCATTGTCTTATAACCACATGATTAAAGTGATAATTAGTAAAAAAAAGTTATTGCTATAATCGTGTGGTTATTAGCAGTGTCTTATGGTGGAGCAACTACACCTAGACCCTAATTGTAAAACTAATTCTTAAAATTAGGATTTCTATTTCTATCATCTGGTCATCGGAATCTGGTGCATGGCATGAGCAAACTGCATATAATAGAACTTTCTTTTGCCCTGTGTCTTACTAACACAATCACATTATTGTTGGATACCGCGGCATACCCCTTTATACACAATAACTATACTTGTTAGTTAATTAAAGAGAAAAACATTTCTAAATCGACAACCACACCATACACTGTAATAATTATTATATTTCGATTAATAAATTGTGAGAACAACTATATAAACGTGACCCTATTGAGTACACCCTTGATTAACACAAATGGAATATTCTGGTTAGTTTGTCAAATAAAATTATCATTAATTAAATAAATTAAACGGTTCATCAACATATGTACATGGATTCCATTAAAGTGATTGATTAAAAGTTAATTCCTCTGGTTTGGGTTAGGAATTTCTTGTACATAAGCAGCATATCTAAAAATCTTGGGTATCTCACTCACATGCTCTATTTATAACTAATATTGATAAAGCTGTCCGAGTCTCTTGTCTTTTTCTCGACTACTAATTTTAATAGGTGCGTGATTGCTTGTATTTTCCGTCCTCTTTCCTCTTTCCTCTTTTTCTTTTTTTTCACTTTCTTTTTTCCAGAGAATTCTTCACGGAAGTCTCTTGGCTCTAGATTGTCATTGAGTACCACCCAACTCTTTTTTTGTTATTTTTTTGAATCACGAGATGGTTTTGAGTGGGCTCCAACTGTGGGAGGTATTTTTAAGCCCGTACCACAATCCAGACTAATTCCCGCTCGCACCGAATTGGCCCGTAAAGGGTAAAGTGCTGGCCAAAGTGATGACCCTATACGAGAGCGAGACTTAAACCCTTGACCTCTCTTAAGAAGTGAGAATGCCGAATCACTCACACCAACCAACTTTGGTTACAACCCAACTCTTTTTTAACTAGCTCGTATAATGATGTAGCATTATGATAATTTTTATTAACTAGCATTATGATGTATCATATGACAATTATTTATTAAATCTTATTATTTTTCATCCAAGTACAATTTTATGTTGGTGCTACATCAATGAAGTACAAAATTTGTATCACAATATTCAAAGAGTATCACGCATTACTCAATTTATAATATGAGTATGGAAAGGCAAGAGTGGCCCTATGTTGTCATTTGAGGGGTGTCTGGCTGGCTCCTGGTGAGAAAAAGAAAAAGAAAAAGAAATCAGAGAAAATGAGTCCTAACTAAAATCTGGCCAGTTTATTAAAAGTTTTATGTTTTGACCCCTCTAATTCATAGAATTTTCACTTTCTTCAATGCGGTTTCCATTTAACCAAAATTTTAGTTAGGTCAAAAATGCGCTAAAACATTTAAAACACATTCTATTGATTTTTTTTTTTTTTGGAAAGGACACATTCTATTAATTAATATATGTAATCTTGCATTAATTCTCACTCACACATAACACATTTCATTGATTAACGGTGGCATGTGATTGCAATGAGATTCTTGTTAGGTCAAGTGGGTTAATATAGATACAGAGTATTCGATCCGAAGGATGCGATGAGTCATGAAAGGAAGATTGTAAAGAAATCGAAGAATCGTTTTCTAATTCACAGAAAAAAAAGAATTAAAGAATCCCAGCAAATTGGGGAGGAAGGAAATTGAATCAGAAAAAATCAGGCCGTCGGATTCCGTCGGTCAATCGGCGATTGAAAGAGATTCTTGATACACTAATAGTGGAAGTCTGCTAAGCCCATTCTTTCACGTGCATCGCGTGTGAGGCGCCAACTAGAATTGTGCCTTGTAAATTCAACTCTTTATCCTCACAGCTGATGGATGATCGAATTGGCATTAGTTCTGTCCACGTAGCCGCATTTTCTTGGGTCGCCCTCTCGCCTTACAATGCCAGAAATAACAAATAAATAAATCAATAAATAATCTCGTTCTCATGTTAGAATTGTTGGAAAAAAAACCATTAACTATAGCGTGCCCACACCGGCACGATTGCGATAACTTCCGAAACTTGGGGGTTTCTAATTTAGTGGGAATCAATCGTGGCACCCCCGCACTAGCATCATTTGCCGTCTTTGTTGGCCACACAAAATATGTAATTGTCTCGATGCTGCCTGATGATGCACGATTTAATCTTGAAACTCTTTAACTTCTTGGTGATGGGCTTATTACGAACCATCGATCCTTTACTCATTTCTTGCTTTTTCACAAAATGTTTCTACGTAAGCCCACCGAAATTTTTGAAATTAGTGATGGCATTTTGGTGACAATAACGTGTTTTCTCTGACGAGGTCCACTCAGCCACTAGGCATTTTAAGTCGGGGAAAAAATTGACGCCATGTAAATTGGATTTTTGGAAACAGATCCTTCGGTCAAGTAGTGTTTTGCCACAAACGAATTGCACCGATCCTTTTTAGGTTTTAGCTTTATTTTGATTACACGATCACGTAATTATAAATGTCTTTATTTATTTAAGTTTTAACTAATTCTAATTTATTTATTTTTTTAATAAAAGGATATTACTTTGTGCATCTTGATGAGAATTGCGCGTTGGGAAATGATGATGCCGGGAGATGACTCACAACCAATGATGATGCAGAGAGCTAGGGTACGTAATTTCCTTGAAGATGTGTACGGGTCACTTTTCTGATGGAAATTTAGATCGCTTAACCTAACGCATGGCTTCCAATCCTATACATCATATGGAATAACTCTATGGCTAACCCATTTTCCTTCTTCTCCTTCCTTTTTTTTTTTTTTTTTAGTGAAAATGACATATCGGTCCTTCTTCTCCTTCCTTTTAACCTCGATGTGAAAATGACATATCTAATCATTCACACAAGTGAAGTCATGGCCGCATGATAACTAAGCCTTTTCATCTCTATTGTTATTCTTTAATTTATTAATGGAGAAGTTATTTGTACTCCACCGTTAGCGTTCGTGAATTAGGTTCTGTCTATATAATAGGGGATCGTGGCTTCCACTGCTCAGCAAAATTTAACGAGCATTGTAGACTCGTTAATTAAAGTGGGATTGGTACTTTTGCCTTTTATCTCCACGCTCTTTTTTTTTTTTTTTTTTAATTACTTCGTACAACAGTGATGTTCAAACTTTCAAAAAATAAAAACTAAATAATAAAACATAAAGCGGTGGGCATTATTACAAAATTGTATAAGAGTTGATGATAAAATCCAAAAGGTATGAAGAGAAAGTGTCAATCTCCCTTAATTAGAAATTTGTTACTCTATTTTCATCCTCATTCTTCTCTTAAAATTCATAAAACAATAATATATAATAGTAATTGCATGCATTAACCCTAATGGACACTGTTAACCAATAAAAAGAATGAATTTAAATTTGTATTGTTAGGTACTGTTTTCAACTGATTTTGGGGTAGGAAAATCCAAAATCAATTTTCAACAATGAATTTATATTTTTGGGGGAGATGGGGTACCTCACTAGTTTATTGTGTGCGGTGCGGTGTATCTGAAATGCGGGGAGGTGAGAAAGGGAGAGAGAGTGGTAACAATGGTGGAAGATCAGAAACAAGAGAGGTATCCTTCAAAATGAGCTTCACGCCTGCAAAACAATGAAATAGAGGTTAGAGGTGAAGCCAGGGGTACCCCGGCGTTCACACTCCGACGCTCAAGTTAGCAAACTCAAGCTTTTATTGCAAAGAGAGCTAGCTAGCCCTCTGTAAATTAGGGTTTAAGGTTGAAGAAAACCTCTTTTTTGGAGTGTGAGTGTTTTTGGGCGAATGAGAGCATGATGGAGAATGAAACCTAGGCGCCTTTATATATGGAGTACCTTAGCTGCCACGTGGCATACCCTTTTTGGCTAACGTCCTTTTACCGCTTTTATGATTCTTGGGGCCGTTATGTGCATGTTCGCGGCGTATCTCATCTTTTGGAAACGTGGCGTGCGCTGGAGAGTGGTCCAGGGTACCTCTGCAGTAGCTGTCGGGTAGGCGGCTAGGGACCACTGTCCTTGGGACAGTGTCCTTCACTTTTGGCAGAGGTAGCAGACGGCTGTCCCTCCTTTTAGCACGTCGCTTTTGATTCTTAATTCTGACAAAATCAAATGATATCTTTTAGGAGGCGGAGACGTTTCTCATGGCGGATATTTTCGGTGGATTCTCTTGCATCCGCTTTGCCGGGTACCTCGAATTACATGGGGTACCCCCTATTACGCAGGGTACCCCTATCTGTATGGGATACCTCTATTTGTATGGGGTACCTCTATTTGTATGGGGTACCTCTATTTGTGTGGGATACCTCTAATTGTGCAGGGTACCTCTATTTATACGGGGTACCTCAAGTCATGTCGGGCACCTCGGATTATGTAGGGTACCTCCGATTGTGCTGATATCATTCCATTGGCTGATACGTGGCGCTCTATTACCTTTCCCATCTTTCCCTCAAACAACATCCCCCTAGTTTCTTTTTGGCGAGAAGTATTGGAGGCAAAAGAAACTTATTGTATGAGTGACACGTGGCGATGCGGCTGGACCGGAGGGTACCTTGCTTAGCTTCTTCCCTTGACTAAACTTTGTGTACTTCAAACTAAAAATCTTCTCTTTGTCTTTTCCTTTTCCCGCTTTTTTTTTTTTTTTTTTTTTTACACGATGAGAACGAACAGTTGTCTTCATATGTCTCTCTCCTTTTTCTTGGGAAGTGGCAGCCGTCTGACACGCAGTTTGAATTTTGAAAATACAAATCTCACTCAAACATCCCTGAACTCCTTTCTTGAGCAACGTGTTCTGTCAGGTTGAATTTAAAACTCCTGACGTGTGTCAAAGTTTTGAAAATCCCCAAACAAACTCCCAAAAATTGATTATTTCCAGTAGCCTTTTTCTTCCATAATTTCGTCTCTTCTTCTAACTGGATCAACATTATCACAGGTAAAAATAAAATTTTTTTTTTTTTTTTTAGCCTTGTTCATCTTCCCTAGGCTTTACTCTCCTTTTACTCTTTTTCTTTTATTTCTTTCCCATTTTCTTTCTCACGTTTCTCCTTCCTTTTTCTCTCTTTTCCTTCTTCCTTTTCTTTCTTTCTTCTTTCTCTTTCTCTCTCGGCCGGCGTTGATCTGGTACGTTTTCCGGCGTGGATCTCGGCTGCTGCAGTGGCGGTTTTGGGCTCCAGATCTGGTCGGTTCAAGGCGATTTCCGGCGGCTCACGGCGAGATCTCAGTCCGGCGATACACACGGTAACCCCTCCTTCATCGTTTCTTTATTTTTCCCTTGGTGCTTTCTCTCTTCCTTCCCTTTTCTTCTCTTTTCCGTTTCGGCTTGGTGTTTTTCTCTGTGATTTCCGGCGTCGGTTTGGTGTGGTTGCGGCCGGCGTTGGTTCGGTGGCTGCAGCCGCGGCAGCCGGCGTCGGTTTGGTGGTTTCCGGCGTTAGTTTAGCGGCTGTAGCTTCTCGATTTTTCTCTTTTTTTTTTGTTTCGACCGGTGCTTTTCTCTATGATTTCCGGCGTCGGTTTGGTGTGGTTGCAGCCGGCGTCGGTTCGGTGCTTGCAGCCACGACAGCCGACGTCGGTTTGGTGGCTGCAGTCCCCTCTTCCGTGTTGTCTTCTCTGTTCTTCGTTTTCTTTTTTTTTTTTTTTTTTTTTTGGCTGGCGTCCTCCTTTGGCGGTTTCCGGCATCCTTCTCGTGATCTCCGGCGTCGGTTCTCGGTGGTTGCAGCCATGACAGCCGACGCCGGTTGCTGCAGCTTCTTCGTTCTTCATTTTATTTATTCATTTATTTATAAATAACTATATATATTTAAGCTTATTTTTGTTTTTATACTTGTATATTTTTACCCACTATTTTTGGTTGCCTGCAGCTTCATTTCGCCGCGATTATCAATCCCGATCTGTTGAATTGGTGAATCACAGGTATCCCTCCTCGCTTCTCCTCCTTTGGCGCATTCACAGTGGCGCTATTTTGCATACTCTGAGAAAATTTTGTTTTTGGTTTTTGTTGTTTTTTTTTTTTTGTTTTGTTGGTTGGTGTTTGCATTTGGTGGTTGATGTGTGGTGGATGGTGCTTGGTATGGATATATTGCTGTTTGGAAAACATGTGGCTTGTTGGATGTGTTGTTGGGGGCTTGTGGATATGTTGTTGGGTGTATCGTTGGGTGTATTGTTGGGGAACTTGTGGATGTGCTGTTGGGGGCTTGTGGATGTGCTGTTGGGGAACTTGTGGGTGTGTTGTTGGGTAAAAGTAGATGGGCAAAAAGCACACGGGACCCCCGATGAAGCGACGTAAAGTTGGGGCTAGTAGGGTTGACAACCCTCCTGCGGGTTCCCCTTCCCACATCTCCATCAGCGAGGGGGATCGGTCCCCTCCTAATTCCTCTAGGAGTTGCAATTCTCGTTCTGAGCCCCCTCCTCCTAGGAGTACCCCTCGTGTCAGCCCACGCTTTCCTAGTAGACGGCCTACCCCTCATCCTCGAAAGAAGGGTAAGCCAACCAAGCCTAAGGTTCCAGCTCGTTCCTCGGACCAGCCGCCTAAATCTCCCCCTGCCACACCTTCAAAATCTAGCAACCCTTTTTCCCTAGGCATTAGGAGGGCTACTTTGGGGGAGTTGGAGCAAATTAGAGCCAAATACAATATTCCTCCGTCTGTCCAGCTTAGGGTACCCCATGTGAATGAGCGACCCGAGTGTCCAAAGTCTGATGGGATTGCTCTCTATATCGACCTCTTCGATCTAGGACTCCGCCTGCCCCTCCAACCATTCTTTATGAAAATGTTTAATTACTTGGGGGTAGCTCCTGGGCAGCTGTCCCTTCCAGGGTGGAGGACACTGACGGGCTTACATGTGTTATGGTTGGAGGTCGTGAAGCGCGACATTTCTGTTCGGGAGTTGAGGGGCCTTTACCAATTCAAGAAGCCTAAGGGTCCCGGCATTGCTTACTTCTCTCCCTGGGGTGATCATGGCCACATCGTTGAGGGGAACCCCGCCTTGAAGAAGGGTTACCGAAAGGGATGGTTTGTCGCTGAGGGTAGGTGGGGGACAGAGACTCTAGGTGAGAAGGGCGACCCCGTGGAGGTTTCTCATTCCTTCAATGTAGACTGTAAGTATCTCCCTTACTTATGGTTTTTAATCGGAATCTTTCGCCTGAATGTCTCACTAACCTTGAGTTCTTTATGCTTTCACAGGTGTGACATGGGCTAAAGGATCATGCCCAGTTCAGGAGGTGGGGAGAGAGGTGAAGAAATTTATGGACAGGCTTCGAGGTGCACAGAGGGGTAGTGATGTGCTGGAGGAGAGCCGATTATGGAGAGCGGGGCTGATTGACCGAAGTCCTACATCTGCTCCTGGGGGTGACTCATGTATGATTTGGGTGTCGGGGGGTATCCTATTATTACTTATGGGACTGGGGTACCCCATTATTATTGCATTCTTCGTTTCGCTTCTCCGCTTTCCATTTCTTATTTTTACTTTTGCAGTACTTAGTACTTGTCCAGCTAACATAACTTTTGTGCATTGGGTGCAGTCATGGAATCGACGGGTGATGCTTTCGACGCCTTCTTCCAAGCGGTAGTGGGCGGTGCTTCCGGATCTCAGGATTCGGCGGTACCCCCGAAAGGCTCCCGACCTCCTCGAGCTCCCGGTCCAAAGGGGAAATCTCAGGGTACCTCCCACAGCGGGTCAAAGGGTACCCCTCGCTCGAAGAAGAGAAAATTCGGGCTGGTTTCTACTTTCCCCGATGAGTTACGTGAGGGTGACTTAGACCCGGCTTCTAACAAGGAGGTTTCGCACTTGGCTCGCCACTTTTACTACTCTGCTGAAAATGTTACCTCCGAGGTTGCTGAAGAGGTTGACAAGATGAGCTTGAGCCAGCGTTATGGTCAAGCACTTAGGGCTACCCAAGAGGTAGGCTTTCTTGGGGTACCCTGGGTGTACTCTTCATCATTTTTTTTTTTACTTATTTGATCTTTTCGCCATACACATATATTTAACATGTCTTGCATGACCCGCAGGCATCTTTTCTCCTTAGCCACTGCCTTCCGGATCTCGACTCCCTTGTTGCCGCACAGTCAGAGGTCGACAAGTTAAGGAGTGAGCTTCAAAGCCGTCAATCTCGTGAGGATCAGCTCGCTCGAGAAGTTAAAACTCTGCAAGAACGCATTGCTGGCCTATCGGGAGAGAAAGCTAGGGTGGAGAAGGATTGTGAGGAGTTGAGGGCCACCAACGGGGATCTGCTATCTCAGCAAAAGACGATGGCGGAGGATGCATTCTCACTCATCATGACGGAGGTGTGGAGTGTGGATCCGGCGTTGGAGGTACCCCGCGTGCAGAAATTCGTCAACAAGGCTGCCATTCTGAAGACAATTGCGGAGCGGAAGAAGTCTTCCCAGGCACGGTCGGGTACCCCTTCTGGGTCGCCTGGGGTACCCCATCAGCCTCAGTCGTTGCCCGCCTCGGATGCCCCTATTTCGGCGGCTCATATTCCGGGTACCTCGGAGTCTTCTGCCGATCGCCCTCTAGAGACGGATGTTGGGGATCGCGTTCCCCCCTCGGTGTAGCCTTCTCACTGTGCTCTTGTTTATCGGATCTATCCACATTTTGCTATTTGGACCTTGTTTATTTCTTTTTGGTTTCTCGGGATATTTTGTTTTATTGAGACTTCTCTTTTGTTATGATATCATACCATCTAGTCCTCTTGTACTTTGCATTATTCTGCAAATGAATGCTTGGCTAAACTGTTATCTTACAAATTCCTAGGGTACCTCTCATTTCATCATTTTTTTTTAAAAATGGGGTACCCCTGGTACCTTAACAAGTATTCAACATCAGGCGCCTGCTGGTTTACACTGAGCGGCGAATTTGGTGCATGCCCTCCTCGGCAACCATGGCGGATTTTCCACAAATAGGTAATCAAAACATCGTCGCGACATCTCGATCAAAAATTGAAAGTGCGCAATTGGTCCAACCAATCAATTTCTTATTCTTTCGAAGTGCTCTCCGAATTTTTGAATAGCTTATCCCATACTTTGCAAAAGTACGAGGACGGAGGTGTGGGTGTTCTCATACCTAAGCCGAACTTCGTGCCGCTAGGGTATGCCGGTTTTTCTTCACCCTCGGGTCCTCTTTGACCCTCCCTCTCTTTGTCTAGGTAGCTTTGTCATGCTTCCGCAGAAAGGCTACCCCTGGGCTGTTCACTCCATTGCCTATCTTGGCTTTACACAGATCGTCACGATCTAGGCATATCAAGTACCTTGGCTGGTCCTGTGATAGGTTAGTCATAACTGACAAGCGTATGGCGAGAATTGCATATAACCAGATGCGAGGGTATATTAATGGCGATAAATGAATGTAATCTGCATTCTAAGATCGAAGTGGCGAAAAATAAAGAAAGAACTCACATCATATTTGTTGAGAAAGAAAATGCATTTATAGATAACGAAAGCGTTGATCAATACATGACTTAGCTTTGTTACCTTGAGGAGAATGGGAGACCGCAAGACCTCCTATTCTTTTCATTTGAAAATTAAAGAAACTCTAAAGTTGTAACTGAACAACATAGGGCATTTGGGGTACCCTATTTGGCCTATCACACAAAAACATTAAAGAAAGCAAATAACAGCAAAAGACTAAAGGTTGAGACACTGTCCTTTAGTAATATTTCCGTAGCATTGCAGCGTTCCAGGGGTGCCTCACAATTGTGCCATCCATGTGGAGTAGCCTGTATGCACCTGTCCCAACGGGTTTGTCGATGCGGTAAGGTCCTTCCCAATTTGCCCCGAAAGCACCTTCGTAGGGTACCCTAGTGTTCTGAGTTACCCTTCTCAAGACCAAGTCTCCTTTCTTGAAGGATCGAGGGCGTACCCTTTTTTCATATAGACCCGAAATGCGATGCTGATATATGGCTGTCCTCAGTTCTGCTCTAGCCCTTTTTTCAGCCACCAAATCAAGGTTTGAAGCAACCAAGGAGGTGTTCTCGGCCTCATCGAAGTATTCAACCCTGTGAGAGGGTACCCCGATTTCTGCAGGAATCACTGCGTCAACACCGAATGCGAGGGAAAACGGGGTCTCCCTGGTGGAGGTGTTTTGAGTAGTCCGGTATGCCCACAGTACGCCAGGTAGCTCGTCTACCCATGCTCCCTTTCTTTCCTCTAGCTTCTTCTTCAGGATACCTTTGATAATCTTGTTAACGGCTTCGACTTGCCCATTAGATTGGGGGTGGGCAGGTGTAGCAAATCGGTTGGCTATCCCCAACTCCGAACAAAAGCTTCGAAATTTTTCATTATCGAATTGCTTGCCGTTATCACTGATAATTGCATAAGGGATTCCAAATCTGCAAATGAGGTTCTTCCAAATGAATTCGGTGGTTTTCCTTTCTGTGATGCTTGTTAGTGGCTCCGCTTCCGCCCATTTTGTAAAATAATCTACCGCCACGATTGCATGTTTTGCTTGCCCCTTCCCGGTAGGTAACGGGCCAATGAGGTCCACTCCCCACATAGCGAAGGGCCAAGGGGAAGATATAACTGTTAGCTTCTCTGGGGGTAGGTGGGGTACCCTGGCGAACCTTTGGCATTTGTCACAGTTTCGTACCATATTCTTGGCATCTTCCCGCATGGTTGGCCAGTAGTACCCCTGACGGAGAGCTTTTTGCGCCAGTGATTGTGCTCCATAATGATTGCCACAAATCCCCTCATGTATCTCCCTCATGACATACTCGGCCTCGTCGCTTCCCAAGCATTTAAGGTAAGGAAGAGTGAACCCTCTTCTGTATAGGGTATCCTGGATCAGGCAATACCGGGCAGCTTTATACTTTAGTCTTCTCGCTTCACTTTTATCTGAGGGGAGGTCTCCATCCTTGAGGTGCCTTATGATAGGCTCCATCCAAAGTACCTCGTTGGACAGTGATCCTACTTCCAACGGCTCTAGGAGATCAATGCTGGGGGCGGGTATGTGTTCTGTTGTGATGGGGCCAGCTGACTGAGCTACACCAAGGGACGCCATTTTTGCTAGGGTATCGGCTTCGCTGTTCTCCAGTCGGGGTACCCTTTCCACTTTAACCTCGCAAAATTGGGACATCAACTCTCTGGTTTTTTCGAGGTACCCCTTCATGTTTTCCTCTTTCGCTTGATATTGTGCGGTAATCTGGCTTACCACCAACTGTGAGTCGCTCTTGACGTGTACCCTTTTTGCTCCCAAAGCCTTCGACATCCTCAACCCCGCTATGATTGCCTCGTACTCGGCTTCGTTGTTTGAAGCCTTGAATCCGAATTGCAGGGCGTAGCATATTTTCACCTTGTTCGGGTCGATTATAATAACTCCCGCGCCACTTCCGTGTGAGTTAGAGGAACCATCCACATATATTTCCCAGACCTGCTCCTCTTCATCGGTAGGTGGGGTATCTAACAGGTATCTCAGATCGCCTTCACCACTTGAGTCATTGGCGAATTCCGCAATGAAATCAGCAATGGCCTGAGCTTTAATCGCCGAACGAAGCTTGAAGATGATGTCGAACTCACTTAATTCGAGGGACCATCGGAGAAGCCTTCCGGACATGTCTAACTTCTGAAGGATTTGCCGGAGGGGAAGGTTGGTGACGACTGCAATGGTGTGAGCCTGAAAATATGGTCTGAGCTTCCGTGCGGAGACAACCAATGCCAAAATGATCTTCTCAGAGGTGGGGTACCTTTTTTCGGCATCAACCATAGCCTTACTAGTGTAGTAAATAGGTCGTTGTACCCCATTATCATCCTCTCGGAGTAACACAGAGCTGGTGGCATGCTCGGATACGGCGAGATATAGCAGCAGCACCTCTCCCGGCTCAGGTTTGGCAAGTAGTGGAGCATTCACGAGGTACCCCTTCAGTTCTTGGAAAGCCTCTTCGCAATCGGGTGTCCATTGGAGCTTTTTACCGGTCTTCAAAGCTTTGAAAAAGGGCTTACACCGGTCGGTAGCCTTGGAGATAAAGCGGCTCAGAGCAGCTACCCGGCCTGCCAAGCTTTGAACCTCCTTGATGGTGCTTGGCGATTTCATGTCAAGAACTGCGCGAATTTTATCGGGGTTGGCTTCAATCCCCCGTTGTTGTACCATGAAACCGAGAAACTTTCCCGAGGTTACCCCGAATGCACATTTTTCAGGGTTTAGCCGCATCTAATATTTTCTCAAAACGGTAAAGGTATCTCTGAGGTGCCCCAGGTGTTCCCCCGCATGCACCGATTTGGTGATCATGTCGTCTATGTACACCTCCATGGTGCGCCCGATTTGTTCTTTAAAAATTTTGTTCACTAGCCGCTGGTAGGTAGCCCCGGCATTCTTCAAACCAAACGGCATAACCTTATAACAGTATAACCCCCGGTTGGTGATTAAGGCTGTTTTCTCTTGATCGGGTTCGTACATCGGGATTTGGTTGTACCCGGAGAAGGCGTCCATAAAACTAAGCATTTCATGCCCCGCTGTTGCATCAACCAGCTGGTCCACCCGAGGAAGCGGGAAGCTATCCTTGGGGCAGGACTTATTCAAGTCGGTGAAGTCCACGCACATGCGCCACTTTCTGTTTGATTTCTTGACAAGAACAACGTTGGACACCCAATCGGGGTACACTGCTTCCCGAATAAACCGTGCTACTAATAGGCGGTCTACCTCTTGTTCAATTGCATCGTACCTCTCTTGATTGAAGGCGCGACGCTTCTGTTTGACCGGTTTATTATGCGGGCTGACATTGAGTTTGTGACATGAGAGAGAATGTGGGATACCCGGCATATCCGAGTGGGACCAAGCAAATACATCGAGGTGCTCACATAAGAAGGTGATGAGTTTCTCCCTTTGTTCCTTCGAGAGGTTGGAGCCTACTTTCACTGTCTTTGTTGGGTCGGTGGCGCAAATCGAGACTGAAATAAGATCTTCAACTGGGGTACCCCGCATTTCATCTTTCAATATTCGGGGATCCAAAGGTGCCTCAACTTCACATCTGGGCTCCTCCTGGTCCCCGTGAGGTACCCTCGAGCTATCCCCCGTAACTGCTTCCATCTCCCTTGGTGAAAACTCCAACTTTTCTCGTGGGTGGGCTACTTGAGGAGATTTTTTCAGTACTGTTCTCCGCTGTCTAGCAAGTGCTCGCTTTGAGGGGGAAGGTGTGGGCTGGCTGCCACTAGGGTACCCCTTCATTGGCGGATCTGAAGCTATTTGGTAAGTGACTTTGGAGGCCACGGAATAACATCCACGAGCCGATTGCTGGTCCCCTTTAATGGTGATAACTTCTTGGGCGGCCGGGACTTTCATGGCGAGATAGTGCATGGATACCACCGCTTTAGTTGCTACTAAGAACGGCCTACCCAATATAATATTGTAGGCACCCGGGTGATCTACAATAAGAAAATCAATCATATGAACAACACGGTGAGGTACCTTACCAAGTGTAACGGGCAGCGTAATGATGCCTTTTGGTATAACCATATCTCCGGCGAACCCAATAAGAGGCGTAGCATATGGGGTGATCTTTGGCGACTCAATCAATAGCTGATCCAAGGCGCTTTTGAAAATGATGTCAACGGAGCTACCGGTATCTACGAGAGTTCTTGCTACCTTACCAGTGGCAACCTTCAACGTAATTACGAAGGCATCATCGTGGGGGTACGAGATGCCCTCCGCATCTTTTTCTGTAAAAAGGATAGTGGGGGGATGGTGGGGTACCTTCGGTGTACCCCATTCATTAAGGTTGACTTCTCTGCCCATATTGGTGGTTATCGACAACGATCTACCATAGCCTTTGATAGCCCTCCTAGATTGGCCCGCTAAAGTCGGTCCGCCCATGATCATTCGGACATACACGCCTTTCTTGTGTCCAAGGGGTACCTCTCGTTCGAGACTGCCATCAGCTACCCGCTTGCCTTTATCATGTTCCGCAGATTTCCGAGCTTCTCTCATGCCAGCAACAAATTCTTTGAGGTACCCGCTGAGAATCAAAGATTCAATTTCTTCTCGCAAGGTGAAGCACTCGGCTGTGCTGTGACCAAAGTCCTCATGGAACTCGCAATACTTCAGGCTACGCTTCATGTTGGGGTACTTCTTCATTGGCTTAGGAGGGCGGAGGAGGCCACTATCCCGAATATGGTAGAAGATCTGCTCTGGGGATCGATTCAGTGGGTGGTAAGATTCATACCGAGGCCTCGGCGGTGGCTCTCGCTGATCCGGTGGTGGCGATCTTGGAGGTTGGGGTACCCTTGAGGCACCCTGAGGGTTATACCCTCGTCCCCGCAAGGCAGCCCGTGGAGGGCTCCGTGCTCGGGGCACCCGCGGTATTGGGGCCTCCACCCTCTTGGGCTTCTCTTTGTTCTTTGTAACATCGGCCTTATGTTCTTGGCGCTTCAATTGGCATTTTTCGTCCATCTCCACTTGTTGCAACGCCCGAGAACGGGCTTCCCCATATGAAAGTGGACGCTTCTTTTGAAAAGAACGCCATAACTTACCCAACCGTAAATTTTTCTCAAAATGGGTCAATGTGTATTGGTTTCCCAATGCTCCGGTCCGCAGCACCTCTTGGTGGAAACGACTTACATACTCCGCCAAAGGCTCGGCTTCCCCTTGCTTGATAAAGGCAAGTTTGGAGGCTACCCTATCTTGAGTGGAAGCATAGGAAAACTCTTTAGTAAATTCAGATAACAATTGGTGTAAGGAAGATATGCTACCCGCCTTCAAAGAGCGAAACTATGACTTCGCGGGGCCCGTGAGTGTGTGTGTAAACATCCTACACATGGCGCTCTCATCTACACCCTTAATAAGCATTTGGTCACGGTATAGCTCAGCATGCTCCGAGGGATCAGTGGTACCCGAGTATTGGGGTATCTGAGGCATGGCAAACGCCTCGGGGAGAGCTGCTGTCCTAATCTCCATAGTGAATGGCGATTGGTAGGTCATTGGCGTTGGTGCAGCTGTGATGTTTTGCTTCTCGGAGAGGAGCTTCACTTGGGCTTCCAGGTTCTCCATCTTTTCCACAAGTTCGAGGGGTACCCTCGGTGTACCTGATGATGTCGCCGCGATTTGAGAAGCCCTTTTGGCGTTTAACTTCTCACGGAGATCCTCGTGGGTATGCTTTGCACGCCTCGTACCCTGGCTACTGCGGGAATTGCAAGAGGCGGTGGAACGCTCGTCGCGGGAGCCCATGGTTTGAAACTTAGAACGGGTACCCGATGGCCTAGGCTTTGGCTTGCTGGCCTCGGGTACCCCTCTTCTGACCATAGCTTGGTCGTCCGTTTGAGGTGGTGGAGCTTCTAGCGTCACTGGTGGAAGTGAACTTTCGGGTGCCCGAGATCCAACCGCCCTAAGTATTGCGTGAGCAAGATCCTCAAAACGCTTGTGCGAAATAGGTTCTTCTTCTTGGCGAACACCCGTCGACTGCTTGACACCCTTGCCCTTACTGATGCGGGCTACCCTTCTCGCGGGATCACTGCCTTCACTGCTGCTGTCCTCTCTCATCCTTGTAGGATCCCCCATTAAACCTTCGGGAGGTACGTCGGGTGCCATGTATTGGAGTACACACAACAACTAGTTTGGTAACCGTGGAGGAGGCTTTTTGTGCGTCTCCCCACAGACGGCGCCAATTGTTTTCAACTGATTTTGGGGTAGGAAAATCCAAAATCAATCTTCAACAATGAATTTATATTTTTGGGGGAGATGGGGTACCTCACTAGTTTATTGTGTGCGGTGCGGTGTATCTGAAATGCGGGGAGGTGAGAAAGGGAGAGAGAGTGGTAACAATGGTGGAAGATCAGAAACAAGAGAGGTATCCTTCAAAATAAGCTTCACGCCTGCAAAACAATGAAATAGAGGTTAGAGGTGAAGCCAGGGGTACCCCGGCGTTCACACTCCGACGCTCAAGTTAGCAAACTCAAGCTTTTATTGCAAAGAGAGCTAGCTAGCCCTCTGTAAATTAGGGTTTAAGGTTGAAGAAAACCTCTTTTTTGGAGTGTGAGTGTTTTTGGGCGAATGAGAGCATGATGGAGAATGAAACCTAGGCGCCTTTATATATGGAGTACCTTAGCTGCCACGTGGCATACCCTTTTTGGCTAACGTCCTTTTACCGCTTTTATGATTCTTGGGGCCGTTATGTGCATGTTCGCGGCGTATCTCATCTTTTGGAAACGTGGCGTGCGCTGGAGAGTGGTCCAGGGTACCTCTGCAGTAGCTGTCGGGTAGGCGGCTAGGGACCACTGTCCTTGGGACAGTGTCCTTCACTTTTGGCAGAGGTAGCAGACGGCTGTCCCTCCTTTTAGCACGTCGCTTTTGATTCTTAATTCTGACAAAATCAAATGATATCTTTTAGGAGGCGGAGACGTTTCTCATGGCGGATATTTTCGGTGGATTCTCTTGCATCCGCTTTGCCGGGTACCTCGAATTACATGGGGTACCCCCTATTACGCAGGGTACCCCTATCTGTATGGGATACCTCTATTTGTATGGGGTACCTCTATTTGTATGGGGTACCTCTATTTGTGTGGGATACCTCTAATTGTGCAGGGTACCTCTATTTATACGGGGTACCTCAAGTCATGTCGGGCACCTCGGATTATGTAGGGTACCTCCGATTGTGCTGATATCATTCCATTGGCTGACACGTGGCGCTCTATTACCTTTCCCATCTTTCCCTCAAACAGGTACAATACATACTTTTGACTTTAATCAAGTACGTTACGCTGCTTGCAATGGGATACAAATCTGACGCACAACTATAAAGTCGATAGGTTTTAAATTAATATGTGGATGATGAGGCTTTCAAGGAAGTTAAGTCACTATCATCACTTGACCTATAAATTAGAGATATGTTACTTTAATAAGGTCAAAATCAAGTTAAATAAGAATATATACACTCTCATGTAGTGTATTGAAATCAATATATATATATTAATTTAGTCATGACCATATCAAAGTTAGAATACCTTATTAGAAGTGTAGTATAATAATAATAATAATAATAATAATAATAATAATAATAATAATAATAATATATTTTTTTAATCAGGGTTCCCTAACTATATTAAAATTAGGTATGAGTTAAAAGATGAAAAATATAAATTTCAATTGTTTTGTCCTATAATGTATTGAAATCTGCATTCGTTTGTCTTTTATCTTATTCCTGATTTAATATGGTCAGGTTACCTGATTGAAAGCTTATATGAGTAATAATCTAGTGGACGATGATGCTCACCACATCTAAACGACAGCGTCGTTTATCGTTGTTTGATCAATCCACAACTTAAAAACTATTCTTAAAAGGTTACAAAATTTTACCACATATTTAAATACTCACCATATGATGGACAATAGTGCTTACTAGAACATCTTTATATATATATATATATATATATGAAATTTCATTATAAAGGCTGGCGTCCCTTGTTGTAGCATAATATGAGGTTTTGTACTTCATTTAATGCATCATCAATTTGGATAATCTTAAAATTCTTCATGCTAATGCATGTGTCGTCCTTGGAATTTTTTCGATGCTAAGTGAATAACAGTTTGGACCCACGAATATATTATCCTTCGAGTTGGCCTCAAACTAATATGCCATGGAAGCATGCAAATGAAATTACGATGTCGAGCAAATTGATAGTTCTTAGGCCCTGTGGCCTAATTGTACGTTGTTGTTAGTAATTGAAAGAGATTCGTGTGAGCTCACATATATTCTCTGGTATGGTTTGACATATTGCTGGTATCAATTTGGAAAAGAAAAGCTGGGTTCATTTTCAACTACATCTAGTAGCTTAAATATGATACCCCATAGTTAGATTCATATCGCAATTGATAGTTAAATATAATTTCCTCCCATTTTTTTTTTCAAAAGTAGATTAAAAATTCTGTCATGAACTTGTTAGGGTTTATTTATGTGCACGGAATGGAATCTTGATATATAAATATATAATCCTTTCACAATTGCGTAGATTCTACAATGTCATGGATACGCATAGCATAACTTTGCGTCCATATCGGAGGCAGCCCCATTTGGCTGGTTGAATCTTTAGTTAGCTGAAGTTAAAATCCTTGTGATATACAAATATGCGAATATAATGTCCAATTTACATAAATCAGATTCATATCTACATTATAATAATAATCAAGTATGGATGACATCCGCAAAGAGAATTGATTCATATATGTCTTTCTGCTATGGATATGCGCCCCAAGATATGAAGAATTTCAACCAAGTGCTGTTATGTACTTTAATATCTAGCTTATTTCCTATCAATATTCTCTTGGACCTAATTTCAGATTTATGAGTTTTTAACCATATTTAATTAAACTTAAATTTATCCTAAACTTTTGTATCGAGCTTATTTGCTAGCAGTTGGCTTATACAAACTTTTCGTCTGTCAAAATTCGAGGCTATTCTCGTGTTTATGGGGACCGTTTTTGTGATTACGTGTTGGATATTGTTTTTCAATTAGGTTTTTTTTTTTTTTTGAATTTTAATTCTTGAGTTTTAGTTTACGTAAGATACAGAGGAATACACGTATTCGGATTGTTTATATGATTTATCTTGAAACTGCAACAATATATGCATGCACTTGGGAATCAAAAGGCATTGATATTGAAGCTTGGATTTATTAGCTACAGTAAATCTAATTTGTTGGAATTAATTTAATGTTTTATTTGGAAGCGGGGGACTCTTCATATGATTTGTCTTGATTTTACACCACTTTGACCAAAATCATTTTTCATTTTTTTTTATTTTACCATTGTAAAATGACAAAAATAAAATTGCCCTTATTTTTAGCTTCAATCTTTTAATCCATGTTATAAAAAAACGCGTTTATATATTTTTTTAAATTTTCATATAAATAAGTCTCAATCTTATACATTTTAATGTATACAAATTTTTATCTTGCACTTCATCGTATATATAAGATTGTATTTTAAGGTCTATCTTATAATACAAGACACTAATATAAAAACATAATCAAGATTTGTAAAACAAATATTACATATGAGTATGTAACAAGAATAGTAGAAAATTTAGAGAACCAACAAAACGTAAATGCAAACATGAGGGTGAAAACTCATGGCAGGACGACTTCTTTAATCAAATACCTCCTTCACAAAAATATAACAGAATGATATCAAATCTGACTCTAGTGCTGATGGAGTTTGTAATGCACTTTGGAATTCTGCCCAGATTAAAGGAAAAGTTGAACAAAAAGCTACTTGAGTAAATATAATATGCACGCAATTTGGCGCTTTCTTTGACCAAAACAAGTTGTCTTGTGCTTCTACGACTACGATTGCAGCAACGAGTTGATGAACATATGAAAGCAAGGAAAAGTAGAAAATGGAAGTGCCGATAATAAGACGAAGAGGGGGCAAGAAAAAGCCGCTTTGATTGAGCATTAAGGGGACGAAATCGAAGCTTTGACCGATAAAATTACACTGAGATTGATGTCATGAGTAACATTTAACATATTTGGTTATTGGCTTAATGTTGAAAGTGGCAAAGTGATTGGACATAAAGACGCCACATTCTGGGATCTAAATTGAATCTTTGACCAAAAGAGATTGAATCTTTTGTTGTTTTGTTGATTAGTATAGTATGACATCATTTTTCAATAATGGAGGCCTTGTTTAGGTGAACGAAATGGAGAAATATAATGGACAAATGGTACCAGTTGTTTTGACCAAGAAGAAGATGAGGCAAGTGCAGATATTTGTTGTGATCAGAAGTATGTGCGACCACTTTGCTTTGGAATTTTCTAATCAGGATACTCTGTGCTTTAGCAATTAGCACGATTGATAATTGTATGGGAAAGCAATAAGCATTTGATTAGCAAAGACTGATGAAGCAATTAGATGTCATAGGCTAGAGCAGAGAGTGCTGGACTAGCCTAGCCTAGCCTGTGTGCTATACACATGCAAATCTTTCATGTGATAGATACGAGGATTATCAAAGCCTTCGACAGTGGGGTTTGATTGTTGAAATAATTTCAATTTGAAAAAAGGATCTTACGGGGAGTTTTAGAGTGGGGAATTCAGAGGGTGTCTCGAAAGGCCTTCTCAGCCTTCAGTTCTTTACCCAAAGCTTGAAACCAACTGTTCCACTGTTTGTTAAGGGATTAGGGCAGGCTCATTGGATAAATTTGGGCTTTAAAATTGGTAGATTGGACTGGACAAAACTGTAGAGTGGAGCAGTTCAAGCCCACTTTTCATCTCACCAAGCCCTCTCTTATGTTTTTAGAGTGGGGAGCTTCCAACACCCTTTAAACGCTTATGACCTATTTTCAATACTTATTTTAACACCAACAATACCCTTTTCTTCATAAACCCCATATACACTTTTTTTTTTTCTTTCCAAATTTTCTCACTCTTAAAATAGAATGGAGTCTTATTTCTTTTGTAATCTAATTCTCTATCCTTTACACCACCACCACCACCACCACCAGTACTACTACTAATAATAATAATAATTTGTCGACTGAACCTAGGGGTTTAGAGAAGTCAAGTGCCTCCTACATTTTTTAAACTATTCGCACTCAATGGTCTCTTTAGGACTACCATTCCAGTTGATGTCCCTTTTATTAGTGTGAGACGTTTGGGCTTTGCTGGAGAAAACCTATTGGTCCATAAGATAAATTGGTAAAAAAAATGTTGGTTAAGATAAATAAATAAATAAAATATTAGATAAATAAATTGGTAAAAGCTTAGTTGCTGTTTTCGGCTTTTGTTTGAAAAGCATTTTTAGGGGTAGCACACACCCTCTATATTCTTATTTATTTATTTTGGTTTTTGTATTATGGTCCAAATGAACAACGGTATATTAAAAAAAAATGTTCACGGTAATCTAAATTAAAGTAAACAAATCTTATCTTAATTTGGTTAAGATAAATAAATAAATAAATAAATAAATAATCAATTAGCACTGTTCTTCTACCAAAAACAAACACAGACTCATTTATTTACTTTAACGAATCCACACTAAAGATACAAATAAAAAAAAATTTCAATCAAGAATCACTACCAATATTTTATTCTATAATATATTTTAATATTCTTAACGAAAGGGTGCTTTGGGTAATTGATTAAGAATTAGAGATGAAATTGACTATTATGTAAATAACAAAGATGGAAGGATATTTTTCCATAATAAAAACTGATGATTTGTTTGGATGTCAATCTGGCGCAGTTGTTGTTATATGCAATTATTCAGCAGTTAATTGGCGCCAGAAGCAGTGCATTATTGTTGCTTAAAATTTTACACCTATTTCTGATGCATTTTGTCGGTAGAATCATAAATTCGGCCCAATAATAGAGCCAGTAAAATTTAAACAGCAAAGACTTGAACCTGCGAACAAAATAAAATAGCAACGTGGCGGCGGTGGCGATGGTGTGATGTGAAAGAGATTATTTAATAACGAGAGGAGACAAAGAAGCATGGTTTATTTATTTATTAGAAAGTAATTAATTAATAATACAGTAAACTATTAGTCAAGCGAATACTCTATGTAGACTGTACGCGCAGCTACATATTTCCTTTTTTGAGAAAAGAAATGTCTGGTTGATAAAAAGGGTGTTTATTTTTTGGGCAAAAAAAAAAAAAAAAAATTGGTTTTTTAGGGCAAGGATTTTGAAACTACACATGGGTGGTGATGGGTGAAGTTCAATTTTGTTGTGACTTTTTATCTGCAGGGGAAAAGCTTTCACCAAATGCACCAACCAACAAAAAACAATCGAGTGACCCAAACTTACTTTACTGGCGTGGAGTGCAAATAATTTTTCCATTTCGATTTAATAAGAGGCGATTGTGATCATTCATTCAAATTTCAACCATGCGCTCGCTAGGGCCTAAGCCCCTAGCCAATGCTTCTACAGGGAAACCTACTTAAATATATTGCAAACGAGCTATTGGGTAGTAATAATATAATAAACAAATAAAAAAGATATTAAAAATTAACTGTTTAATTATTTTTATCAAATATTTTAAAAAATATTATATAAAATAAATAAATTAATGTTATTATTAATTATCTTCATTATTTTTTTTAATATTATAATAGTGATTATTAAATTTAATACAATCAATAATGCAATCACTTATTAAAAGTTAATTTTAATGATAAATTGTTAAATATACAAGTAAAGAAAATTTAATCTCAAGAGTTAGTAGATTAAACTTTTTGTTAAAAATTCTGCAAGTTTTAAAAGCAGTTGTATATGTTTAGTAAGTTTTACTATTAAACTGTTGTAATAATATAAATAATTGAATTATATATAATATTAAATAAAATTTATTTATATATTTATAAAAATGCATATAACATATTTTTTATTGTGTATACATAATAATTGATAATTAAAATAAATATTTTATTTTTTTATTTTTTATTTTGTTATCTCAATATAATTGATGATGATGATGATAATAATAATAGTAATAAATTTTTTAAAATTAATGATTTTATTTCTTAATTAATAAGAATAATTTTAAATTTTTATAATATATATGAAATTATAATAAATATAAGATTAATTTTCAGGCTCAGATTAAAATTTTTTTTTAAAAAAAACTTACTATAAAATAGGATAATTTTATCAAAAACAATTTCCTAAAACTTTTAAT
This sequence comes from Citrus x clementina, assembly GCF_000493195.1. Lineage (NCBI taxonomy): Eukaryota > Viridiplantae > Streptophyta > Magnoliopsida > Sapindales > Rutaceae > Citrus > Citrus x clementina. The sequence continues at coordinate 40,810,810 of NW_006262201.1, forward strand.
CCAAACGTAAACTACAGTTACAACCGCCCCTGCATTATTGGACTCGGGCAGGCTTATTAAATGCGAGTGGGTCCTAGCTTTGATTTCTAAAGATCTTTCTGATTTTGACTTCACCTTGCCACCTATTGATGATTCTGACGCTTCGCGAATCGAATCAATTCACAGCCAGCCACAACAACACAAGAAAAGCCGTATAAAAGCGAAGCGAAGAGGAAGCAGCAGCTTCAAATTCAATTCAGTCGCATAATAATTATAATTACAAAAAATATCTCGCGGCTGCCCACAATTGCCTGAGAGCTTAATGTTGTGATGCGATGACTTTTAGAAAAAAATGACCCCAAAATGTGTGACATCGAATAATGTATGATTTGCCAGCTTTCCATTTTATATAAATGCAGAGTATGTAGAGTATGTTAAATTATTTGAAACCGTCGCCGAGGACGAGGAGATTTACCTCACATTAGATTTTCATTTTCCCAACTTCCACCTTTAACAATCAACAATCTTTAAGATTTGTTATGATGGGCCGCAGAAGAATAAAGGAGAAAAAACCGAGAAAGGAAGAATATATACATTTTGAGGAAACCCCCAAGTCAGCAAATACATTCAAGCAAAGCAGCTTACAGAGGAAGCCACTGGGGCTTCTTTCTTAGAGAGGTCTAGTCGCCAGCAACACCAGTTTACATATATATATATCTACATAACTAGGCTACCAAAATGTAAGAACCTCTATAGCTCAGATTAACTACTAACCTACTCACAGCAACCACGACCACGACCACCACAGCAACATGCCATGGGTAAATATGATACACATATCACTACTGAGGAAGAGCGGAGCTTACAGTAGCAGTTTTAGTTAGCATAACCCAACTCAAAATATTTCTCATTTTATCTCAAGGTCATTTGCATACCGTCTTCAGTCTCTTTGCGGCCTGAACAAACCCCACAATTACCTGCAGCTCATCCATTTGCTTCATGGGCCAAAAAAAGAAAAAAGAAAAAAGAAAAAAGAAAAAATTAAAATAAATTCATATAAGTCAACTATGGGAAATTGAGGTAGAGATATAACCCAAAAAAAAAAAAAAAAATCTCAGCATTCAAATTCAAGTACTTCTAAAAGCTACACATTATTGCAATCATATCCTATTTGCTTGGAAAAGATGAAAAAAAAAATTGTCAGAGAAGCTGGTACTAGGGTTTAGAAATGCATTCTAGAATTTGGCACATACCTGCGACATGAAATGCCGCTGAACCACATCAATCAGTTGCTCCCTTGATGGATTGGGGATAGCATCCACCTACAACAAATTCAACAGTGTTCTTTCATGAAAAATTTCGCTTCGAGGCAGTGCAGATAATTCAATGAAATTTGGTCCATATAACTCACAAGATTGAAATGTCGCCAATATCTCCATAGTGCACCCATCTCCAATTTGCTAAGGTCAATTTTCTGCACAGGATGATTTGCAAAAGAATAATTAGGCAAAAAGATAAAATACAAACAGATTTTTTAATTATTTTTTATAAAAGATAGAATAGAAACAAACAAAAACAGTATTTTAACAGTATTTTAGAGCATATTTTAGAGCATTTGAGATTTCGTACCATGGACCCGGGAGTAGAAATAGACCCCTTTGACTGGGAGTGGGAGTCACAAGAGAGAGACCTGCTCGTAGTCTTGTGTGATGATCCAGTTGATTTATGTGTCCTAAGCTTTGATCTGTGGGACTTTTGAGTGTCATCGGAAGCTGGAAAGAAATAGCACAAGCAAGAATTAAAAAGAGTGGTGGACCTCATTAAAAGATAAAGAAGACAGACAGAAAAGCTCTCTGCAATAGGTAAAGCAAAAAGTGAACACACCGGATCCTATGTAACAACCTCAACCAATTTTCTCTTAGAGAATAAACTTTTCCAAACCCACAATTTCAAACAGTTCAATAGTTCTGAAAAGCTAAGTTATAACATCTCTAGTCAAGCACAATTGGAGTAGGAACTTAAGATTTTGAAAAAAAAAAAAAACAAGCACAAGTTTGCAAAGCCAGCTGAATCCTGGAATTAGAAATGACTTCAAAAGGTTTTTAGCAGTGTTAACACTTATCAATGCAACTCAAAAATACTGATGACAGGAGACAAGTTTAAAATACGGGAAATCAATAACCAGTGTACCGAACTCTCACCCATATCTGAAATATTCCATGGCACATTGTCGAATTCAAGGTCGTCATCTTCCTCATTCCCAGTAGGAGCTTCAATCACGCTAAGTGCATTCCTTTGTAGCTTCACTTCAATGCCATTCGTAAGAACCTACGATTTAATTAAGTGGGAAACAAATAACCACAATCAGAATTGGAGAAAATGCCCAGTTAAACAGAAGGTATGATCAAACCAGCAGTGTAATTTCAGAAGATCATGTAAGAAAGATAAGTTCAATAAAAGACGGAGTCCTGCATTTATCCAAATAATCACTCACATTAGGTCCAGAATCACTAAGACAAGTGTTCACAACATGAAATAAATCAAATATGTCTCTTCCCAAAAGAAACAACCAAATTCAAAACAAAAAGCAAGCAATTGTAAAACATTAAAAGCAGCAAAACGACCAAAAAAACATGACATCATTATTTTGTAATATTCTAAAAAAGGAATACAAAAGAATAGTTATGATGGAAATGAGTTGAAAGACAAAGAAAATGTATACTCGTTGAACATTGAAGAAGCGCATGACAACCTAAAATGATTCTCAATAAGGGAAGATCACGGGAAGGAAATTGCAAGAACATTCAAAAATTCAAAATTTTCAAGAAATTACACTGAAATCCAGATATTAAGTGCTGGAGTTTATGAAATAATTAGGAGATGACCATCCAAAATCAATTCAATCAGCTTCCTGCCACGCAAGCCAATCATGCAAAACAGCAAGCCAAATCCAATGTGAAGGTAAAATCCCAATTAATCTACCAAAAGACAATACTCAAAAGAATTATTAAGCCTTCATCCTTTCAAGCATAGAAATAAGAATTAGAAATAAAAACAGTAAATAAACCCAAAATAGTCAGAAATCAGTACTAGAATATTTAAATTAAAAAAATGCCACATTACTTAGAATCTATCAAAAAGCCAGATCCATTGATAAAAACAAACATGCAATCATAACCATTATCCCAAACTTCAGAGTTACAACTGAAAACACACCAAGAGCACCTTAATTAAGACAAAATCATCCATGAAGAACATATAGTTTTGCAAATATACATGTATAAGATCCTTAAAATTTATTATTGGAAACTAATTACATTGGTAAACAATGGTAATATTAACCATACTGCTAATTATCAATTAATAAAATAAGCCAATATATCAAAACTAAGCATCAAATTGGAACCTAAAAGTAAATTATTTCACAATAAACCCAAACTAAAAACCTCTGAAATTATCCCACATTATCAGAAATTAATTGTTTTGAGTTTTAAATACTGAATTCAAACTTTAACAAACCAAATAATACCCTAAAAAAAATGAATAATTAATTAAAACCAAATTCCCCAAATACCCAAATTAAGTAACAATAGTTACCAGCCAATGCCAGCCTCCAAGGCCAACAGCCTTCTTGACAACACCCTGAAGACCCACAAGCACTGATTTGGTGCGATTATTTCCAGTAACCACGACCTTAGTGTGACGTGGCAGCACCGAAAGCTCCTCTTCACTGCTGTCTCCATAGCTCTGTAACTGTGAAAACCCGCCATTCACTGAACTCTCCATTGTTTCAAGCATTCTCTCTGTTTTAACATAAAACAAAAAAGAAACACACACACAAAAAAAAGGAGCTTTCTCAAATATCAGTGAAAAGCAAACATTTGTAAGTCAAAATTGCATTTAAATTGAAGATCACGCATTGCTGAGTTTAAATTTGGAGTTTTTTAAACCAAAATTAAGATGATTTTAGAGAAAAATCAGATTTTTTTCGTGAGAGAAAACACATAGTAAGAGAGAGAAAATGCAGAGAGTGAGTGTTTGTGAGAGAGGGAGAGATGAGAGTGACTGGTATTGCTAATTGGTTGTGTTGCTAATGAATCCCAACGTGTAAGAACAGGCCAATATAATTCCGCCACGTAACTAAGAGCGGTCTCGTAAATCATGCGATAGTAGTTTAAGCTGAGGTTGCGGTTTTGTGTTACCACTGGTTGACCGTTTGACTAGGCGGAGAAGGAAGTAGTGGGGTGCAATCAAATGACGATCATGACCTATGCCTTTCCACGTATTTCGAAACTTAAAACGCCTCATAATCGGTGTCCGTTTCGTAATTTTACCGGAAAAAGGCAAACGAGAAAAATAACGCAAGTTTTATTATAACGTAACGGATACCCGAAATTCATCAGGTGGGTCCACGTGTAGAGTGGGCGTCGGTGTTGTCTTATCCGACATGAGATACCCACTCACACATACGTTTGTCTACAATACAACACTTTATAAAAATAATTCTCTTTGCTTTAATTTTCCCACCTGATTTTCCCGCCATCCCTGAGCAACGTGAGCCGTTGACTTAGGATGATGGATGTTACGGCCGTTGGATTGGTTGGAACGCAGTACAGCCGTTGGATGGAAAAGGTCCAGGCGGCCAACAGTCGTAGAAAAAGCAGACACGTTCACATAACATGTGTAATGATCATAAAGTAGGAAGAGGAGTGGACCTTCCGGACGCCTTGGTATAAAAGCAAAAGAACGGGGACGAGAAATGAAATTTAATAAAACGACGGGAATAATTTAATAATATATCGCCCTCTATCCAACTTATCATGTGGCTTATTCCCCGATTAATCTTAGCGGTCCATATTTCAAATTGATTTTCTATTTTGCACGACTGTCGTTGGATACAGAGTAATGATAAAAATCGTACGTAATTAAACAATTATTTTGCAGGATACTAGCTGTTTCCACGCTTGTATTTTTGCTAATTAAAGATGGGTGTCGTTTGTCTTTTATGTGGCGACTAGGGTAAAAGGTCTCGTGTCTATGCGTCAGTTGCGGTTACAGTTAATTCTGATAAGAGTAATGATACAGCCACAAACTCTTGTATAAATTTATTTTGTATAAACTGACGTGGTATTAATTCATTGGTTGAATGAAAATATAAACTAATAAAAATAAATCATGTGAGCTAAGTGATTTTTAATTCAACCAATCTTATCATGTCACATCAGTTTGTACAAAATAAGTTTGTATAAGAGTTTGTGGCTGTATCATTACTCTTCTGATAATGGTATATTTATGGATGGATAATTAAAATTCACTGAAATCAAAATTGATTGCATTTGAAATAAAAATCAAAATGGGGATGAGTTATATTATTATTAACGTATTTATTTTATTTTAAAAGCTGAATAAATTATCGCAAGCTAATAAAATGATCTTCGTTGATTATTGTAATTGTTTATTATAATAATTATGATTATTATTATTAAATGAGGTAAAACAAATTTTATTTTCGTGAGAGTACAAATATTAATTTATTTCTCATTCATATTTTTTATTTTTATTTCCTTCTCTCACTTGAGATAAAAATAGAAATTCAATTCCATGTTCTTAAATTTATGAGGCTGTTAAAATTTTATTTTTATTCTCCCTTCTCATTTTGAAAGTAAATTAGTTAATGAATCACATTTCTATTTTCATTTTTATTCTCAGTTAATAAATACACCCTAAGAAGTAATATAATATAATATTTTTTACATGTATAGAGAATATACGACATGGGTATGCGTATAATATAGTAGTTAGAACAGAATATGAATGACCTGAAGGGGATAAAGAAATTATTTGAATTAATTATTAGTGAAAGAGAGTGGATTCTGGCTAAGGCAGAAGGGCAAGCAAGCAGGCAACAAAGAAAATTGGGTTCCACTACTTATTAAGAAATTTCATATCTTCTTGCACACTTCTTTCGCGGTGAAGTTTGTTTGTTCGTTCATTATAATATAATTGTAATACTAATACAATCATCATGTGACGTGATTTTCTCTCCAAGCTGAAAGTCCTGCTAAATCATCACCATTAAACCAGTCATCTGCCGTCATCACTGGTTCAACTTCGATGTTATGTGATTAATTGTGTCACATAAATCTCCACGCAAATTTCGTGATATTATGTTTGTAAATTTCCCCCCTAAAAACATAAGTACATGTAATTGAATGCAGATATCCTGTGGTAATGCCCGCCCGCCCGCCCTGGGTTTTCAGTGGGCCTAAACAACGGGGATCGATTTTGATATTCTGCAGAAGAGACCTTTGTGTGCGTGTGGGACAGTGACACTTCTCATAATTCTAATTGTAAATTGCAATTACCATTGCTGCTGCTACGTAGCAAAATTTTATGCCCAAAAATTACAAAGTTATTGTTTCGATTTACTTGTTAACTTTTTTCTTGTATTTTAGTTCCGAATTAAACGTACGTACTATAAAGAAGGAAAGAACGATGACGTTTAGTCTTTTCAGAACATGTTCGATGCTCCTTCCTTCCCGACGGAGCTTGACTTGAGATTATTTTGAAGAATAGTCGGGCAGGCACATGGGCCTCGACATAAATTAGGTTAATGGTCAATTCAAAGCTCCAAATTTTAAATTATTTGGTTGGTGTTGTTCAGTTGGGGTTACTTTGGTAAATGCGTGATGCAGTCGTGGCAGATTATTGGCAAATAGCTCCCCCCCCTGCGTCTTTCACATATTCATTTTCCAACCATATGTTTAAACGACACTAGTTCTTTTTGTTGCAGCACGGGGCATTATTGGTTGCCCACACTCGAAGATTATTGAGACGTAGTTACTGTGAGATTTCGGCACCAACAGGTGAACTAGCGCCATCCTTGGTTTGGGCCCAAGTTTTTAAGTAACAGGAAAGTCATTCTCAAGATATTGGTTCCAACAAGTAAAAGCCCAAAAGCAAGGGGAAAGGTTAACAACAGTCCAAATTAACTATAGACAATTAATTGAATGTAAAACATTTCTTTCAACTAATTTCACGCATAGAAAATTAGAAATAGAAATCAGATGAGTACAACGTCTTCTTTCATATAATATATCTACATACATCAATGGCCTTCAAACACAACAAACATCACAATTATGTTGATCGATTATAAACTGCGACCTATGATTACCTAGCTTTGGCCAGTGTGAACTTGACTGCTTACTGAGTTACTATGGGCAATTTAACCATATCCTATTACTATTCGTGTGAAATGAAGAGCATTTAAAATGGCATGAAGCAGAAATACTTCCTTTTAAGCTTCTTCATTCTGCCAACAGCTGCCTTCTTTCCCCCATTTTGAAGTGCTATTTGGCCATTAAATGATGATGTCTGACCATGAGAATTTGATGATGGACTTTCACCCCTGTAATTTGCTTTCTGGCCTTGGACTGCTTGCTTCAAAACCCTGGAATCTAGAGTTCTGTTCACCATGGCTGAATCAGATTCAGTTTTGAAGATATCTCCAGTCTCAGGCTTGCTTCCTTCAACGTTAATAAGAGAACCTGCTGACAGATTTGAGTATTACATTATCTATCCATACAACAACATCCAATTTGGCATAAAGATACAAGTAAGATAAAAGTTTCAGAAAGACTGCCATTTTTTGCTATATCTAGTGGTTCACCAGAAGGTTACCAACCCCACTAAAGAATATAAGCTTGAAGCTTTCATCGATGAAGCAGGGCCTAATAATAATAATGAGAGAATTTCTACAAAGTGACCTCATCAAGTTAATGAACGTTTCTACAAAATACTAAAATCGAGTTACCTGGAAAAATAACCACCTCGTTCGGTGTGTGGGATGTAGAGAAACTATACTTGTATTCCGCATTCTCCGGACCCACACCTTTGTTTTTACAAGGTTCCAGTTCTTGCAGCAAAGCTAAATGATCAAAATATTCATCCGATGACAAGGTCATGCCACTTGAATTGTCAGAACTTGAAGAAGGTGATAATGGCTGATCAAGATCGTGTAATTCCAAGAAGTCATCTTCAGAAAAATTATCAGCTTCAGGCAGGTTGTCCTCGGCATGATTGGTTGGTCTCTCCATGACAGCCGAAGTTCTACTCTCACCGTCATTACTCACCTGCAAAAGGTTACTGGCCTCAACACACAATGAGAATGTCCCCACCCCAGTCAAATCCACCCAAAAACAAATTAAAAAAAAAAAAGCACAATAAAAAGAACACGAAGTCTTCATATAACCAACTGATAGAAGATTGCATAACTAATTATTTTCTCTACAATGTTGCCTTCCAGTTACATTATTATCATGTCCATGCTGTGGAAGACCTTCAAATCGACAAACATCTTCGTCGAAGTGATCATTTGACAACCGTAGCTGTTTTTTTTTTTCATCTTGATTCACCAAATGCCATATGTTACACAATTTTAAATTGTGACCAACTGAGAAAAGGCTTGTTATAATAGCATTCATTTTTAAAAATAAAAACTTAGAACTCATCCTCCAGTTAAACAATCACCTCTAATCAAGAGCTCCATGTGAAGTCAAAAGTGATGGTTTGGCGCCAACATTAAAAGAAAAAAACTCAAATAATGGGTCAATATTAAAAAATTACTTGAATATCAATGAAAACCAAACAAAGTTCAAACACGAAATTCACTCAAGCAGACAGAAAACAAGCCCAGAATGCTGAGGCTGACATACCTCACATCTGATTATTGAAACTTGTCTTGTATCATCCTTATCTTTGTCAAAACTTAATTCCGTTGAATGACTATGAGTTTCATTGTTAATATTGGCGCTAAACAGTTTCTGCTGCATTTCATGGTTAGGGCTTTGTTTACCACTCAAAAAGACTCTGCATAGTGAGCTGGAATCCTGCACATTGTCCAAACAAATGCATAGTTCACACTTCACTGGCAGGCGTGATTGAGAATAACAACGAAATAAACATAACAGTGCATAAGTACAGGGCAAGCAGAATACCTCTTCCTTTTTGTCCCCATACAATCTCTTCTGCGTTATTCTGAACTCTTGCATTACCCAATCAGTTTTACGTTCATTCGGAACTTGACCTTCGAAAAATTCAAGTGTAGTTCTCCAACCAATAATGTAAGAATTTGAGAATATTTCGCAGGTCTCCCCTTTAGCCCTCCATTGTCCATGCTGTGCACTTGTGTTCTCCTTAGAGCACACCAGGTACCAAACTCCATCTGGCACATTACAATTCTTTTACAAAATAAAAAATAAAAAATGGTTGGTTTTATCAAGTTAAGCTAACCCTCACACGTTAGAAGTTAAGCTGAACATGTATTGCGAATCCCATATTTGGAAGGGAGTTAAACAAGTGAAGAAGTTTTGGGAATTAACTCATTACCTGACAGCATGAATTTTTTACTCATAGGTGATGCAGAAACTTATTCGTGTAGAGTCCTAAAGCAACTGCTGGACTTCCAGCTCTGCTAATAAATTGTATTAGCTCCAATTAATTAATTGGGCACAGGTTTTAATGAGAGAATTTAGACTTGCAGCCTTCTTTTTGACGGGTGATATAAAAAAGGAACCCAGTAAAGAGCTTATATAAGAGTTTGATAACATTAGTTTTGCCCACACTAAGATCACATCTTCTCATCTGTTAAATGATTAGTATGTTGAATCATAAGGAACACAGCACTACTTTCCATCATCCTTCTAAAAGCTACATGGGTGTTCAGGAATTTGACGCCAAATGGAGAAAATGTATTCCTTTAACCTAGCAAGCACAAGATATTGTTACTAGCATTAAAGCTACATAAGGAATTTGACACCAAATGGTGTCATAAGGAACACAGCACTACTTTCCATCATCCTTCTAAAAGCTACATGGGTGTTCAGGAATTTGACACCAAATGGAGAAAATGTATTCCTTTAACCTAGCAAGCACAAGATATTGTTACTAGCATTAGCTTACTATCCTATCTATCACAAGACTGCTTAAAAGCACCATAAATCAGAAAGACTGCTTAAATTGTAACGTGTAGAGTGATGAAAATTGATTAGAACATACAAGGAATAAACTTGGAAAAACGAAAGAGCAGAATTACCAGGTAAATTTGAGGGCATATGGTTGTAAGGATTGACATCATTGATTACATTGCAGGGAAGAGGAGATCCCCTGATCATTCTCTCCAAAGAACCAAAGAGATTCTCATCAGTAGAAGCAAAATCAACATCGATGGGAGTGGAAGCTGTGGGTGGACACATGACGAGACAATTCAAGGAGAGAATTGATGCTGCAAGCAAATTCTGTTTCCAGTCAGTGGTGAAAGTGAGCTAAGACAAGCCGGTAACTAATGGTAACTAATCAGATATAAGTAAAACAAATGAAAAAGAAAAATGATGCCCCCAAACATCAACTTTCAAGTTCTTAATCATTTTAATTCCCACATCTTAAAATGTAACAATTCCAGTCTTAGATGGATATTATGACCATAATTACCTAAGATCTCAATATTATGACTCCAGAATGCAATTCAGATACTAGTTAGACGAGCGCACAAAACAGAGCCTCAACAAGTTATTTCTGTTTGGTTTCCAAGAAAACGTTGGGAACGAAAAGCCCACAAGAAATTTTCAAATAAGAAAACAAAACTCATTCCCAATCAATTGATATGAACCTTTTTCTTTGCCAAGAAAAGCAAGTCAATTCTCTTTCCTTTTCCTTTATTTTCTCATCAACGAAGTCGATATTAACACCTTTATCTAAAATGGTTTTCAATTTTTTTTTTCTTTAAAGAAAAAAGGCTACAGAAAGAAAACAATAGAATTACGGAATTAGAACATTTCCACTTCAAGTACAAATAGATAAACCAAGAAAATCGAATGCACCTCTTCGAGAGAAGCAGAAGCTCACAAGCGAAGCGATTGCTTAGCCACTAATTAAATGAAAGTGCTGAACGAGCTATTTATATAACCAGCAAGTGAGAAGAGTGGATTGCTAACCATAGTTAATTATTTGCCGCGCACACAGTTAATTGAGTTTTGGCACTCTGATTTTGCCACGTGCTCTTTAGACGTTGGCTTAGCTCATGCTTCGTGACGAAAGCTATAGGTGGGCCCTTCACCGGGTCTCCTTTTTATTTGATCCACAAAGCTTTCCTATATTAATTAACATCTGAAGAATTCTATATTTAACAATTAACATCTAAAGAATTCATTAATTAACATCTAAAGAATTGATCAATAGCTACCTTAACTAATTAACAAACAAATTTCTCATAATCCAGTCAAAAAATTAATTAATTAACATCTAAAGAATTCTATATTTAACAATTAATATAAAAATAACTAACGATTAAAAAAATTAGCTAACAAATAATTAACAGGGAAGTCAAAAAAGGATGCAGAATAAGACAAAGAAGAAGAAGAAATAGTTAGGCAGTGGTGGAGGAAAAGAAGAGGAGGTGGCCAAGTGAGTGGGTACTGGGTCGAGTGAGTTTGTGTCTTTGTCCGTTAGCTTTGGAAGGATATGGCCCCTGTGGGGCTATGGGCCTTTTAAATTATTCTGGTTTTTTTTTCCAATTTATATAATTAATCTGATCGTGTTGACTATTCATTGGAACTGAGATACAATCCGGCTAGTTTTGAGTTTTGAACTCAAAAATGTTCAAAATTTTACCTAAAGCTTTCCTCATTATCTCGTGAAAAATAAAAAATCTCATCATATCATCATCTACCACGGCCTGGGCGAATCCAACTAAAGTCCAAGAGAGGATATTTTTTATGTAACAAAAGACTTATAATTTAATGATAAGAGTGTTATTTGATGAATTTAAAATCTTGGTTTAAATTTCAATAACCATATTATTTTATTTTTTTAAATATTTTATGGAAACTACTTAGAAAAATTATACTTTTACGTATTTAAAATATATAATTTACTAATATTATTATTTAGAATTTAAAAATAGTAATAAAATTTGAGTTTATGAGACTTAAAATATATTCAAGTGAACATTAAAAAAAATTAAATTAAATAATTTTTTTAAATCAAACTCCCCCTAATTTAAATTTCTAGGTCCGCACTTTTACCATGAAAATTTATAAGAAACCTTCATAATTAACTGCTGCGTTAGTTAAATAAGTTTTTCCTTTCGTTTTACAGTTATAGACAAATAATTAACAGATTATAAAACTCAAGTCTGCCACACAATATGAACAAGGATGAGATTACCCCTGAAGAGAACGAAAACGACGTGTCGTTAACAGAATTTGTCAGAAATCACAAGTGCATGATCCTTTGCCCGAATGACGGTCTGCACGCAACCAATGATATAACAACTTACAAAGTTGGTACTTTACCAAGTTGACTAGTGGAACATTCTAGACTGAAGAAATGACAAGACCCCCCCAAAAAAAAAAGAACTTTAATTATTTATTTATTTAACTTTTGAAGAAAATGGAAAAAGGTGGCAATTGATTGCAAGTTGCAAAGTGATGTAATTGTAGGTGGGTTAATTTTGTCCTGCACCCGACTGTTTCAACATTTTTTATCACGCACCCATATATTTCAAAAATATTCACTCCACACTCAATTCTGTTAATTTGACCGTTATGTTTAACGAAGCTACTTGAAATTTAAGTAAATATCCAAAATACCCCTTATCTTGAATTAGAGAAAAATAAAATGAGATAAAATATTAATTTAATAATTAATATTTACATTAAAAAATTTTATTTAAAGATAATTAATAATAATTTTATCAATTAAATTATCAAATAAATTTAATTTATCATCATCAAATAATATTTAGGATATGAATTTTTAAATTTACCCTTTGACCGTTAGAATAAACGGTCAAATTAATAGAATTGGGTGTGGAGTGAGTATTTTCGAAATATATGGGTGTGTGGTGAAAAATATTGAAACAGTTGGGTGCAGGACAAAATTAACCCAATTGTAGGGGAACAATTTTGATGGAATACGCAATAATACAGGATAAACCTGGAAATAGCTCAAGAGCTTATTTAGCCATCCCATGCATTCACAAGCCTACAATTATCACGGTTCGGGTGCCCTCCCTTTTTCCTGGAAATAGCTTTATTAAGACTACCGACTCCTGCAATTGCCGAGAGAGCACTAACCAATGTAGGAGCATTAGGTGAAACACCACCTTTCAACATGGTCCCCAACAATTCCAAAGCCTTCATAAACCTCCCTTTTAACCTAGTCTCAAATAATTTCAGCCCAAAAAAGGATCTTCAATTCGATAAGAAATGATATCATCTATTTTTTTTTTAATTTGGAAAATGTGGTTGTTAATTGATAGTAGTGTTAACTACAATTTCCACTAACTAGAAAATAACAACAATAAAAAGAGAGAGTACAATTGTAATTAACTACAATTTCCAGTAACAATAAAATAACAAATAACAACAACCTAAATACAAATTGTTGATTTCTTTGAAGGAGAAACTAATTGTAATTAACCTTGAAGATATTGAAGCAACTGAACGCTGGATCACAACAAATATGCTCTACTTTACCTACCCCCTCGTATTGATAATTGTACCACGAATTGTTGTCCCGTGCATGTGAAGAAATCCAACAACCCATTGTCAAAATTGTATCTGAAAATGTAAAAATCAACAAATAATAAAAACAAGAGAGCATATTCCGGATTGCTAGATTTAGAGAACTTATACAGGATAAAGCACCAAATGTAGTTACAAGCCATACAACATAAATCATTCATAACTTGGCGGAACACCTCTTTCACAAGGCCAATGAAAGAAATTAAACAGATTAACTAATTTCGCTTGATTCCTTTCCAAAGCAACAATCAGATTGAGTGCATAGACAAAAAAAAAAAAAAAAAAAATCCAGAACTATGACTATAACACATACATTGCCATCTTATTATCACACACTTCAAAACCTTCATCAAAGTAAATTTTTACTATTTTTAACATGCTTTTTAAATAAATAAAAAGATCGTAGCCTGCTTGTTAGCTTGATTTATGAACTTTGCATAGCACCAAGCATTTAATGAGTTATTAAACACTTAATGAGGTGTTGGGCATGTAGTAAGACAACGATCACTTACATATGTACACTTAGTAAAATGACAAGCAATTTCTAATATGTCGAGCGAATGGTGATTTCATATACTTTATTTACCTCACAGTATTCACTCGAACAAACTTGAATATTTATCTAAACAATTATTTGGAACAACATATTTGTATTTCACCATAAGCTCATTTGATATTTTTTTTTTAAATGTTAATGTTAGTTACTAGTGTCATTATTCCGACAGTAAGATTATCTCCTATCTTGGTCTCTTATACAATGATGTTGCCTATTGACTTCTTGTTCGTGTTAGCTTTACTTTAACTAAATTTTGGCTTATCTTGTATTTCCCAATCTGATTAACGGTTATTATTGGTTGTATCACATCGCTCCAATAATTCTCGATTGTATTGTATCATTCTTAATGCCAGTTGTTACTCGTTATCTCCAATCATTTCCATGACACGTACTGCTAATTCTCTTCCATCAGTCTCAGTGCTAATTCTCGGCCATCTTCTACTAATGTTGGTGCTAGCTGTAATAGATTTGACTTATAATTTTAGTTATATATTTTAGATTTGGGTGTCGATTTGTTTTGCTTTAATTTGAATGCATTAGTTAACTTTTTTTTCTTTTTTACATTTTTAATTATGGAATCAATTTAATATAAGTGTTTCATGAATTTTTGTTTTTTTTGTTATATGCAGTTAAAATAATTTTGATAATCCTAGTAAAAAATTTGGAAAAAAAAAATCTAAGCTTATAATTTACTAGTTAAGCTCAATTAGAGTTGGCATTTATCAGCTCAGTTCCGGTTCATTTATCAGTTTTTCTAATATATGTATATTTTTATGTTTTTACGCAATTTAATAATTGTATGGCATTGAATTATTTTATTTCCTATATCGTGCTATGTGGCATTATTTATTATAACAAAATAATATCACTTTTTTGATTTGGTACTAGTTATAAAAAATTGAATCGAGAATGGAACTAGAATTTTAGTTGGGTTCTCAGTTCGCATTTTTCAATTTTTTTTTGCAATTTAAAACCGAACCGAAATTGAAAGAAATCGAACTTAACTGAACCAATTTTTATTTTTAGAATTGGTTTGGTTCTATCCACCCTTAAGCTCAATTGATATGTAAATCAATGTCAATGTTGTGAGCTTAATTCGGAAAAAAAAAAGAAGAAGAGGAAGAAGTTTTAAGCTCAATTTATGTGCAAATTCTCATATGAAAAAAAAAATTCAATCACTGGATTCAAATTATTTTGAGTGTGTAAATAAATTTAAAATGAGTAACGCTAGAAAATTAATTGAATGCAATATTACTATAAAACAAATGTTTTGAGCGAAAGAAATTAGGGTACAAACTAAATATCCCAATTTATCGTTGGCTCCATATTAAGCAAATTAGGAAGGTAAATTCTCTAGTGAGCATAAATAATGTAATTTCAATCCTATATTTGTGTATATGTTGACATGGACGGTTGGGAAGCTTGTTATTGTTTAATATTTTATTTGGCGAAATAATTTGAGATAAAATTTTGGTGTTCAAATCATTATTTACTGCATAATACTGGTACACAAATTACGCAAAAGGAACTAAGATAACTAGGCCAACGCGGTAACTACAGGCCCAATGTTCAATCCATTTAAACACTTGACGCGGCCCCATTTACATAACCTGGCTGAAGCAAAGAGCGTGGTGGGATGGGAACAATTTAATCCGAGGATGGAGAATGCGAAATTGTACCATGTCCATGAACTATCCAAGTTTCTAGATTCTGGTATTTACCGATTCGAAAATTCAAATGCGGTTTTCATCGACCCGGTTCGTGTACTCAACCGATCGTATACTCGATTCAAGGTTTCTCCGTCTGCGTATTACTGCCGTTTCTTCGAAACCAATGTTTGTTCAAATTCTAAAAAACGAAAACGGAAGCAGAAGAAAGCTCACATGCTCAACGAAAGAGAACTTGCTGCCGACCAACGCCACCGGGTAATTAAACTATTCCCTAATTTTACATTTTCCCGCCAATTTTGCTTTCGTTAAAAACGACAGTTGTGCTGATTTGGTTCACGCTTTTCTTGCAGGAAGTGAAACCATTGCTACTGATAGCACATGAAGCTCTATTAGCAGCTATTGATCTTTTAAATTTTGTGGGAAAATTAAACGGAGATTTTGGTTCTTCAATGAAATGTGGTGTTGAAGAATCATTTATTGAGCTTGGGAGAGTGTGGCAAGCCCCTATGTATGAGATAACTCTCAATTTTAATCAATGTAATAAATCAGAAAATCTTACTACTGTACAGAAGTTTCTAATTACTTTAATCGACAGTTCTCTTTGTACTACTCAACTCTGTAGCTTCTTTAGTACTTTTGTTAATGGATTTTCTTTAGCATCTTTAATGAAGCTGTTTGTCCAATTAAGCATGAGTTTTAGATTATTGAATCATTTATTATTGCTTTCACAGGTTCTGTTATTGATCAATTTCGTGAACCAAGAGTGCTTCCTCTATTCAATAACTTGGTCGCTAATGAGACTGGTGATGATGTAGAGGCGGAAATTCTTGACAGAACATATATATTACCAAGAGAAAGTTGTTTCTTCATGGTATGTTATTAGTTTTGACCATTTATGTTTTCTTTAAGACAGAATCAGAAGTAAATATTGAAATATTGTGTATTTTTAATTGTATTGTAGTAATAATTGATGTGTGGAAGTTATTTTTTGTATGACTATTGTTAATACTTGAAAGAAGTTTGTCTTACATGCTTTCTTGTTTTATCTTTTATCATGATGAAGTCTGATCTGGGGCAGATTCACAATCTTATTCCTGGTAATTTCTGCTTACGAGCTTTTTTTTTATTTGGCGCGTTTGTTTCCATTTATGCATGCAACATGGTTTTTACTGGCAAAATCTTAGGCACTCTGTAATACTGCCATGAAAAGTTGATTGACAGCTTATTGATAAAAATATAATTCTCCTAGGGGACACAGCTCCATTTTATGTTTACTATTGATTGTTAACATCAATTATAGATATTAAATGTTGAAGGCAGTCATGGATTTAAACCTCCAGCAATTTGTTTGTGCCTCATGGAGACTCTTATACTATTCTTGACTCTTCAATATGATCTAGTTACCCTTATGATCCATAGCTCCTCTGCACTATCATATAGAATTCAATTAGATGCCAGAGAAAGTTTTAGTTTGTGCATCTAACTTTTATTATCAACAAAGTAATCTTTACTTTTTAGCCTTTTTTTTTTCCCCTCTTGCAGCTGACTCTGATTGTGGCTTCAATCTTATAGTCATTGATCCTCCATGGGAAAATGGAAGCGCTCGTCAAAAATCAGTGTACTGAATCAAATTTTTATGTGATTGAAATTGGGATTTTGGATGTTGGAAGTTTTCTGCTGATAACTTATTTATGAATTTTCTTCATTTGCTTTGCGTATCTAGAACTTCCATGTCAATGGCAGGGCAGTTTCAAGTTGCAACATTTCTCATTTCTATTAAAGTCAAATATGAAGTAATTTTAGGTTATAGATACCATATCCTGGAAAATTGGGCTGAATAATTATGTTGATGTTATTTCTCTTGTCACTATAGGTACCCAACTCTGCCAAATCGGTACTTCTTATCCCTCCCAATTAAGCAACTTACTCATTCAGAGGGAGCACTTGTTGCCTTATGGATGACCAATCGTGAGAAACTGCGTGATTTTGTTGAGAAAGAGCTGTTTCCCACATGGGGAGTCAAATACGTGGCCACCTTTTACTGGTTGAAGGTGATCTTTCCCCTTTCTCGTTCTCTTACTTTGGTTACAAATTAATAACATTCCTAAATCATAATGACAATTGTCCAAGTACTCAAATGTTGCAGGTGAAGCTAGATGGCTCGCTGATTAGTGATTTGGACCTCTTTCATCATAGACCCTATGAATACCTTCTTCTGGGTTACTGTTCTGGGGTGGTGAGTCTAACAGTGGTAACGCGCATAACTGTGATTTTTAACCTCTTGTCAATAAGAAAAATTTCTTGCAAGGTATTATTTTAGTCCTTATGCCTTTGATTATTTTTGAGGTTGCCAGCTCTGAACACAACTCAACACTTCAAGCTGTGAAAGGTAATCAAGTCATCATAAGCATTCCGGGAGATTACTCGAGGAAACCTCCAATTAGAGGTATTCTTTTACTGCAATTAAAAGCCAATGAAAAACTGGAGCTC
This sequence comes from Citrus x clementina, assembly GCF_000493195.1. Classification (NCBI taxonomy): domain Eukaryota; kingdom Viridiplantae; phylum Streptophyta; class Magnoliopsida; order Sapindales; family Rutaceae; genus Citrus; species Citrus x clementina. The sequence continues at coordinate 40,829,091 of NW_006262201.1, forward strand.
TCTTTTAATTTTTTTTTTTATATTTTTCTCCACATGCACCAAATATACTGTACCATGCGCTTATCAGATTGGCAATTAACTATTCCTCTAGCAAAATTATGTTCCTGTTGTTTGATTATTATCTTATTGTTTTCTGATATCTTCCGTAATAATTTTTTTTTTTCAATTTTTCGTTTGATGATCCCTTCAAGATTATGATTTATGAGTAGATATTTTGACTAGACATATTATTGTGATCTCTTGTTTTAACGTCTGAGAAACCAATAATCTTTTATCAACATTTACATTTTGTAACTTTTTTGGTTATTCCTTGCTATTAGAGTTGCTTCTGGAGCATGTTCCTGGGCCCAAGCCTGCTCGATGCATTGAACTATTTGCCAGAGAAATGACAGCTGGGTGGTGTTCTTGGGGGAATGAACCTCTTCACTTTCAGGAATCAAGATACTTTCTGGGAGATTAGATGAATAATAATCTAGATGAAGGTTTTTTTTTTTTTCTATTTTTTCTTTTTCAGGGATTTTGTCTTTGAATTTGTGTCATTCCTGTTTTTAAAGAGATATGGGTTGACTACGATTTGTTGGTGCAGCTGATTACAAGATTCCAGATACATGTGGTGTGACAATAGAGATGATTGTAATAATGATTTGTACATAGAGGGCAGGAAACATGTCATTCTGATTTGTCATTTGACTGTTTTTGTTGTCCTGAGTTGCCCACTTAAATGCATAATTAAAATATCAACATGATACTGTTGTGAACCCGTCCTTGCCTGCTTGGTCGAGGAGTTTAGAAATTTCAGCCCTGAACAAGTACATTATATTATCTTGTGTATGAATATTTTGATTCCAACGGGAAGCTGTCTTGCTTGAGCCTTGAAGTACATAAATGTCTTTGCAGGCATGGCATGCCTGGAGCTGGACAGCTTATTTTCATTCCTTTTCTTCGTGACTCAAGTTAATCATGCAACTATTGATCGGAAGCTGAAGATCCAAGAATCACATGTATGATTTTGATGGATAAACAAAGCTTGCTTGGTGTTTTCAGCCAATCACTCGAGATAGTGCAGCGGCCTCGGGTCTCGGTTCTGTACTTTTGTTTCTCTCCCGCTCAAGTAAGTGACTTCTTTTAGAACATCTAATTGATTTCACAGTTTATTGGACGACAGCTTTCGTCATCATTAATCAACAGACAACAATGCCCAAACCCCAGCAGCAGCGATTGAGTTTTAGCGAGTAGATTGATTGAAATAATTGGTTAGAGTTGTGAAAATTCAATAATGACCCAATAACAATCAGAATGGCAAGTGCTTCGCCTTTTATTGTCTATCTTCTCAAAAATAAAATAAAATAAAATTTGAAGCAACTGCTGTACAGCAATTGTTCTCTGCCTTCACCAATGAGGTCGTTTGTAGTGTAGTGGTGAGTATTCTGGCTGTCATTGTATAATACAGCAGAACCTCAATGTTAATAATTTATAAATTTATTAAAAAAAATTAAAATTTTATTTTTCTATAGGACCCATTGAATAAATAAATTAATGATTATCTATATTATTTACCTTATACTGTGTCAAGGTATACATACAGTAAAATCTTGATATTAATAATTTGATAAATTTATAAAATAATAATTTTTTAAAAATCTTATTTTTCTATACCCATTTAATATATAAATTAACAATTACCTGTTTTTGTAAGATATGTTTCAATGTTGTTTGTAGTTTCTTGAAATTGAATTGGAATTGGATTTCATTTTCAATTCTTTTTGTAATGCGAAATTTTAATTTGCACTTATATTTTACAACAACTGCTAGATAGGCTTTATATGTCATAAACCTCTATAATAGTTTAATTAATATCTGTGTAAGATAGCTAATTACTATTCAAATAAAATATAATAAATAATAAATAAGATAAACAAGTACTATAAATGTGAAAAAAATAAAGAATTCATTCATAAATTAATAGTTTATTAATTTGTCGAAGTTTTTTTTATCACTATACTCTTGGTCAAAATAATAATATAATAATAGTCTACTCATTTTCATTGTTTAGATAATAAAGAAAGAAAAATAATTTCCAATCGTAAAGTTTCATTGGATGGGTCCGGTTCGGACATTGTGGACCCCATGTCATGACTTTTTGATTGGTCATGACTCGTGACTATGTACATGAACTGTACACGCAGTCCAACACACATACAATAACTTTGTTACCTGCACATGTATCAACAAATTCACGTTGATCATAACCCTCAAATCACCAAACTGCTCCCCTAACTTTACACTAATCATTCTCCATACATGTGATACAGCCAATCCTAGACCACCCATCAAAAAGCATTCCAACAATTTACAGTGCACCTGCGCACAGATTAACAACTCCAAAAGACACAGCCCACACTACATCTTTTATGTTTCCATTCCTCCTTGCAAACCAGAAAAGATTCTTCTACAGCGAAGGGAAAGCGTATTCCTCGTGGCCATTTTAGCCTTTTAGGTCTAGAGAGAGGCGGGCTTCGTCGGAAAATGACGTCAGACGGTGCCACATCGACGTCGGCAGCTCGGAGGAAGCCGACGTGGAGGGAGAGGGAGAACAATAGGAGGAGAGAGAGAAGGAGAAGAGCTATAGCCGCTAAGATTTACACTGGGTTGAGGGCTCAGGGAAACTATAATTTGCCCAAGCACTGTGATAATAATGAAGTTTTGAAAGCTCTATGTGCAGAAGCTGGCTGGGTTGTTGAGGAAGACGGCACCACTTATCGCAAAGTAAAGTAACCTTGGCACTCTTCTTCTTCTTCTTCGTCTTCTTTTTTTTCCAATTATTTACTAGTTATGTGTGGGTTAGATCTGTAAGGTGTGTCGTCAATTTTGGTTATTTTTGCTCTTACAAATAGCTAGTCCATTAATTTCGCAGACCAGAACCTATTAATCTAGTCAAAACCATCATCTAGGAAAGTACCTTTGCCCTTTAGGTTTTTCCCTTTTTTTTTTTTTGGATTTATGATTTTTGAGGAGAAATTGGACAAGGATATATTAGGATTTATGAAGGCAATATAGATGTTATAGCTCTGCTGCTGTTGCATCTTCTTAACTTTTTATTAATTTCGTTTTTATGATCTGACTTTAAGAGGAGTATTGTGAATTTTTATGCAATTACGTGAATTAATGTGATGAACTTCATTGACTAATTTCAATATAATTCAACTCTTGAGTTTTCCATTAATTATCCCTTATTTAATAATCCTACCATCTGTTTCATGGCTAATTATTACAAATATCCAGGGAACGAGGCCTCCTCCTATTGATATAGCAAGTACTTCAGCCAGAGTTACCCCTTACTCTTCCCAGAATCCAAGTCCTTTATCTTCATCCTTTCCGAGCCCAGTTCCATCATATCCGACTAGTCCTACTCGTGGTGATGCCAACAACCCATCTAGCCTCCTCCCGTTCCTCCGAAATGCAATCCCTTCATCACTTCCTCCTCTTCGGATCTCAAACAGTGCCCCAGTGACTCCACCCTTGTCATCCCCTACAAAAAGTAAACCAATTCCCAATTGGGAGTCTATGGCCAAAGAATCCATGTCTGCCCTCAATTACCCTTTCTACGCTATTTCTGCCCCAGCTAGTCCAATTCACCGTCAACTGTATGCTCCAGCAGCTACGATACATGAATGCGATGAATCTGATACATCCACTGTTGACTCTGGTCACTGGATAAGCTTCAAAAAATTTGCACCTTCTGCTTCTGGGGTGCCAACCTCTCCAACCTTCAATCTTGTAAGACATGTGGCTCAACCAAGTTTTGCCAATGAAGCTCTCAAGGAGAAGGGGCGAGGTTCGGAGTTTCAGTTTGAGAGTGCACCAGTGAAGCCATGGGAAGGGGAAAAGATTCATGATGTAGGAATGGAGGATCTGGATCTTTCACTTGGAATTGGGAAGGCTCAGAGTTAAGCTAAGCAAGGCCAGCTGATGCCGACATGTAAGAATTTTAGGATGGAAGAACGTGATTCTTTGGTTGGTTTCTGATTCATGCAGTTGGGAGGTGAAGAGCATTTCTCTACTTTCACTTCTATCTACTCACTCAACTCACTGGGCTTGCCATATCTTGAATCGAATTTGGTTTGTGGGAGGAATCAAGCTATCTTCTTCAATATTATTTAAGTTAATTTATTTTCTTTTTTAATTTTCATTTGATGTTCACCTTCCCTTAAATCGGATATTCAGGATGTTTCACAAGCATTACGTGTGTAGATACTGTCTGAATGTTAATGCCTTGATGTGCAAGTTATTTTCTTTGTAAAATTCGGTAAAACTTTTACAGCTCAAAACCATTTTTGTGCATGGCTAGCGTCGTTAATGGATGTATCTTGTTGGAGAAGAGGGGGGATTTCATTAAATTAAACTCTCTTGGCGACAATTGGATAAGGTGCATCCCACTGAGAGGAAAAGAAATGCTGTCATTAGAAAGTGGTAGCGTATCTTTTTGACCTGAGTTTTACTGAAGTTCCTATTTGGATGATCATGTTCCTCAATAGGCTCAATTAGATTTTGTTGTTGGACTCGTGACAGATGATTGGTGTTTCGATGGCGTTGCCCGACAAATCCATGTTCACTTACACACATTATTTCCTATAACAAGCAAAACGGAATAAACAAACTGAATTATTGGATGGAGGAGTTCTGGTCCTATTTATAACTCTTAATTTTTATTTTAAAAAAATACCACTTTCTTGTTCAACAAAGTGAATACATACAATATTTGTGCTGAAAATATATCCTGGCATAAAGATTTTGTTTAACACATGTAATATTTGTGCTGGAAATATATCCTGCCATAAAATGAGATTGAATAGACTGATCCACACTTTGTATTTTTCCAAGGTCTGGAGCTCTAAAGTTTCAAATTTACCATAAAACCTAAATCTCTTAACTGGAGGCTTCTATTTTGTTGTCAAAATGGGGCAAGCAACTACCTATAGCATGGCATGCTTTATGTTATGTCATTAAGCACCGGGGGAGGTTGGAAATCAATCACAGCAAATAAAAATGACCGAAATCAGAAAGGATTTACTACAGAAATCGAATTTTACAAGATAGTGGACTGATGAGAACAGCTAATTTGCCGAGTCAGCTAGCAGCTATCTCTAAGAATACCATTATAACGTGAACAAGATGTACAAAGCATGCTAATGGTAAATTTTTTAAAGGAACATTTACAGTCAAACATCGTCATAAAAGAATTCTCCACTGCAGTAAGACTTCAATCTCCGGTTAGGGAATAATACACACAAATGCTTGAAAATGCCATAGAAAACGTCTCTGAGAGGTAACTGGTAAAATATAACCCAACATATGAAAAACTCTGCTTTTCATATTTCTAGCTATAATGTTCTCAACAATCAGATCTGTGTAATTAGTTAGGAATAAGTGTGGCTAAAGTATATCGGTCACAACTCATGAGATAGGCAACTGTTCTCCAAAGCTTTGGTTAGTTCTTCATCTCCTCAATCTTGGTTTTTAAATCCTTTTTGGCATCTGCATTGCACTGTTGGTATCTGAAGCATGTTAAGAGATGATCGTTAACTATCCCGGACACTTGCATGAATGAATAAACTACTGTGGGACCCACACAACGGAAGCCTTTCTGCATTAGATCCTTGCTGATGAGTTCTGCTTTCGGCGTCTTGACAGGTACTTGACGTGCGTAACGAAATCCATTTCTCACAGGTGCATGGTTCACAAAGTTCCAGCAATAATTGCTAAAAGAACCAAACTCTTGCTGAACCTGCAGAAGAAAAGCAACAAAGTTGGAACATAAATCCAAACTCAGATGAGTAAATGTCATCGCTCAACCTCACAGTAATAATTAATGCAATTCTTGTTATTTATCTTTGTAGTTGTTTTCTACAACCAAGGAATGGTGCCTTCATTTTCTTCTTTGAATCTGACATTTTTAAGATTTGAGAGAAATTAGGAATTTCAGTTAATAAACAGTGTCTCTACAAATGCTACAATCTCCGGTCATCAACCAAATCTGTTTAATTCCAGAGATAGGGAAAAGCCAAATCCTGAATCACAGATCTGAAGGATATGTCGGAGATTAAACCATTTCAATGCCTCACAGCACCAGCATAAGCTGCTTAAACCAAGTCCCTACCCCATGGTGCATTTACAAATTGGAGTTTTAGAATTTGAAGTGTTGACCTAAATAATCACCTTGAGCATCTGCTTAGCATTCTCAACAATTGCACGTAGCTTTGGCTCAGATAACAGTAGGCTCCCGTTTACCTTCAATGACAGCAACTTCTTCTCAGTAAACTGTGAAACGGATGATATGTCGAAATTGTCAAAAAGCTTCCTGCCAAATTTTAGCAATAGAAACTCGTTAAATGATTGGAGGATGTGAATACTTCAAACAAGTAAATAAAGAGATTAAATGCTAACATGCCTAAATATGTCTCTCCTGCTGAGAATTGCTGGCCAGCTAAGTTCTGCTAATGCTTGTGAAAAGACTAGCAACTCAAACAGCTTCCTGTCGTCATAAACAGGAACTCCCCATTCTTCATCGTGGAAAGAAATATAAAGTGGATCTGTTAAGTATAAAACAGATGTTCTACAGTGAGTAGATAATTGGTTTCAAAAAAGACAAGCAAATAAATAAGCCATCTATGAATAGAAGTGATGATATTATGTATATATGAATCACATCCTAAATGTCTAAATGAGTAAACGACTCGTATCTTAGCGGATTCAAAGAAAAAGGCAGTTTGGATAATTCAAATGCTAGAACACTAAGTAGAATCAATGGTTACTGATTGCTGTTGAAATCCACAAATTATCGATGTCTGAAGATGTACTGGCTTCGTCAAGAAAAAGGCTATCATCTTATTTAAGGTCTTCATCAGCAATGCGATGTCAACCCAAGCTGCAGTATTGAAAAGTCTGGCCATGATAGTTTCGCCACCATTAATGATCAACATGAACCTTAAACTTCGGTAACACAATTGGCCCTAAATTATTCAACAACTACTCTGCAGTGCCATACATGATTAACGCTTCATTCTGTTAAATGAAATCTAAACTATCATGCTTGACTCCACTATTAAGGTAGCATTAACGAAACTAGAAAAATCGCATTTTGTGCAGCAACCTATCAGCAGCAGTTTTATTTATAACATCAGCAAAAGCCTTGCATGGCTCCAAGTACCAAAACCTTGTTACTTTTCAAAATGGTAGCAAATCAGAAACATAAAAAATTCTTAATTAACAAATAACAACCTCCAATTGTCGGATATGTCAGGAATGACCTTCAGGCCATTGTTTAAGTTTCCACATTTGATATAATCAGAAATGGACGCTCAAAAACTTGGTATGAGCCATGAGGCGCAATAATTTTTTTTTTTTTTTTTTAAAAAGGAGTCACTTACCAGAGTTGGGTGTGATCCAATCACACCTCTTAATCGGCCCTGAGTTCACGGGTGAAGCTTCTGGAATTTCGGCACTAGCATGGGGAACGACTTTCATATTCTTCACGCCGTTACGCTTCGCCGTTACACTTCTTCTAGAATTCTCCATTCTCTTGGCCGAAGCAGCACTCGAAGTAGATGATTCCGAGGAACATGAGCTGTCCACCGACGCATTGTTCCTGACAACCGGTTCCGGAATTTTGGGAGCCGGTTTTTTCGGCTTCTTTGGGACTTCAGTTTTCCGTTTCGGGTCTTGGGAAGCCCTAACTCTGTTACCGGTCGGTCCGAGAATAGCCCGCTGTTCGGAGACCGGTCTGGCCAGTGATTGAACCTTCGTAGCCATGGAAGTTTATATAAACACTGAAATTTTAATAATGTGTGCTGATTTGAGCTGAAAACAGCAGCGCTCTAACTTGGGAAGAGTAAATTATGAGTAGAGTTCTCGTGTAGCTGAATGTTCCAGAGAACTAGTGGTTATAGAGCGAAATGGTGGGCAAATTGGTCAACAATTTTGGAGAGACTCGGGTGAACCGAGCAGAAGGTTTGGGTGTAGACTCTAGAGTGTGGACAGAAGCAGAGGGCGCAAAATGACGAAACAACGGACGGGTTTTCGGAGGTTTAAAAACGTAAGCCTGCCGTGGCTAAGTTAACCGGTTACAGCCGGTGTGTGTCCGCGTGTCGGTGTCTTTTTACCGTTTTGGTGTTTTGAACAGAGTAGAGGTAGAGTGAAATACCAAATTTGCCTTCGCTCGTTCTCAAAATTGCATGGGGTTTTGTCGGCTTGTCGCGTTGCACCCCACCCAATCCATACGTTAAAAATATATATATATAGGCATGTCTATCTACTGAAAAAGTCCTAAGCTATATGACTCCTCCTTTAATCATATAGGTTATTATAAAACAAGACAAAAGTTGGCACGCAATATAACATTTTATCAGGATAATTGAGTGTTTTTCAGTAACACTTGCAGCAATTATTAAAACATGTAATTGTGGGATTGGTTATCCCAAAAAGATTTAAATTAATTCAAAAAACAGAAAGAAAGTTACTTAACTTCTTTGCGTGATTGCAACTTTCGTCCTCATCGATATGGTAAAATTGGTTTACCTTAATAACAAGACAAAGTTGATACTCTTCTTATCTTTATGATGATTAATTATAGGAAACAGTACAAATCATCATTATCATTAATCATTATTGTTATTGTTATCTTATCATTGTCATAGACTCATAGTTGTCAAAAAGAAAAGAAAAAAAAAATAAGATGGGTTATATCTATCACAAGGCTAAATTTGGCATTTTGGTTACTTGGAAATGGAGTCGGCGGGCTAAAGGTCGCATTCAGTAGGTAATGTAAATGGGTGTCGTTAGCATGGCAAATAACTTTGCGAGGAAGTTCCTTACCGTTAAGAAAAAGAATCCAAAGTCGTTCTCGCTCACCAGTCACCAGAACGATAAAGGCAATAACAATACCGGTGGGTGGTGCGCATCTAACGGCTATCTTTCTTAACCACTGAGCTTATCCACGAATGGCTTGGGCTTGCTTCGTCGATTTGCATCTTGAACTTCATCTAGGAGTCCAGCCTTGGAGTTTAGGCCCATGATCTACATTGAAACTACTGGACTGTAAACTCTGATCCAATGTCGTATTCATTTTGCTACTACAAGGTAAGTAGGACACGAGGTTGGGTTTCCTTGAAACGTCACTTGGCGTGGCACGTGACACTTTAAGATCTCAAATGAAGCATGTTTATGGTAATATCATCATTGTTAGTATGCATCGTGTAGCTGTGCAAGTTTCATCACACTTGGCTCTGCGATCGAATTTAATAATTTTTGAAAATAAGAGATCTTCATAACCATTTTGTCAAATTAGGGGATGTTACCGTGCCTCCCTTTCTTTCTTTTCCCCCTCAAATAACAATTCTGAAGGTAGCTCGTACTGTAGTGGAATTGCAGCAATGGAGTAAAGTGGAGTTTCATGGGTGGCAGCGCGGGTAGACTATAAGATTAAAGAATTGCATTATTTACAGTTTCAAGATTATTTTTATGTCGATGGGGACAAGGTACGCCGCCTTGAAAATGAGACTGACAGACTTTTACATTTTAATTGGTTGCTTCATAATTTTGCTTTAGCTTGTCAGCGAAGAAACACAATCCGGGGTTTGATGGATGAGGATGGGCACTCTATTACATTTGCAGTCGGTATTGAGCAAATTGTTTTGCTTGTATTTCTCTACGATCTTTTCATCTTCAGCCCCTGATGTCTCACAGTGGGATTCGGTGCTACAACAGTTGCCTGGAACAGTAACTCCTACTATGAATTAGGAGTTGACAAAGGAGTTTACGGGTGATGAAATTCAGAGGGCTATTAAGCAGATGCGTGAATGCATTCTCCGGAACCGGACGGTTTGTCACCTACAATTTTCAAGGATCATTGGGTTGTAGTTGCGCTGAGGTAATCCATTGGTCAAGTTTGATTAAAGCCAGCAGGGAAATATAAATTAAAAATCATACAATACTAATTGATACTTGTTGTTTGTTAATATTTCAGTCGCTTTGAAATATTTTTGTTTACAATTTAAAGAAAAAAAAAAAGAAAAGAAAGAAAGTGTCTAATTGTTCAATCTGCCTAGTAGATGCCGGCTAATGCTAATGATTTAGTTTCGAGTATTCAATTTTTCTCCGGTTGATTGGTAAGTGATGATAGAGAGAAATCAAGTATAAAAAAGGAGGATGATTTCTAGTTTAGATCTCATATCACACAAATAATACGAATCGTTTATTGCTTTGCTTTTCCACTAGCAAATTCATTCAAGTGCACATTACTAATGCTTCTTGTTTAATCACTAGAATCTGATTTCGGATACAATATATAATTAGAGTAATAATATAGGTACAAATTATTGTACAAATACAAATTGACGTGACATGATTTAATTGGTTGAATTAGATATCTCTTGATCCACATGATTTATTTTTATTATTTTGTATTTTTATTCAACTAATGAGTTAATGATAAATCAGATTGTATAAAATAAATTTATAAAAGAATTTGTAGTTGTACCATCACTCATATAATTAACATTAGGCAAACACTATCTTACAACTAATGTAAGATACATTTCTCTCACATGAACAGTGTATGTGTGGGATCCACTCACTGTTCATGTGAGGGGTGTATCTTACATTAGTTGTAAGATAGGGGATCCTTAACATTAATAATATTATACTATTGAGAATATAATAGATTAGTTAAAAAAATAAAAGAGACAGTAACAACAATCACAACCCCAAGCTTAGTAAAGTAAGAATTAGAGTGAAAGGCAATACAATAACCGCCTGGAAATATACATACAAGAATCATCATCTTTAAATCGCTCCATCTTAGTCAATCAAGGAATATAATTATGATTGTTAGTAATATATTCCTGTTATTTGATAGTTATGTTTCTTTAGAAAGTGGTTTGACCGAACAAAGTCCAAACCCGCAAATAAGTTGAGTATAAATCACCAAGGTTATATGATTTTTTTAAATCAAAAAACTAAATCTAGAGGATAATTCTTCTTTAAAAATTATACTAATTTGTGTAAAATGCGGCAAGCAAAATAATTTTGACTACAAATTACATAAAAATTAAATAGCGGATGTGAGCTTATTTTTTCATTTTATATATTACTGTTCCTTATTCTTTTAAGAAAGAAAAAAAATGAAAAAGAATATCTATAAAAAAAAATGTGATGCCAAGAACAGACAGCCCTGAGCCAACCATTACAAAAACAACCATAAAAAAGGAATTGGTTCTCCATTAAGAAACATTATTTGCTTACTTATTACCCCACTTCTCCCACTGGGAAATGAGGTCATGCGAATGAGATGCAGATGCTCTTTAATAATTTACATGGCACAAAAAGCTGAGATAATTGTTCGTTTTTCATCTCTCTTCCTCTCAACATCAAGGGCTCTAGTGGTCGTTTAAGCTGTATATATCCACCCTCCCGGTCATCGGTGCGGTGCAGTGGGAGTGGGTGACTTAATTATAATTGAAATCAAGAGATCAATATAAATATATAATACAGCATGGTGGAAACAGCGGCTAAAAGCTCGCGGCCACATGTGGCAGTCTTAGCGAGCCCAGGACTGGGCCACGTCGTTCCTCTATTGGAGTTCGCTAAGCGACTTGTCATTAACCATGGCGTCCACGTCAGATTCCTCGTCATCACCACAAACGAAGCCTCAGCAGCCCAAGAGAAACTCCTCCGGTCACTCCCGGATGGTCTCGACGTCGTTGACCTGCCACCGGTTGACGTCTCAGCTGTCACTAGGGATGACATGCCCGTCATCACTCGCCTTCACGCCATTGTAGACGAAAGCCTAAAGTCATCCCTAAAGGCGGTCCTAATTGAATTATGCAACCCACGAGCTCTTGTTATCGATTTATTCTGCACCCAAGCTTTCGAAATATGCAGCCAACTTTCCATTCCAACGTACTCGTTTGTTACTACATCCATCCACTTCTTTGCCTTCGCCCTGTACCTTCCCACTCTTGACCGTGAGGTACAAGGCGAGTTTGTTGATCTTCCTGAACCGATTGAGATCCCGGGTTGCCCCCCTGTACGACCCGAAGACTTGCTGGATCAGGTCCGGAACAGGAAGATTGATGAATATAATTTATTTTTACTTCACATTAGCCGTTTGCCTCTTGCAGCTGGAATTTTCCTTAACTCTTGGGAGAATCTTGAGCTTGTCCCACTTAGAGCAATTAGAGAACACTCTTTCTATCTACAAATTCCTACACCGCCGATTTACCCAATTGGGCCGTTGATCAAGCAAGACGAAACGTTGAGTGCCTCAGATGAAGAGTGTCTGGCTTGGCTGGGCAAGAAGCCGTCTGATTCAGTCATCTTCGTAGCGCCAGGTAGTGGTGGCACTTTAACAGCTGAGCAAGTCACTGAGATGGCATGGGGTCTAGAACAGAGTAAGCAAAGGTTTATATGGGTAGTACGGATGCCTAGCGATGCTAGTGCCTCGGCTACGTTTTTTAACGTCGGAAGTGACGTTAACGATCCCCAAGCATATTTGCCAGAAGGGTTTTTACAGAGGACTCACGGAATGGGGATGGTGGTACCATCGTGGGCTCCACAGGTCGAAATTCTCCGCCATTCCTCCACTGGTGGCTTTTTATCTCACTGTGGGTGGAACTCATCTTTGGAGAGCATATGCCACGGTGTGCCAATGATTGCGTGGCCGCTCTACGCAGAACAGAAAATGAATGCTGCAATGTTAACAGAGGAGATAGGGGTGGCCGTAAAGCCAGTAATAGAATCGGGAAAGAAAGTGATCGGACGGGGAGAGATAGAGAGGGTAGTGAGGTTGGTGATGGAGAGTGAACAAGGGCAGGTTATGAGGCGGAGGGTTAAGGAGCTCAAAGAAAGTGCTTCCAGAGCATTGGAGGATGGTGTCTCTTCTTCTGATTCGCTTGCTCGTTTTGTTAAGAAATGGAAAGACTGATCATGACGTCCGACTATTACTCTTTAATTTGTTTCCTTCTTATATTTCGAGAATTTGAAATAAGCTGTGCTGTTGTTGTGTCTCGCGCTACGTATACATTCAGTATTACGGTGACCGGCCACTGGTCAGCCGTCTATATAACTCGCAATTGAAAAAATTTTAGTGAGTCAACAATTAAAAATAAATTAATATAAGTAAACAATAAGAAAACAGGCTGCAGTTAATCATTGAAGCAGTAATAAAATAAACAATTAAAAAATAAAAAAATAAAAAGCACAGGAAAAATCTGAGGCCTGTTTAGTAGCAGTCTCTTTAAAACAAGTTTACCATATACTACGTTGTTTTAGGTTCGTTGGTAGCTGTTTTTTATGATACAACCGGAATGAATTATTTGTCAAGCACTCACGAATAATTTTGGCGAACACAAAGAACGCAAAATCTCAATAAAAAACAGAATGTCAGAGAAGTAAAAAAAATTTAAGTGCTCTATGTGTTTTTTGTATTTATTGTGTGTATAAAACAGAAGAGAAAGACTGTCTTTTTATATACATGAGGGTATGTAACTGTTAATTTGAATATTTGAATTAATTTGGCACTTGTTATGCCCAACTAATGAAGAATGAGGTTGCATGAAGTTTCCTACGCACAGTTGATTTTCAGTTTCTGCACTGTATTTACACGTGTATTATGAATTGTACTTCTTTTTACTATTAGCATAATCGATTAATTTTAGAATAAATTAGAGGTAATATAACTAATTAATGTATATATGACATGTATAACTAAATTTAATATAACCTTTATTTGCTTGGAGGTTTTCTAAAATAAATACAGATATGTCATATTATCATTTACTTGTTGTATAACTGACATATTGCTTCTGATTTATTCTATAATTTCTTGTCGGTGACTTTTTTTATATTATAGCTAAGCTTAATTAAGCTACAAGTGTCCCCTCCTTTAATTTGTAATAAAACACCATTTGCATGCATGGTTTGTAATCTCACTTTGTTTATTTGTCAAATATAAGTTTTTTTCGTTTCTTTCACCGGTATGCAATGAACAAACTTCCACCATGATACATTTAAGTTTATCTAATCAAATTTAAATAACTATTGTCATAACCCGTATCCTCAATAAACACGTTACCCCCAAATATTAACTATATAAGGATAATGATAATACTAGGTATTTAATTATATAATCATTCTAAGATGCGTGCATTTATATTTTTTTAATATAAATTTAAATTTACAACGTTGTAAAAGGGAACAACTATAAAAAATAGATTGGCATAGACCACTATATAAAATTATTAAAAGGACGGACCACACTTACCAAATAGATTTAAGTTCGGATCAACCTAATCAAATTTTGAGTTAATAGAATTGAGAAAAAAATCATTTAAACACAATCCAAATTTATAATCCAAACCACACCTAATTCATATTGGATCGGATCAAAAACTCGAATTGACCTCGGATCAAAACAAATTTGGGTGGTATTATTTTTTAACCAAGGTAGTAGTGGGAATCTATTTCAAATTTTTGTTATAAAATAAATAAATAAAAACAAATTCGAAGACAGGTGTACCCATTGAGATTTGAAACTTGGGATCTTTATTAGTTTCTACACTCTGTGTGAGTGGCAAAGCTATACAAACTTTTGTCATTGAAAGAAATCTCAAATGTGTACAGAGCTGCTATTTGGCAGCAAAGACAATTTTCTGGATCTTATTTTTATTAACTAATCTCAAATTTCAAACGAATGAAAATGGATGAAGGAAATATTTGTGCAGAATGGCAATTGCAGATTATTGGAGAGATGGTAAAAGTTTTATTCAATATAAATAAATAATGTGTATATGACTGTATTCACCTTTCACGATTGCCCTTTGTTCATGTCCGTTAGATCATGATATAAATTTGGTCAATAAACCACTGCCACTAATTCAAATTGAAATGGTGTGATGAGTAAATGCATCTTTAAATAAAAAGATATATTTTCTTCAAGGCACCATTAATTGATCATATCTTTATAATAACACTTCATTTATTTTGAAAATATTACAAAACAATCTTCTTATTATTTATGTTACTCATCTGCCCTTATTTTTTTATTACTTTTACAATAATACCCTTGCAATTATATTGGGGATATTAAGGGTAAAAGCTTGTTTAGTCCTTATATTATGAGGTTAGTGTCCATTTAGTCTCTGTATTTTTAAAAACACCTCAAAACGTCCCTGCTACTAAATATTGACACTTGTGCCATTATTTTTTATTATTTTTAACTTGCTTTTACAATATTACATTTTTACAATAATGTTTCTTTTTTGGATGTTAATAAAAAATTAAATTATTAAATTAAACTAAAAAATAAAATAAAAACAAAAAAGGTATATATTAATTTTTGTGGAAGCTCACGCATGTCTAAAAAATTAATATCGTAAAAAATTACATTATCAATTTTTTTAGAAAAATTAATATTTTAACTCAAGAGTGTGTTCCACAAAAATTAATATATATTTTTTATTTTATTTTATTTTTTGGTGTTAAACTGGTAATTTATTTTTTTCTTTTTAATAATGTCTAAAAAAATTATTATAATAGGGCAATATTATAAAAATAAGTTAAAAGGAACAAAAGATAATGGCAAAAGTGTCAATAATTTAATGGTAGGGATGGTTTGAGGTATTTTTAAAAATATAGGAACTAAACGGACACTAACTTCAAAATATAGAGACTAAACGAGCTTTTACCCGGATATTAATAAAAAGAAAATCAAATAATTTTTCAAGCTAACCCTAAAAGAAAAATAATAACATGAAAAATAAAATTAATTCTTATTTTATTTTTAAGGTTAAGTTGGTAAATTAATAATTTTTTATTCTTTTTAATGTCCTCAAAATCAATAGAAGGATATTATTGTAAAAGCACAAAAAATAAAGGTGGAAGTGCAACAAATTTAACAGCAGAATATCTTAAAAAATCATTTAAGATATAAATACTAAACAAACACTTAAAACAACCTTTTTCCCTTAAGAAGAAAAAAAGGAAAAGAAGGAAGCAATACATGTATCCTATGGAATAAATTACGAGTTTGCAGACGATCCGAAAGCTATCAATTTTAGAAGTGGGGAGTCTCAAAAGTCAAATGTGCATTGCGAAATCAACAAGGCTTAAATTCTTCCGCACTACATAGTAAACTTTTGTGGAGCTAGGGTCCAGGCTGGGCCTACTTTGTTCTTCCGAAACTAAGTATTGGCCCAAATTCGTCCTGGCTCTGACGATCGCCCGCTATCTAAAAGAGCACCGTGATTAGCCCCTACCAGACGCCCACGCGCCCTCCTCCGTTGCGTTCGCGCCACGTCATGACTTGAAGTGGCACGCACAACAATGACTAGCAGATTTCCTTTTTAAAAAATTTTAAATGTACCGAATCACGTTCAACCAAAAAATGTTCTCTTTTACAAATCCCGCCTTAAAACTTCGTCGTTTCACGTACAACCAATTCAGTCAGTCAGCCAACTATGCGTATTGTGATTATACCGACCCACACAGCTGCTTCCCCAAGAGACCCTTCAAATTAGCAATCGCAATTCCATGGATCCCTCCAAAGCTTCAACAGCCCTCGCTCCCTCCAAATCGTCCGCTGATTCAAAGCCCAAAGATAGAGACTTCTTAAACCATTTAGAAGCATATCTCGCGAAACGAGACGGCGTTGACAAGCTTCTCAAACTCTCCAGATACGCGACGAAGATCATCTTAGCCTCTTCAGTCCTTCCAGAAACTCTTCCCCTAACTGGCCGACTCAAGAGCTTCGAGTCCAGCGTGGGACTGAGTCGCAAAGCCTTTCGACTCGGAAAATTCGTCCAAGACGTCAACGCTTTGCGGAACTCTCATCTCGATTCCCTTTCCAGGGAAGATCTTATTCTCTCCGTTATCGCCTACGGAGGTGAAGGCTTGTATTACTTCGTTGAGCAGTTTATTTGGTTGGCTAAATCGGGATTAATTGATCCTAAACACTCGCGTAGTTTGCAAAAGATTAGTGCTTGGGCGGAGTTTATTGGTTATATAGGTAGCATTAGTCTGAAATTTAGGGATTTGAAGATGATTCTTGAAGACGAAGCGTGCTTGGCATCCACCATTGAGATTGCGATTTCGAGAGGAGATGGATGTAAAGAAGAAGAGCAAAGAATGAAGAAATTGAAAGCGAAGAAGTTAATGAAGAAACTTTCTATTGTTCAAGATTTGGCTGATGGATTAATGGCTTTAGCTGATATTCGTGATGGCAAAGGAATGCTATTTGGTCCGCTCTGGGTGGCCTCTGCCGGTCTTTTGTCGGCCGTCATTAGTACTCATAAAAATTGGCTGTCTTGCTGATTTTCTTTCATGGCTATTTGACAAGGTATGATTGTTTGTTTTGCTGATTGAATTATCAACTTCAGGCCTACTGTTTGTGAACGAAGGTGTCATACTGCAGTTATGTATTTTAGCTGCAAGTGTGACAGTGACTGTGAGGATTCTTGTACTGTCACTTAAATTATACCATACGAACCCATGAAAAGTTTGGGGTTCTCTTTTTTTTCCACCAGAATAAAACTATATGCAGGCAGGGAATCAAATGAAATTTGTTCAATAATAATTTTACGTTATAAAAACAAATGATAAGTTCAACATATTCATTATGCAACAGCAATTCTTACATGGATCATTTTTAATTTGTTACATGTGGTTATAAATTTAATTTAATTTTTTACCATTTCTCTGTGAGCTCTTTCTAATTCTACTCCATTGATTCTGAAGCTTCAATTATTAATCCTTCACTGAACTGAAGGAAAATCAGTCAATTAATGATCAAAGATAAAGACTTCTTGAACCATCTCGAAGCACACCTAGGAAATAGATTGAGGTTTGGGTGGTTTTCTCCTTTTTTCTCATGTATGCTGCCAGGTTCATCTTAAGTTTGTTGGTTAATCCAAAACCCAAACCTTAAAATGCCGACAGAGAGCTTTAGTCCAGTGTAGAATTGATTCACATAGCAGTCCGACTCGTCAAATTCTAAAAAGTATCTTTTCCTTTCTATTGTACATTAATATCTAGGTAAGGGCTTGTTTTACTTTGTCAAACAAGATACTCTGTTACTTTATTTGGGGTTGTTTGACCATAAGCACTTGCATAAATTTGGAAAGGTTAGTACTTTGGCTGATCAAGTTTATTGAATGCTTTGGCAGTTTAGGCTTACTTTTGGGCAATTTGAAGGGGATAAATGGAGATGAGGGATGTTGGAATTTAAGTAATTTCAAGAGGGAATGGTTAACATGAAGAAGAGAAGAACTTGGTCAACAAGATTTTGATTGTTCAAGGTTAATCTGAGGGATTAATGTTATTGGATGGTATCTGGGATGGGAAGGGAAGGCTCTTGGGGCCACTTTTGGTGGTCTGTCTAGGACTTCTTTTAGTGGCTGTCAGTTCTCACGACGCTTGGATTCGCTGATTTTGGTGGCTATTTTTGAGGTATTATTATTGTGTGCATTTAGCCATACACAGGCCGCATTTCAGTTAGGATTTGTTGTAAAGGCGCTTTTGCTTTGTTTTTGGTGTTAATTGTTCAATCTCATGAATGTCAATTTTAGCTGAGCTGTTTAAGGTGAAGGATAGTTGTCATAGTTGTGTTTGTCGTTATGTGATTTAAACTATTCATATCTAGTTTTAGATAGAATCATATCTTGTAAAGAAAAGCAATCTGAAGAGATCACTTTCATTTGTAGTTTTCTCACTCCTTTTTGCCTAGGCATCCTCATAACTCAGTATAGCTATCCAAACACATAAAAATTCTATTTCCTTATATCATTCTTCTATAGTTGCTTTCCATTTTTTATGACAACCAAATCGGTCACAGTGTCCAGTAGCAGTCCAGTGACTTTGTGTTGTGGTTATTGCTTGACCCTAAGTTTGGTAGGCTCATCAAGATTGTTGTGAACTGGACTTCAATGGTTGATAATATAGTTAATAACATATTGGTATTGTTAAACATAATTTAATTCTCTGGCAGGTCTTTATAGACCGAAACCGTCATAAATTGCAATGCTCACCTAAAACAGTCTGTTTGAATCTCACTTCATTTGGTGACTGGTCCTAGCTGCACTGAACATACAATTGCGGATTTGAAATGCAACTGTGGAGACTATTTCACTGGAAATCCAAACTCGGGTGAAACAATAAGTGGAAATGCGAACTCATAAAAGCAATTAGAAAATCAATGGTCTGACACTTCAGAAACCTTGGATTTTAGATCGAAGCACAGATGGCATACCTACTGTATTTGGTACTGTTCTGCGTTGTTGCCCCCTCTTCCGTAGGTTATTGTTGCCTGGTTTCTATTTATTTATCCGAAGACTCTATAGTCTCTTCAAAATCAAAATCACCCAACCTAGTAAGGATTAGATTTAGTTTGAGTAATGTTGTGGTGTTTTGGAAAGAAATATGCAAAAGTCGATGTATCCATTTTATGCCAATTCTTGACATTTGACAATGATACATCTACGCTCAAAAGTTGACTAGAGTAGCATTCTTTAGTCGCTCACTGTCTGTATCTATCAGCTTTAAATTCAGCTATTCAATTGTGATACAAGTAATGGGAGTTGGTTTGCGGCTTCTTCTGATTTATTATGCATGAAAAATCCGGATTAAATGCTTGTAACAAGGCAGCGACGCTCTTGGTGGTGTACTCGTATCTCGGTCGGGTGTCGCGATCGAACGGGAAGTTTTAAATCTGGATGAAACAATAGACGATACAAGAATGTTAACTGGGCTCCAAGTACAACTGGCAAAATTTATAGGTATAATTGATTTGATTTGATTTGATTTTTCATTTTTTTTTTAAAAAAAGTACAAAACTTGATTTCAATCTCTTGGTTGCGACATTCATTTAAACTAATGCCACGTAAGGACGGAACGATGTAGTGAGTGATGGAATAACTTTAAATTCGTACAACCGTTTCATTTATGATTGGAAACCTTCAAAAGCTAAAAATATTTTTGATTTTAGAGTTAGTACACTAACATAAACTATAAACTAGTAATGTCGTGAGGAAGACGTATCTGTCTGTATTATAATCAATGTGGGTCTACATTAACAATAACATTGGGTTATTGTCTCCATTGATGTTGTATACGTATTATCCACTCTCAAACTCCCACGAACTCAAGTTAATTATAAATACAAAATTAATGAATATCCATAAAATTATCACTTATTTAGGATAGGAAAAACGCAAATTTAAAAAAAAGAAAAGTAAAGAAAAAAGAAGTTAAAAAACAGGTGAGCCAGGTTTAATCACTACCTCACGCGAGTGGAAAACAGAGTAGCTTTCAAAGCAGCTTGGACAAAAAGAAAACAGAAACAGATAGATAAGGCTACGGTGCATGAGATTGTCGAATTAGAGTCGTAGCCGTCTATATTCTCCATCCAACGGCTGATCCGCCAACTCAAAATCTGAGCTTTCCAGGTGGCATATTTTAAGGAATTTTATCACGCACTCGCATCCTTCACGAGACGGGAGAGGGGAATATCGGAATCGATCATGACACTACCCTTCTTTCTTAGATCCACAATGCTAGCTTTCCTCTTCTTTGCTCAAAGTTTAATACACAACAAGATGCCTCAATAATAAATAAAAACAAGCTTCAAAGTTTGAACCAAATACTCAGTTCTTCAATAAAATTAATTTTAATAAACAATGGAGTCCGAGCTGAAAGACCTTAATTCAAAGCAACTCAAGTCGACGGCTTCCTCCGACGATGGCGGCTCAGCGAAAGACGACCGGCCGCTTCTCAAACCGGACGCAGCTGAGAACATTCAGGAATTGGAGAAGAAATTCGCTCCGTACGTGCGCAACGACGTGTATGGCACCATGGGCCGCGGCGAACTACCATTGGCGGAGAAGTTTCTCATTGGTATCGCCATGGTCACGCTGCTTCCAATACGCGTCGTTTTGGCGATGACTGTATTGGTTATTTATTACTTGATTTGTCGCGTCTGCACGCTCTTCTCTGCGCCGAATCGAGGCGAGGACGAGCAGGAGGATTACGCGCACATGGGCGGCTGGAGAAGGTCCGTTATTGTAGTCAGTGGCAGATTTTTGTCCAGAGTCATGCTTTCTGTGCTTGGCTTCTATTGGATTACCGAAACGTTTCGGATTCTAGATGTGCAAGAAAAGTCTGAGGTTATATTCATTTTGACGTCGAACTTTTTTTTTTTTTAAATTAAGAGTTTAATAGTAGTTTATTAGAGTATTGGTTTATTATACAGAACGAGGCCAAAAATCAATCTAAAGATGAAGATGAAGCTAAAGATCAAGATGAAGAATCTGGAAGGCCCGGGGCAATAATATCTAATCATGTATCATATTTGGATATTTTGTATCACATGTCTTCTTCTTTTCCAAGCTTTGTTGCCAAGGTTAGTTAACTTAACAATCTTGAGGTTATGTTAGTATTAGGTTGGTGCATCCACTGACTTGTTTCTGTTTGTATTTTGTCAATTTGTTTCATTGTCTATAAAGAGATCGGTTGCTAAGCTTCCCCTCGTTGGTCTCATCAGGTTCGTTCACTTTATACTAACTTTCTCAAATTTCATTCATAATTGAGAATTCACTTATTTCATATTCTGAAAATTGCCATTTTTTTTGGGGAAGTTAGTTACAGTATTTGAGGATTCACATTTTATTTTGTACCTTAATCTTAATCGTTAAGGGGAAAGATAATACTTTGATTGTTGTTTTTGTTGTAAAACGTATTGAATTCTTTTTCTTTCCGCCCCTAGTTGTATTTGTATCTACAAAATGTGGGAGGAGATTAAATTTGTTTGACTTGTTTTTGCAGCAAGTGCCTTGGTTGTGTCTATGTTCAGCGGGAGTCTAAGTCATCTGATTTCAAGGGTGTTTCAGGTAGATGTTC
Source organism: Citrus x clementina (assembly GCF_000493195.1). NCBI lineage: Eukaryota > Viridiplantae > Streptophyta > Magnoliopsida > Sapindales > Rutaceae > Citrus > Citrus x clementina. The sequence continues at coordinate 40,851,033 of NW_006262201.1, forward strand.
CCCCTCCTCCCTCCCCCCTCTCCCCCTCTCTCCCCCCCCCCCCTCTTTTGGTCAAACTGCATTTGTTGCCATGTCTCTTAGTGTTTGATCTAGTGTTGGAAAGATTAAAGAACCAGGTTTAGCTCACACCAAGCATGGTTTCCATATGACCCCGTAGGCTGTCAACCTTGTGTACTGTTCCAGACTATTGTAGGGCAGAAAAGGAAGCTCGCTTCTGGAGCATGGAATCTCGTTTTAGCTTCATCATTCAAACTAAATCAGAACATCATTTGTAAATTACAGGACAAATTATGCTCACCTGTCTTGGCCGTGTCATACTTTTCTCCCCCATTACAGTGCCCTTGCTATAAACGATCAAGTGTTCCAAAAGCCATGTGTCTATAGCCCACAGCTTCCTTTAATTGTCTATGCTTCTCGGCTCTTCAAAGAAACATGCATTGGTCCCTTGTAGAAATGGCCTAAAGACAAAGTCACCTTTTGAGCGAAATTATTTTAACAACCACTGAATATCTGTCCTTTGCTGGCAGGTGTTGTGACTGAAAGAGTTCGAGAAGCTCATCGGGATAAATCTGCTCCAATGATGATGCTTTTTCCAGGTTAGTATTTCTGGATCTTGTTTATGTATCATAGATTGCTATGTCAATCTGATTATAAACAAAAGTGTTATAAGGATTACCCCTGAACTGGCAATCAGATATTATGTGTATTACTTGCATTGCTCGCATGGCACATTTTTCATTTTGTGATAAATAAGTGATTTTAGAAAACTAGGATTTTATGTGTGGCTTTGTATGATTCAAGGTATGGTTGGAGGGTTTACCTGCAAATTACTTTATTTTCTTTTCCTTTAAATTTACAAATCCATAGCTAATGCTGGATTCTTGAACCACATGATTTTAAATTTCTGGAATTGAATCGATAAAGCTACGAGAACTGATAATCCCTATGATGATATCTTCTAAAGTTGACATGCATGTAAATTCCCGGCTTAGTAACAATTGCCGATTTCATGTTCATCTTCAATTTCATTGCAGAAGGTACAACTACAAATGGTGATTATCTCCTTCCATTCAAGACTGGTGCATTTTTAGCAAGAGCTCCAGTGCTCCCCGTTATTCTTAGGTATCCTTATCAGAGATTCAGCCCTGCCTGGGATTCAATATCTGGGGTAATTCTCCTCAAACAATTTCATACAATGAAAGCTGGTTTGTTCCTTTTGACTTTTGGACACTTAAGAGTTGAAATGGTGGATGCAAGTTACCAAATATGGTTTGGCTTCACTTTGTTTTACAGAACCATCAGCGATACACATTAATATTTCAAGGTTTGGTCATCTAATCGTTCCTTGGCATATGGGACCATCTGTACCTGATTGATAGGGTACTGCCAGTAGAATTATTAACTTAGGAATTGATTTTAGATTTTGCATGATACAAGTTTCACCAGTTTGAGGGAGATTTGATTTTTGAAGACAGTTTGAACAATGCTGTATAATGCCATAACCAATACTGAACACAGAACATTCTTTTTATTCAAACAAAATTTTCTCTCCCTTTCTCTCACCATTTTCTTTTTCTGTAAATTTGAAGAGATTATTCTTCTGGTGCTGATGATAAGATTTGTGGCATCAGTCTGTGAAAACTCCACCTGTATTCTTGGGCTTAATTATTCATCCTGCATTGAGATGTTCGGACTATAAAAAAGTTGGTGGTTTTGAAACATGAAAAGCTGACTATTTTGGGGTTGCTACATTCATTCTTGTTCTTCTTAATGACAAAGGCATATAATATAAAGAATCTGGTGTTGCTGTGTATTGATCTGTTAATTGCTCATGTATTAACAGTGTCAGGATAATTTGATATATTTCCGTCACATCCTTTTAATTTTTCTCTTAATGTCAATGTGATCTTTCCATTTGCAGGCACGTCATGTTTTTTTTCTTCTCTGTCAATTTGTAAATCACATAGAAGTGACAAGCTTACCTGTCTACCACCCCTCGCAGCAAGAGAAGGATGATCCCAAACTATATGCTGAAAACGTTCGAAGGTTGATGGCTAGTGAGGTATGGATTTCGTCCTGCACAAAAGCTGAACTTTTGACTTCAAACTGAATTTTAAAGGTCATTCCATGATGACCGCTACAAAGGCCAATGTGTCAAAGCCAATAACTTTGTTGCCTTGAAAAACTTAAATGGGAACCTGTGATTTGATTTTATTGTTGTCTGTTCAGGCTTTGTTGGGACATATCCATCCAAAGGATTAAAATTGTAAATGTATATCAATGGTTGAAATCTGTTGATATTCTGGTAAAATGAGCAAAAAGATATTCGAAAGAGCATCTGGATTAGGTGTTGACAAACCGGTGATGTAGGAAGTATAGCCATGTTAATGGTTATATGATAGTGTCCCAGTTAGTCTCTCATCTATTGAAGGAAAAATTGTTCTGGTAGAAGCAAGTTGATGTTGATGCTTAATCTTTTACTTGAATTATGGTCTGCATGGTTAATATTGCCACTAGAGGTTGGACTGCCATTTGTATCAACATGCATTTGTTTCTGCTTCTGTTTTTGTGCAGAGAAATTTGACAGTGTCAGATATTGGACTTGCTGAGAAGCGAATATATCATGCTGCTCTCAATGGTAATAATAGCCTGCCTAGTGTTTTGCATCAGAAAGACGATTGATAATTTCTTGGCCTCGCTCCCATGTGTTATCTGGTCTCAGTTGAGTTTCTTAGTTTCAGTTGGTATTATCTCAGGAAAGCACTGCTGGAAAAAGTGGTGTGCCATTGTTGTCTTGTAATTTTTTATAAATAGAAAATATGACCATTGAAATAAAGTTTTTAGCTTGCTGGTGGATATCTTTTCTGAAAGCATCCAACTTATGAGCTACTGACTAATGTGTCTCGGTTTTATCGTACATTTTTAGTAGGTTAACTATTAGATGCCCTGACGCAGTTTTAGACAGAACTATGCCCCTGTAAATCTGAATCATCTCTTTCATGTTCCTGCAGGTTTGTTATCCCAAAGCTAATTCGGATTCGCCGTCTGTATATTCATTGTATGATTCTATTTTTTCATGGAAAGATTAAAAAAAAAAAGAAAAAGAAAAAGAAAAAGAAAAGCTGTGCAGATGTTTCAACTGTCATTTGTCTTAGTTAATAACACAATCACCTCAATTTTGGAGTACTGTTGGGAGTTAAACTAGAAGCAGGTGTCTCTCTCTGATGTTTCTACTCTTTTCAGTTAATAGACATCCAGGAAGTTGATCTATTCCATTAATTCATTATGAGGTGGCTTAGGAATTTACTGGAGCTGCTTAAATGGTGAATACATAGAGGCTGAAAGTTCCCAGCTCTATCGACTGTCACAGTCTGCTGTAGGTTATGGCATCAGCACCTCCACAAGTGATGAGGAGCTTGTCAAAATTTGCAAATTGAATCGACATGAACATTAGAATTGTCTTTTGGAGCTAAGCCCGTATCCGACGGATGTTGTCCTAATGTCCAGTGGGATATTTTAGAGCATGTAACATCACTCATTCGCTTGTAATATCTATTGAGCTAGTAGGCCTTAGAGAGAAATGAAAAGTTAGGAGAAGAAAAGCTGTTCGTTGTCCAATGAAAAAGGAAGTCTTTCTGCCTCATCTCAATTTAGTGAAAACGAATCGTAAAAGAGATGCAAAATACTTGAATCGTAGCTCAAAATCTTAGGTGTTTGTGGTTATGAGAAGCGTCATAACTATGCATTCCTCCTATTCTTAACGTATTCACTACTCAAATTATAGGACAGTTTATGGAAGCTAAAACTGTGGAATCCTCTGCTTTCCAAAAAAACTGGGTGGGTGCCATGCTAATTCAGAGCTTGAAAATGGCGCCCAGGTTCTAGCCGAAGTGCATTTTTTATCAGCTTTTGAGGCGAGTTGGTGCCCCAATTGGTTGGACCTACGGCTAGGCTAAGGGATCGATTCCCCTCAACAACCTTGGAGGAAGAGTGAGTTAGTTTAATAGGTAGTGTGTGCAAAAGTCTGAGCACGTGACCTTCCCTTGTTGGTGAGGGGAGACTTCAGTTTCTGCATTTTCATTCTCAAGATTCGTTCCATTTTCTTTTTTAACGCTCACTTTTATTTTTTTGCTCCCCTACAAATACAATCCATGTATTGTACCAACCAAATAACGTCCATCAAACTGTGGGCTGCGGCAGCGCATTATGTACAAATTGATGAACATCTTCCAGTAGCATAAAATAAATGAGACATTACAGTACTACTTGAAGGATACAGAATTTCTGCAGACAAATCTATTTGCTAAGAACAAATGATATCAGAATATTTGAGTCATAGGAACATATCTTCAAGATGGCAATTAGTTGATCTACCTTAATTCACAATAGTTTCTGACAGCAGAAGCATAGATGGCAAGCATCATTCAAACTTGCTAAACCAAGAATACTCGAGCGATGGCATCACATTTTGGCATACGTAAAGAACAGATTTAAAGAAAATCTCTTCATCAAGCTTATGCAGCTCAGTCTCCACATTAAAAGACTGCGTCGATGCTAAAGAAATCCTCTAAGCAGTTGTCTCACCTTTCCTTCAATGAACCATTGTTTGACCTTCTCAATTCCCATGATGGTAGGCAGCCTTTCAAGGGTGATTGTAGAAGCAGGGAGGACGTAGACAACTGTTTTTGCCGCATTGAGATTGATGACAAGCAACTAAATGCACTTCTTAGCCTCCTTTTGTCACTATCAATCGGCTGGTAATTAGGATCATGCCGCACAGCGGAAATCTTCAGGGCTTCAGGAAGCACGCAGTTGCAGACTGAACCTACCTCGAAGGAAAAATAAATAAATAAATATTGTAAAGATTAGAAAGAGGTGACCAATCAATCTTTATGCACACCATCTATTGAATTGGTCTGCCACCCAGAAAAAAAACAAGTATCAGGAGGCATAAGGCACATAGCAGATAGTACTTTAAATTGACAACTACCTTGGCAAGGAAAATAATACAACAAGAAAAGAGTACCTATTTTTGCCAGTCGATTCACCCATTTTGGAATTGGCTTCCCGGTTAGCTTATAACAAATGTCCTTGCAGAAATGATTGCAATTCTTAACAATCAAGTGATATGTATCACCATTATAGTGTGCAGATTGTCTCTCCATGAACTCTCTAACCTGAATAGGGTCCAAGCATGTGGTCCCAATGAATATTGATTTCCTGAACTTGAAGCCTGGGCACAGCCGTGGTTCAACCTCAAAAACGCCACTTGTTGGGTAGTCATGAGCTCCAAATGCATATTCTACACCATGGACTGCACAGAGCAGGTGCAGCAGATCAGAAAATCTGAAACTTCACTTGAAACTAGAGCGTAATATGAAGAGAAATAGACGTAACATGTAAAAGTTTCAACTGTTGTTTACTGTATAACTAACTGATCAGTTTACTAGCTGTTCACAATAGACCTATATTCCCTCTCCCACATCATGAGGACAATGATCTGTATCTTTAAAAGCAGGTTTGATTATAAATTTACAGTTGTAATTGGCACTGCCATAATTTAAGCCTCATATATGAAGCTTCGGTTTTCGCCTTCCATTTGCTTATGCACTATTAATCCTACGAAGAAGAGAAAAGAAATTTATCTCTTCCTTACTCTTTCAAAAACAGCACTTGGCTTGCACTGTTAAATGCGTATCGACACTTCATATAATATAACATCATTAACGAAATTCAATTTGAGATTGCCAGCAAGAATTTAGCAGACAGTAAATTATATTTTTAAGCATCAAATTATTCATAATTTAGAAAGTCAATAACTACAGTGAGGCATACGGTAATCCCAGTACAAAATTTAAGAAACACAAATGCATGTGCCAAATGAGTTAGAGCTCACCTTCCACACCAGAGTGATAGATACCGAGGCCTGCCCAGTGGACATAGCCATTCATTGGTGTCAAGTCATACACATTGAGATAAACTGGTGCTCGACCTGGACTATAGCTAGTTGACTTTGCTTTGGGGAACAGACAAAAACGTGTTGCTGATTTGCCTTTCAAGCGAAGGGGCACCACTGATTTCCAACCTTTCCTTAATCCAAATTTCATTTTAGTGCAATCGAAAGACCAGAACTCAATCAGTCCCCGTGTCCAACCTGTTCATGCATGCAAATATAAGAGAATTAGGCAAAACCATTAACCAATGGGGAAAGCTATCCATTGCGAGAAATCAAGACAAGCATATATCCGTGCACTAATGTCTCAAGCTTCATAATTTTTGAATCACAACCCTGATTCCAGTCACGAGCTACCTCCAAGAATCTGTTTGCTATTGTCCTGACCTTAGAATGCTCTTCAGAGAAAACATCAGAAGTTGACTTTCTCATTAGCTTATTAAATTAACCACCAATGCAACCAGCCAAGATTTTCTACAGCCTTTAAATGTATCAACGATTATCAAGATAATAAGGACATATGCAACCATGTTAAACTCTTGATAGATCTGCCTTTTAAATTCTAGTAAAATAAGTTATAAACAGACCATCAAAATTTGGCCACAATGACAAACAAGCAAACGGTAATGCTGGATTTCGTAAAACAATAAAGCTTGCAAATTCAATAAGGTGAAATAATAATAGAGTAATCTATAAACTTCATGTCAAAGCTTCAGTTTGATGTTGATTCATTCCAATGACCTAAGAAAATCCTTTTGCAGCATCCATCTATTTTCCTCTCTAATTTACAAACTCCAATGATATTATCATCTACCATCAAGGTTCTTATGAATCTTTCCTTAACTTTAGACATCAATTTACTGGAGTGTATTATTTTTATAGGTGAAAAATTGAAAAAATCCATCAACCAATGATTAACGGAAAGGAAATGATAAATAATCAGCATACTTGTCAACTCATAGAAACTATCTGCATCAGAAGTTGACAGTAGTTCTAAAAAAATTGCATAAAAATATTTTAGCAAAAGACAAATGTGGCTGGACGAGGGTAATGAAAAAAAAAAGGGTAATGGTCAACTCCTAATCTTGAGAAATTCATTCCGACTGCTTGGGGTTGGCAAGAACACATAATCCATTTTATACAGAAGCACAGGACGTTGAAACCCAACAATAATCTACATCGGTACTTTTGTTGTAGATGAAGCAGAATAATATGAGCATAAAGTCATGGTAGACAACCATGACTTGAAATCTTGAAACTTTGGAAACTTTTAAAGCAGGAAACAATTTTCTCCATAAAAATTACGTACCAAATAGAGTATTTTTCTCCATAAAGACTAAGAACTTCAACAATCAAGTATTGAAAATTTTCAAATAAGCAATGAATATAACCAAATTCCACACAAACTGACTGGAATTGCAGCGTTCTGGTGAAGCTATGAGAAGAAGAACAAAGTCTAATGGGTGCTTAAGATAAAAGGGTCGGCTTTTTAAGTATCATACAAAGAGAAATACTTCGGAGTTAGCAGAAGCAATTCACAACAAAAGTCAATAACACTAAAGTATCGGACCAAGCAAAACAAAATTGCAACTTGTCGTCCCAGACAATCATAAATGACAATGAAAGGGAAAAAAAGAAGAAGAAGAAAACGAAAGAAACTTGATTTTGTTTGGTCTTCTTCTAAGTTTAACAAAGACAAAAGGAAGCCAACTCATGATAAAAATCCAAATCCTCATTGTTTCTTCAGATATTTCCCAGCAACCAAACAAACGCATACGAAAGCAAAGTGGAAAGCACAAAATAAGAAACAAAGAGAAATGTACGCTGAGTAATATGGAGGCGCAATTTAGAAGGAAACAACCGGAGGGTGCATTAATAGAACTCACAGATTTAGAGTGGATGGACATTGATTTGAACTTCCATGTTGATTAAAACAAACCGCCTACCTACAGCTAAGGCCTAATTGTTCCCATTTCCCAGTTCAGGCAACAGGCGAAAATATCTCAAATTTGGCAGTTAAAGAGGAAAGCTAATTGCTTAAAGAGCTTTTTGTACTTGCTCTTTATCTTATCTCTCACTATTAACTACCTAAATCACAGGCAGCATGTTTTTTTTTTTTTTTTTTTTTTTTTTTTTTTTAACTAATCCGGATAAATTAATTAAATATATATACTGTGAGTTATTTCCTCTTCAGTTACTAAAAAAAAACAAAAAAATAATTGTGAATTTACGGGTCATCGTCTTACCCAGGACCCCCATGATTGGTGATAGTTCGACTCATTGTCTTTCTCAGCACGTGGCATGTTATTTTCTTCTTCATTTTTTCCAATTTGCCCACAAAAATAACAGAAACAAATAAAATTACTCAATTCTTTTCATTCAAGTGACCCATGACACAAGCAGGGAAAATCTGATACCCAAGAACTTTTATATCTCTTTCAATCGAAAACAAAAAGAAAGTGTATGTGTAATTATGGCAGTTGGGGTCCGCTGTCACCTAATTTCAAACTTCACATGCGATCAGATAAAATTATGTATTTCATTTGGTCAATTGGCATTTACTCTTTCAAGATTTTTAGCGTTTTTGGGAGCATTTGCATTCGTCGCGTTATCAACCGACATCAAAATTAGAGCTCTCAAATAAGTATTAAAAGAAAACATTGGAATTTATAAACATGTTCTATGATTCTTTCTTGATTTACTGATCTTCTAACAGTGGGTTCGCATGTCGTTTTCTGAAGACGTAAAACGGACGTTATATATACACGGCAAGCTCTTTGAATTGCAAGTTTAAGGATGCAACAAAATGTGCATAGAACGTGCGCGTATCAATCAATTTTCAAGTCTAATGATCATTTTGTTAGTAATCTATTCATGAATAAGAATAAAAATCAAAATAACTTAACTCGGTTTCATTTGTATGTATATTTTTTCTGAGGAATTTTAAATTCAACAATAAATGATGCTGGGCCTCGGGCGTTATTCTATTAACGTTACATTAAAGTTTCTCTTGCTTTCAAAGTCAACATTATTACATTAATACATGAATGTTCTAAAAAACAAAGAATAAAATTGCCAGCTCTTCATTACAGAGATACAGCTGCTTCTGTCATGTCAACTGCCTCCATGAATATCTTGTGTTTTCGTTCATTAATCACCATCGTTCCATTTTCTGCATGGCCACCACTTTTCATAAATTTATTCAATTAATTTTGGAAACTTTATTTATTTATTTACTGAGAAAACAATTTTAGAAATTTCGGGGAATGGAGAAACTGTTGAGTGTTGAGTTTCATTTATGGGCAATTTTCATCTCTGCTCCAATGTCGTCTGTATTCTTGTTCCCCACGTGGAAATGCACACAGATATTATGGGCTTTTGCCATCTGGTCTTTTACACATCAGCCGGGAATCAATCATCTGGGGTTAATAACATATGGATAACTAAATTTTTATACTTCTACAAATACGAGCATAATTTCCCCATTTGTTTGATCAGGCCCCAGACTGGCGAGTGCTGCTGCAAGGTAAATTGCCAATCATTGTCAATTGATCAAAATTTAAGGTGCGTTTGGGGTTGAGATTGAGCAGTTGTAACTTAAAAGATATAATATTAAAGTATTTGATAAACATTAATTGTTATAGTTTGGAAACTGTGTTGATGAAGAAAAATCTATTATATCTTTAATAATTTTGTCAAGATTATTATTTAAAAATTATATTTACTATGTCTTTAATAATTAGGTCTCTAAATTTATAGTTGTAACTTAAAAATTATGAAACCTTAATCCTAAAGAAGCTCTTAGTAAATGAACAAAGCTTCACCATGTGCCACAAGCAAGATCCACAAACAATTTGAAAAATATTATTATTTTGTCTGTTTTTCGTTATTTCTCAAATTAACTAATTATTATTTATTAACTTTGAGAGACAATGTTATTTTTTTTTTAATTGTTTGAATAACGGTACAAAATTAATGAATGAAATACACCAATCACTTGTTTCGTTCTCTAATTTATTGCTCACACAATTTAATATTCGTTGTTTTAAATAATAGAAGATTAATTTGATCCGTTTTACCTGATTTACTTGATCATGATCGGGGACCCGTTTGATAGCAATGATAAAAATTATACTTTATTTGTGAAAAATAAAAAAAATTTAGGAACCTAATATTATTGTTACTTGGCTTCAATTTTGACGTGCGAAGGGCAAAACTGCAGGATAAACTCAGGTACATCAGGGGAAGGTGAAGGTGCGGATTACCACACGAGGAGTGTCGTGCATACGATAACAAAGCGTGGTTGGCCGAGTTGTTGTCGCTCGTCTGTCGATGGCGTTGTACATTTCTTCTGAGCAATTCCCACGCTCTTCCAGTCAGGCTCCGGTCACATGGAGTCAGAACTATTTCTTAATGGGACCACTTTGGCAATCAGATTGATTGATTTGACGTCGGTGCTCCTTAGTGTGGTTCTTTAAGCCAAACAATCAATCTTTGCTAACCAACGAAATTGATGCGGTTTAAGGTCTAAATTGGCCGTCACAAAGAGAAATTAGGATTTTCTTGCGTGTACTTAAAAGTAGATTTAGGCTATTATATACTATAACTCTAGAATAAAGGGAACTTTCAAATTCTTCATGATTATGGAAGGTTGTGAAAACTGCTGCAGCTCTGTATAATCAATCCTTGCCAATCGTGAAAGAGAGAAAAACAATGGTGAAAAAACAAGCATTGATCCATTATTGATTATTACCAGTCCTTACCTTTATATTCTTTTTAGGCGACAAATTCGAATAATAGTACCCAATGCTCGTCATTTCAAGACCCTTTTTCTTTCAATTCGCTGATTGGTCAATGTGCATGAAATTAAACGATTGAGTAGTTTGACTAAACATCACCATAACAACTTTTACTCGTACAATAGAAGAAACCAAAAACACAGGAATCGGTTCTTAATTCAAGTGTTGTGATGGGAAAGGAAAAGCACTTTCGTGATATACACAATGTGGCAATTTGAATGCTCTATATAACAAATGCTGTATAGTATAACCTATATGAACAATCAAAATGATGTCGACATGACACAATAAATTTCATTTTGTACACTGCCAAACGACGAGCAAGATCTCGGTGACAGGTGAATCGACATTGAACATTTCCTAGTCACAGCGAACCAAGTGAGTTGAAATGAGTCCATGCCTCCTGTATGCCAGTAGATAAACTTTGTTAGGTCTGCTTAAACTCACAACTATATCAGAAACAAATTTGTCTTGCCATGGAGATGTTTCGCTAGCCACTCCTCGTGGATAACTTAGCAGCTAAAGATTTTTTTTTTTTAAACACTCAGATGTTATTTGCAACAAATAACTATGTTCTGTTTTTCATTCCATTGCTCCAAAAAAATGAGAGATATTATAAAGCAGCCAAATGATCAGAGAGTTCGGGTTGAAGTGGACATCTAGCTGATCATCCCATGTTCATCAGTTCCTCATAAAAGAATTTGCTTGCCGATTGATCAGAAATAGTGTACAATCATAAAGAAGCTTCCCATTTCCAAAATCACATGAAACGTAATTTCATGTCATGAATATCAGAGGTTGAAATTAAATATGGATGCAGGGTACTTAGAAAGACAATTGTCAGGCTAACAATTTCATCTCTTATCAGGCTGAGAAGCATGAAGAGATCTTCTAATCGCGAGACTAAGTTGGCAGAGCCAGCATGCAAAGGGGTGCACTGCCCAGTTATGGAAATAACTACTCTGCAGTATATAACTAAATCTCGCTAGCAAGAAAATAAACATACGTCAATCCATTACCTGCAAAATATCGAAAACCTTTTCTGCGATGTATGTTTGTTGACAAGTTGCACCCTTTTGCTGCAGCTTATCGGGGTGTAGACAGAGTAAAGCTTTTTGATAAGATCTTTTCACTGCATTTCCCTCAATTATGTCAACAAGAGGAACAGGCTTCCATCCACTCGCAGGCCATAGAATCTGCATTTTTGGCCAAAATTAGTTTCAAGAAATCAAAGAAAGTGAAAAGGAATGTGGCTTAAGACTCCGGAGAGTAAAACCTTACAACATCCAGTTTCCAAGGATATAACTAAAAGTCATCAATCAGATAACCTATACCTAAAGTCATGCTAATTGCACACAACAAAGCGTCATGGTTCAAGTTTACAAGTTATGACATAAGAGATATTTATTGACGCCAACAAATAAGAAGGTTAGAGAAACTAGACAAACTAGAAGCACACCAATTCAAACGAGGTCAAGTCCTTTTATTGCCATTAACATAGTATATCCAGTATATGTCTCAAAGTACAACAAGAAACAAAGAGGTCTCCAAGAAGAAGAAAAAAGTGCTCAGAACTGAATCCATCCATACGCTAAACTCACATATTGTAGAGTTGACAGCAGTGAGCGTATGTTTCCTTCCTTTCCATTTGACCATTTTCGTATTTGAACATCAATTGCCTGCACCATCTGAAGTTTCAAAATTACTGTTCTACAAGAAGTTGTAAGCAACATGTTTACAGTGCATGTACTCTATATCACCTGGAACTCTTGAGGATCATTGCCAAGTTTTCGTAGTTTGTTGTCATCTTTTGTTACCTGATTTACCTGTCACATAAGCCCAAGTGCGCCAACTTCTAAGAAAATGCAATTTATAACTAGATCTTATACATGTGGAACATAATGCCCTTACATTCAAATGTAAGCATTCTTAGATATAAACCTTAATCTTATCGGATTGGATTCATGTGTATGAGTTAAATAACTTAGCATCGACATTTCTCTTCTATATGGCAAATGATCAAGTAGGTAATAAGTGGAAAAATATATATATATAGAATCGTTTTCTTCTGGGATAAATCACAAACCAGAGAGTTTCCTTGGAAGGACTCATCTATATCGCCAGTTTCCTTTGAGCCATTACCTCCTGATTCTGGAAAAAGTACATGTATAATCATGATCAAGTACCAAATGAAAAAGTGAAATTGTATGTTAAACAAGCTGTGGTCAGAGGGTCTGATGGCAAAATAGTGATGGCAGCTGTCAAAACTGTACCATTTAGAGGAGAAGCAAGATACTCAGAAGCTGAAGCTGTGGAATGGGGGGTCCAGGTTGCAACAGAAGCAAAAATGCAGTCAGTGATTGTAGAAACAGATTGCCTGGAAGTGACTAATTTAGTCAACAAGAAGTTAGGAAGCAGGACCGAAATTTTTTGGGTGATTTCAGAGATTCAAAGCATGTGTAGGCAGTTTGAGTTTGTCAGGATTGAGCATACCCCCAGAACTTGTAATTTAGAAGCTCACTGTCTGGCGAAATTTGCCATAGACTTTAAAGAGTCAGTTGTATGGGCCAATGAAATTCCTCAGGCCGTTTTGGATGTATTCACAAAGTTGAAGCAATGAAAGTCTTACTTTCCTTCTCAAAAAAAAAAAGAGGGAAAAAGTTCAGTTTGGGGGGGGTGGGGGGTGTTGGGGACAGAAATTGCACAGCACAAGAATCGACTTTGACATGTCAACAAATTGCTACACTGGAGACTAGATTAGCCTAAGCTATTATTTCACCGTAGTTGATGGTGAGAAACTGAAAATGCTGGTGCAGCTCATAACCTGCCAGCTGACAAGTACTAAATAAATCCACTTCTACGATAACAGAAGGTTAGAATAACTAACCAGTACTTGAGCTATCCTTCCATTCAGGAGTCCCATTAGACATATGGTTGGTGGTGTTAGTGGCAGCCTGCTGTTTTTCTGAGTGTGGAAGATTTCCATTGACCTGAAAGATTACAGAGAACATTCATTTTTTCAGACTCACCAAAACTTCGGAGGGAAAAAGGAAAAAGATTTTTGCAACAGGAAGATCTCACATTCAATGTATCATTGGTATGTAATTGAGAGAAATCAAATTATAGTAAGTTGAGTACCATGATAGGAGTATCAGGGAATGATTTTTTCTCATGCTTAGTGGACTTGTGAATTTTCCCATCTGGTGCAATCTTGCTAAAATTTGCATCTTTCTCTGGTTTCGAATTGCCCGTACCCTTCCATCTAGAGCTCTTACTCTGAGGGTCGACATTGATTTTTGATTTTGATAAACCTTCCTGGTTGAAAATTTTAACAAACTCTTTGACCTTTCCCCTAACTCCGGTTTTGCAGAGATCTTTAGAGTTCATGGGTGAACCCTGTAGGCCACCTTTACCAACTTCACCACAGTCCCGCTTTACATCTTGTTTCTTTTTGTTTTTACTGAAATAGGGAACTACCGATGATTTTTTAGTACATTTCACTTTACTTTCTTTTTCACTAGCATTTTTGTTCATCTCTTCATTGCCTGCCAGAATCAGAAAAACCACTTTTAGTTTAAGGAAGATAAATGTAAAATAAAATCATAAGACAGTACAGTTCACCACTGATATAATTGATCTAGAACATGGCTCACTTCGTTCATAATGATCATTGTAGAACAGAGAACAAAGAGGTTTCAACTCAGGCTTGTGAGCTTCTTCAGCAACCACTGAAACTTTCTCTAATTCATTGTGCAAACCTATCTCAGACTGTGAATGGGATTTTGTTTCTTCTCCTGTATTCTCTAAGGTAGCATCACCAGGATCAGCTGTTGGCCACGTTTCTACTGTATTTTCAGTGCTTGTATCAGGAGGTGCAGTGTCATTTTGTTTGTTATGTTCTATTCTGAAGGATTCGCTATCTGCTAAGACTCCAACATTTAAATGGAGTTTAGTATCATGTAATGTCTCTGTAGGTAATTCTTTCTCACCTCCTACCCATCCATCAGGGCTTGAGCATTTATCAGCATCATTATTTTCTTTTGATTTTGATCTATTCACTTCCCTGAGAGGCATATCAAATGGCACCCTCTTGCTTGCCCATTTGTATATTGAGAAGTGAAATAGGTTGCCACTAGTCAGAACTTCTGAACTATTTGATTCCATTTTTGAATTACCTACTGTCTCTGTATCAGCATCTTTGTTGCTAAGAGAAAACTCCCGGGATAAGATGCTTTGGCGATACGAAGATTGAGTCTCATTTCCCTCCTCATGACTCAGGTTTAGGCTTGATGATCTCAAAAGAGAAGAAGAATGATGGTTTATACCATTTGAAGTACCATCCTGGCTTTTATATGGGCTACGAGGAGCTAAACCAAATGTTGGAAGTTCCATCCCTTTCGTGAATTTAGCAGGGAGGCTGTAAAGTAAAATGAAGTGCAAGTATGCCAACAGGAAACATGAACCATGATCAGAAAGTAAAACATGGGAACATATCCACATTCAGTATACATGTTGTCATGTTGACAAGCAAACAGGCAGTAATATGCATATATAATAAAAAAGGCTAATGTAGGAAACTTGGCGAGTCTTAGCTTGGTATTCAGTTATATGAATCAACATAGAAGTTCCTAATTTGTACATAGGTAGATTTTTCTAAATGCCAGCCAAACATAGCAGTTTGTGTGCGTCAAAACAGAAGAGGCACTGGATACAGTGAGTTAAGGTAAAAGAAGATTCAAAATATTGATAACCGGAAACCATTTAAGTCAGGTTATTCACCACATCATTATTGTCTTTTCTCTCAAATTTTCCAATAATTAAATGGAACTAAGAGTAAATAAAAAAACCTGAATTCTGCATGAATTGAAATCCCAGAAGGCTCAGCTTTAGGTGGCAGAGGGCGTGCAGGGCTTAAAACTCGAGAAGCCGGTGACGAAGAAGAATAAGGGTCCCGGTCACAAATCCTGGAAGAAGAACTCAAAGACCCGTTGCCTCTAAAAATGTCATCAAAAAAGTTCTCACTTGGATAACGCCTCCGATTCATGCCCTCTTCCCCGAACACCGGCTTCTCCCTTACACCATTCCAAGAATTACGAGAAGCAACAGTTTCGTCATCCCCTCTAAAGCCATCGTTTTCTGTAACTTCACTGGGACTGTAACTGCATCGTGTCTCATGCATTGAGGACCGCCTCGGTGGGCCACCAAACACGTCGTCAAAATCAATATCTGAGTTTCCGCCAGCTGCCGTGGGCTTGGGGGAAGATGAAGAATGCTCGTTCATGAATGATCTTTGGGGACCATAGCCCAGAAGAACGCTTTCTCTTTGAGAAAATCTCTCCATTTTAAACAGCACAGTACTATTATCCCTCCAAAAACTTCACTGACTTAAAAGAAAATTGGCGGGAAATGGAAATCCCATAAGCACGAGACTAACGGCTAAACGAAACGCAAGAGTGATTTCAAACTTTTCAATGTTTGCTGTTGATAAAATTGTGGAATGATGTTGGCGAGGCGATGGTTTGAAAGAGAGAAATCGGAGGAAGAAGAAGACAGAGTGGGGCAGTTTTGCGAGATTTTGAAGCCACACAAGACCGGTAGTGAGGATCTATCTATCTACATGTTTGGATCGGATAAGAAAAATCCAATTGACAAAGTATAATTTGTCATGTACCATGCACGCATATTCTTTTATTAATTAAATTCTCTTGGTGACCGTTACATTGGAATTAAATTAGTTTTGTGATACTGCTCTTACTAGCGTTCGCTTTCTTTTTGTACAAGCCACAGCCTGATAGTTATGGCTGTGGAATTATGGTCTCTTATTGGTTTTCCGATTGGATACAAACATCATCAACTAGATAAACTTTTTTTTTTTATTTTCTTCGGCTGTTTGTTTGCTTTTCCTATTTTGGAAATAAGCGGGGTCAGCTGATTGCCTGATTCGGCTCCCACGATGGGTATCAGCACCGTTAATCTTTTCAGGTTCTCTCAAATCTCAATCGGAGCGCATGGACCACCGCTCTCACGGGACCTCACCTCACAATGCTCGTGAATCGAAGAGTCTTGGACAATATCAATGTACTTGCCCGGTTGCCCTTTTAACTAGTATTGTCTAAAGGCTAGGCGCACGACAGTGGGGACACCCTATAACCTGACAGAAGATTATTTCCTTGTAAAATGGGGTCTTCAGTCCATGTGCTTTTATAGAGTTGATTTTTTTTTCTTCCAAGTATTTATAACTAAATCCATAAAAATAAATTATGATATAGTAATGTATTATTTAAAATATAAAAAAAAAATTCAAACCATGGATGGTTAGGGTGGTAAGGGGTTTCCAATAAATTGTCAACTTCAATTTCACAGTTAGCGAGCAGTTGATTTCAGTTAAAATTAATAAAACTAGAAAGAAAGCACCCCTGTTTTCTGATCATAAGCCTTAGGCTCGGGTTTGGTGTTGCTGTTAAGTGGCTGCGGTTCCAAAGCCAAGTTGTTAAAAGAATTTTGGCAAAAACTTTCAACTTCCAAACTCTTCCAGGATTAGTACTCCTACGCCAATTAATTGCCTTATTAGATTCCTCCAATCACCTCTACCTAGCCTATCCATGATCCAAACACTACAAGGGTTTACACCAAACAACACATAGAAAAGCTAAAAAGACAACACATAACTGTATATCAAAGCTCTTTACCATTAAAGACAACAAAACCTTGATAAGATTTGTTCGGTATACAAGATATAGAACAAAAGTATCCATGTGAAGCACCCAGGTGAAACCTAAACAAAAAGTAAAAGCAATCCAAAGGAAAATTTGAAAAGAACAACCAGGAAGGAGGAACTGAGAAGTTATGTCACATTTCTCTCAGGAATCTAAGATCAGATTAAACTACCTGCATGAAGAGAACAATAGCAACTAGCAGGAACTGAACTTATGTGGCCATCAGGGAGACAAACTATATCTTTTGTTCCATTACTACCAATCAGAACCAACAGGGAAACCATCCAGTGCGTCTTGCTTGCCATTGACATAGAATTCTACAATTGCTAACATTCTTGGAAATTTATCTGGGTGGTAATTTACATGAACGACTACTGGCTTTAACTTTTTTAGATTAGCATCTTTCCTTACCGTCTTGAAGAGGACCTTACTGTTCATAAATAGATAGAAATCCATAACTCTCTTAGAAGCATGAAGCCCATAATACCCAGGATGTGAAGGGAAAAAGAGCTCCTCATTAAAAACCGCTTGGTCCCATGCCTTTTCCTTACCCAATCGATCTGCCACACGATCCAAAAGCTCAATGGAAGGAATCGTAGGCCTTATGTAAAAGAAACCAGAATTAAAAACCCATATCCTCATAGTATGAGCATATCGAGCCCAACCCATGGCTGGTTCATCAAAGACATCATTATATCCATAAGCAGTCATATTATTGTGACCATCAGTCATAGACTCCACATCTGAATCTCGATACAGATACTCAAATGGGTTTTGCAAGAACACTATATCAATATCTGAGAGAAGAACACTGTAACCCAGCTGCAAAAACTCTCTCAAAACACGAAACTTCAATCCAGAGACAGCATGGTTACCACCCTTCCTTGCAATTGAATCAATACCCTCATCTGGATCTCTCTGGTACACTGGAATATCATTTGTTTTGCAGTATTCTGCCGTCTGATCATCTAATGCCACAACAAGATAATTGGTTATACCAACTCTCTTGATGTTGGTAGACCACACCTCTAACATACTTTTCACATTCGAATTGGCGAGCGCAACTATGAGTTCTTTTCCAACAGCAACTTCCTCCAAGATCTGTGCCAATCGTGGATTTACAGATTCATCAGGAACAACAGTAGGGCTAGTTCTCAAAGCCTTCACAGTTCCAAAAGGCCCAACTTTATGCTGTTCACCCAATACCATCACCTGCTTCTGAGCTTGATCTTTTCCTTGTTCAGCCAGCCGTAATTTTGCAGTGAGCTGCCTGACCTGCTTCTGCAACTCGGCATTCTTCTCTGTTAGTGATGCAATATCTGACTTCAGCATGTTAACCCGTTCTGGTGACTCACACGAAGAGCCAGCCTAACAAACAAGCAGTAGAAGTAAGACAGAAAGACAATTCTTCAATAATGAATACCAATTGCAAATTGTCATACCAACAACACCAAGGGAGTAGTCACCAGCGAAGAATATAAAAACAAAGCATTTTATGCTACAACATCCCAGAACGTCAATGTACCAAGAGTAAATACAAACACAATACTTACATTAATCAGGGCATAAACGATAAACGAAATTCATTGCCCATCACAAATTATGCATTCAATACACTTTCAAAAAGTCAATCAAAATAAGTCAACGTTCTCAAGTTGACGAAATATTAAAAATTTTAATCTAACTGAGCATCACAGTTAATGCCATTGAGCCAATTGAGAACAAATAAACAGAAATACTAACAAATTAGCAATTCAAACTAAAAACCTAAGAAAACGGAGTATTTTGAGATTCAGGTACAATGATGAATCAAAGCAAGATTTTTGAAACCTGGACATTTTTCTTGACGAGTTGACGATCTTGGATAGGCAAATTGGAGCTGAAGAAACCATGAGGAAACAAGAAAGCGAAGACGCAACCAACAAGGACTCCAATCACAATGGCTATTGCTATTCGAGATCCGCGAATCGATTGTACTTTTTCTCTACGCCCAGCCATCTCTTCACAATCTCTCTTCGCAGCTCACAATTTATACAAATATACTTTTCCTTTCTGGCATCAATAGAGCCAGATTTTGATAGATCTTGTATTCGAGGAGATTAACGTGATGTTTGAACGCTATCTCCGGATTCTCCTTCAGTGTTTATACTACGGAATCAAGATCATTTACTGAAGGGAGACAGAGGAAAAACGTTTTGGCAAGGCAGATTAGACTACCGTCCGGATCCAGTGTTTTGCGGAGTAGTTGTTAACTGATCCTAGCCAGTAGATGGTGAGACTTCACTTGATGTTTGAAACAAGATGTGATCGCACGGCTCAAAATTTCTCGATGACTTTTGACTTATTTGTCGACGGCGATTCCTTCAGGATTTAAAATTGATTAATTACATAAACACGTTTTTGACAAAAAATAACGCATTTCATAAAGGAAAGGAAAAGGTCTTCCCATTCTATTGTGATTATTAACTTTCGGGATAAGCACTACTATTGTCTGAACCTCAAACATGTCGTGACTCACGAGGCTGCTGATGATAATAAACCTGGATCAGGTGAGTGTACTGTGTACTTATCTCCTATTGGAACTAAAAATCTCCATTCGTTTTTGTTCCCTAAGAGTAAAATGCATTTCAAAACATGATCGATTCACACCCATGACCTTGATTGTATATGGTGTCAAAAAAAATTGATATATTTTTGGAGAAATTACTTGCACATTTCTGTTCTTTTTCCGTGCTGATGGACATACTTATTGAGTTCGCGCCAACATCAGACAGCTTCAATTCCAGCCAAATATTTTTATACGTAGATGTTCACACTACTTTTACAGGCTAGGCCACTTCAACATTCGTGAAAAAAACAAACACACATCCGGCATCAGAGCCTTTTAACCCTTTAACCAATCATACAAATTTACATCAAATCTTATATAACACTATTTAGACTTTAACCCTCAACCTTCACTCAAATTTAAAAAAAAAAAAAATTAAATTAAACACCCACAATACATCTAGAGAGATTCGAACCACTTCCCCTCCACAAGTGGTTATATTTAATCTCATGAGCAATAATCTCATTAATTTTTTTTAAAAAAAAAAAAAATTAACCAACCAAACAATTTATCTTTAATCTCGCACTAGATGGCTGACACAATTGTGGACTGGCACCAACTACTCTTGAATTGTGGTATTTCTCCGTTACTTATATTTTAATTACGCATACCTGTCTGCATAGCTGTAATGACTAAAGGGCTTTAACAACCAACTAGTTCATATCATACATTATTACTAAAAATAAAAATAAAAAAACAAAAAATATATATATATAGTTACACAAGTTGCGGTTCTATCGTGGGAACTGGAAGCACCTCGATCACCAAACTCTCTCACAATTATACAGCACCTCGACAACGATAAACTATAAACAGACAAAAATAGAGGTGGTCCCGGGAATCTCAGATGCCCACAAAATACCAATCGATTAAACAGATCTGCTTCCTAAAAAAATCATCTAGAAGCTGTTAACAGGGTCCTTTCAAGTCCTTGTAACATGCTTAAGAAGAAGGCTTGTTTTCCTGTATAACAAGAATAGATGAATGTTACTAAATCAGTTTGACATTTATAACTCCCTGCTACATACAGAGGTTATATAGACCGCCTAAAATTCAATCTTCAAACATTGCCGATTTGGTGGCTTGTTGATCCGCTAAGAAGACAGAACCAAGAACGAAAGTGGACTCCTACTATCAATTATAGAGCATTTGTAGCATGCAAAATAGAATGTGCACTAAGACAGGCTAGGCAGGAGAGAGATCACAAGGACATAAACTGATCTAAAGTTTGATTTGCCAAAGCAATAAAACAACGAAATCATATGACAGGTATAAAGAACAAGGAACATACATCTTCACAATTAGTAATGTACGAGACAACAACTGTGATGTCGTCCAGCTTGCCACCATAGTAGCGGAACCCAGCATCTTGAGCAGCAGTGGAAAAAGGTGTCTGCCGGTCTTTATCCTGTGCTCGTTGGCGTGCCAAGGCTGCTATCTTCTGAGCTGTAACCTGAGGCCCTAAGCCAGCTCTCATAGCATGGACTACCACTGCAGTAATCTCATTGTTATACAAATTATCAAACAGCCCATCAGTGCCGGCAATTATAACATCTCCAGGAGCTACAGGAATCGTGAAAACCTGAACCAAATGGCATAGACATAAATATTGCAAAAACATAATTAATTCTCTTTCAGTAAACAGGTAGCGGGGAAAAAGGGAGAGGAGAGCTGCAACCAGATTTGCTAACAAGAAAGATCTCATGAAAGCAATGTTAATACGGTGAAGCATCAGAATAATAATAATAGTAATGATTATAGAAATAGAAGTACAGTAGAAAGGAATCGAGGATACGAACAGGAGAACAAAATACAGAGAATCATCATTTCAGTGACCAGCTAAAAAATACTCCATAACAGAGTAGCGAATAATGCTCTACAAAACCTGTTCCGAGGAATAAGGTTCAGTCCTCCTTAAAACATATCAATTGAGGACATTATATAAGAGCCAAATATACAAGCACCAGAACAACTTTGCAATATTTCACGGTGCCGTGTGCACCAAAATAGATTGGAACATCACATACATGTGTTTTCCTTCGCAAAATATTTTTCAAACTTTAATCCACACACAATTCTCTAATAATATATTTAAAAAAGGGTGAAGCCATTTGCACTCTAAAATTACTTTGTACACCCATTTTTTGAACACTCATTTATTAAATTTAAAAAAAAAAAAAAACTTTTGCTCTGTACCCTCATTAAAATTCCAAACATACCAGAATACACAAGGCGATTCTGCGCTCCACTTACAAATTAGATGTGTATTATTTCTTCATATCATGAGTAACAAATAAGCATTTTTTTCATTTTCCATTTTTTTCCCCACCAGAATCGAAATAACAAATAAGCAATTTTAAACTAGTAAATTATGAAGTTCTCCAGTATTAATTGATTTTCAGGCCTTTACCAAACAGCAACCTATCATGGGATTTAATAATTGAATGACATATGTCCCTCTAATGAGAAATAAAATGGGAAAATTCGATTGAATTTGAAAAAAAAAAATGATTAGTTTTTGATAATTGAATTTTTCAAGGTTAATTGTTTGATATTGAGAATTAAAAATAGGACTTAAAATTCTTTAGTTTTTCTGTATTTCATGGTTGCATAAGATGGGTGTCTAGAATACTTATTTATCATTAAAATATTCTCAATGAAAAATGACACAATGGGTATAGTTATAATATAAAATTTTACAAAAAGATGAGCATTCCAAGTATTTCTTACACTGCAAATAGCCCCACCCTTAAAAAAATGTACAAGTTTTGTGAGAAATGGTGAGCGCAAGGGAATATGAAAGAACCAACCTGACCAGAGCTAGGTAAATCACTATTGCTTCCGTACTCAAGTTGATAGGTGAAATTGAAATCATGCTGCTGTACAGGAGATCGGAAAACAGTACATCCATCTCGAACCACCACAAATCCACTGTCTCCTAGATTGATAGCACGGAGACCCTGCATTGGTAAACCATTTGCCAAAAGTCAGAATATGAAGATATGATAAACTGTAACATATTTCGCTGCACAAACAGGACTTAGTATGGGAATTTCATGCACTGTGCTGTCACAATGAATGAGAAATCTAATACCCGCAAATCTAATTCACAATAAGTACACTAGCTGGTTTATGTAACTTGAGCTTTCATTTCAGGTTCACAATGCCACCCAATTAGCTGCCATTATTCTAAATACTCAAAAGTGTTTCTGTAGTATACGTACTTGGAGTGTATGTAATAAGGTAACTATTCAAGGTTCTTGTTCTTTTGTCTGTTCACCCCTGAAGTTAGCTAGGTAGGTAAACTGATAAAGTAAAAGTAAAAGTCAAACTCTCGGATCATATAAGCCTGATTTGATGAGAAGTATCTAATTACAACTTCCTTGGATTGGTTAATCATAGAGAGATCAGCAAGCGGGTAGACGTAAAATTTTTAAAGACTATGAAAAGGAATGCAATAGTGGAAGCAGAAAATGATTGCTCAAATTAAAACTAGAAGAAATCTTTGGAATTTAACACATTATATGATGGTGTGCATTCCCCTAAGTGCCTATTAAAAGAATAAAATCATATTAAGAGCAGTCATCATGTCATTAAAACATAGGTGGAATTAAGCCATGCTTAGGAATTTAACCAGCATACCTGGTCGGTGAGTGCTATGATGCAAGCTGTTGAAGACCCTTTTGCTCTTGTGCTAGAGTGAGCTTTCTCTAAGACCCTAGCTGGGTCAATTGAACCATCTGGTTCCTCTTGAATTGCAGCAACTGAATTGGACATAAGTTCCCGGGAATACAGCCCTGCATTTACACCATGATTGGCCCAGCCGCCAACGCCATCTGCCACGCCTATTGCTTGTTTGTCAGAAATGAAGTGAGCATCTTCCCCACCAGTTTCTTCTTTATCAGGATGGGGCAGGCAGCACGCTCCTGAAAGTAGCTTTAGAGTTTTTCCAGCTGAAATCTTCCTGCAACCAATGAGTCCAGCAACATGAAAATGTAAACCTAACAGAATTGTATAACAAGTAAATTTATCAACATCGAAAATATATATTTCCATCAAAATCTAATTCACTGACTAGCAGATTCTCATAATATTATTCAGAATGGAAAATTATACTACTAATAAGAATAATTAAACTAGCATTTGAAAACATACTGCTCTGATGAAGCTGCAGAAGTTGCAAGCTGCTCCTCGCGAGAAGCAGAATCAAAGGAGACGTCAGGAACTGTCCCAGCAGAGAAAGATGCAGGTGATAAGCTATGAAAACATCTTAAACCTGCATCTATCTGTGGAAAGAAGTTGAACCACCGTTTTGCAAAATTACAAATGAAATATCCATGAAACAGATGATTGTTTGATTGCTTGCTGCTTTTTAAACTCATGGTAGCCCTTCGGCAACCCTCAACACTCCTAATGACATAAGATACAGCAGCATTGTTTGTTGACAATGAAAACTGCCCACTCCTTGAAGTTAGATAATCTACAGATACAGCCTTTGAGGCAGAAGCCGCCATTAGTTTCTTCTGGCAGTTACCACTAACTGATGATTGACTGGGATCAGAGAGTGCACGATCGATGTGATACCCACAAACTTGAAATGAAGGGCCTGACACAGATGGAACAGAGAAAGGCCGAGAGATTGCTCCTACAACAGAGAGGTTCCTTTTTTGGTTTGCTAACAGCAAATCAGATCTTGCAGCAAATATGGTTCCCGGCCGAAGAAGTACATGCAGGTCTGAAAGGGTTGAGAATCGTAAACTATGAAGAAACCTATAGTTCCCCAGCCCAAATAGAAGTTCTACTGAATCCCGAATCACACCTTCTTGCCCAAGTAATGGTCTCTGAGTTCCATTTTGAAGCACAGTTCTCAATCTTGAAAAATAATTGGATGGCATTTTACTCTCTTAGACAAAACAGTTTTGATTCAAACTGTTTATTACAGAGAACAACACAGCTTCTAAACAAAATTTTCATAATTCTTACAACATATGTGCCTAAACTAAAAGCACCAGAAGCACAGTTTCTCCTCTACCTTTTACATATTACTATAAGGTTTCAGATACCTGAAAACAAGAACGAACAATAAATGAACTGAAGCCAAAAAGATAAATAAATTTAATCTGTTTAAAAAAATAAAATATAAAATCACCTTATCTGATCAATATATTTGTATTTAAGACTAACAAAGAAAAATCGATAAACGAGATAAAAGAAAAAAAATAGGCATATCATCACCTTGGAGAAACGAATTCAAGAGCTCAATCAAACAGAACGCAGAGTTCAATCAGATGCGATTCCTGAAATTAAATTATAAATAATAAATAAACAAACAAGCCACAAAATCTTGAAAGCGGTAGATACGACACGAGCCCTCCGGCTACTTCTCCCCTGATTTAGTAGCGGTCGACTGATCGGTTAATAAATGACAGAATCCGGAATGTTCGTACGTTCGGGATGAAACCCTAAATTTACAGAAAGTGACAACTTAGTTAAGGCTCAGGTTTTTACTTTGGACTACTGGATTAGGGATGGTCACGCTTGCAGGGCATATTTTACCTCTTGGACTATTTTGACACCGACTACACGGAACAACTCACGTGCTTTTTGGAGTTTACTGAGGGCATTTTCGTAACTCTGGCTGCTTAGCCACGCGAATCGTTTGGTTTGTGTTGTGATGTCGTCATCTTTTTCCTCCGTAGTTTGGTTTCCTGTTTCGTCCAACTTGGTGGGAGAAATTTGTCATTTGCTAAACGTGCGATGCGTAGTTCATATATTTTTGGCTAGACCTCTGAGTTTTGCTTGTTTGTCTGAATTAACACTTTTTATTATTTTCCATCTATTTATTGTCCACTTAATAATAGTGGCAACATTCAGGATCTAAGATTTAAATCGTACAAAATTCACTAATTCAGACCTTATCCAATAACTTGGTTCACAAATTGTTTGAAAAGGATATACCCAATATTCTATGGATTTATAAATCTCGTCTTATATATCATACAATAACCTTATTAATAACTAGACGGATACATATTTATTTTACGCATGTTAACATAACAATTAGTTACTTTTTAAACAAGTTGCCACTGTGGGTCATGATCGAGGCACGAAAAAATAAAAGGGAAATGGCTCGTGAAAAAAAAAAAAAAAAAATTGGGGCTAATTGCGACTGCTCACACTGATCTTTTTACTTTTAGTTGAATCTTTCATCTCAAAGTCTGCTCCATGTTTGTTCCAATTAGACACCAAAACAATTTAACGCTGATCTTCATTATCTAATGAAGTTCCAGACTTCGGTACATTCACTCTGGTGCATTAGAAACTACAACAATAGACGATCTAATGAAGTTCCATTGCATTCAAAACTACAACAATAGACAGCCGTCAGATTTCGTTTGTGTACGGTGGTAAGACAACAACATTTTACATTTATTTATTTTTTCTTTTGACCAAGTATTGTA
Source organism: Citrus x clementina (assembly GCF_000493195.1). Taxonomy (NCBI): domain Eukaryota; kingdom Viridiplantae; phylum Streptophyta; class Magnoliopsida; order Sapindales; family Rutaceae; genus Citrus; species Citrus x clementina. The sequence continues at coordinate 40,877,570 of NW_006262201.1, forward strand.
GATTCATACTCCATTCTTTCTCTGGCCTGTCAATTCCGGGTCCATATATAAACTCTTGAAACTCAATCCATGAAAGCTGAATCGTCCAGGGCCGATGAAATCTATGCAAGCCGATAAATTTTCAATTGTGAATCCTGCTAAACAGGATGTGGGCACCATGTTGAGGCTGCATGCTTATAAACAGCATTGGAGCATGAACATAACTTGGCGACAAAAAGAAATTAAATCTTCGGATAATAATAGCCAGAACAACTTTGGCCTCAACCATGGCTAAATTTTGGCCTACGCAGACTCTGGGGCCCAAGCCAAATGGGAAAAATGAAGCCAAGTGCTTTCGAGACTCGTTGAACCTCAGTGGATTGAATTCATTAGCATCTTCTCCCCACAGATCAGTGTCGTGATGTACTGCAGTCAAAGCTATATAGAGTTGCGTACCGGCAGGAACGTCAAGGTTCCCTAGCTTTACCCCTCTAGAAGCTTGCCTCATCAACATTACAGCAGGAGGGTAAAGTCGAAGTGTTTCATTCAGTATCATGTTCACCTAGGTAACCAAAGATCAAGCAGTGATAAGGAAATAGCTTTATAAAAGAAAAAAACATTATATTCTCTAGAATGCCTTATAATTGAACAAGTGCAAGCCATTCAACGTTGTTGTATCCTCTAGTTTACTTTCTTTTGCACTATTACGATCATTATGTTATTTTTCTACTTCTCATATCCTTAACTTTCCATGCCTAGCTGCTAGCTAATTCTCTAATAAAGATTCAACTCAGAGCATGGCCCATACCTATGTACTAGAATGCCTACCGGATTTTCTCTGTGATTCCAAAAGTCTAGTGCAATAAGTTCTCTCAAGTCTCAGGTAAATGAAACTCTACTTTGAACTATTGTTGCCTCAGCAGATAAGAAGTAAACTTACTATCTTCAGGTCACTTAATTTCTCCGCAAGTCGTAGGTCATTGTCTCCGCAAACCTGAAATACTTCTTCCCGTGCCTTGATTTGCCATTCTTGATGCATTGCTAGAAGTACAAGTGCCCAAGTCAAAAGATTGGCAGTTGTTTCCTTTCCAGCAAAGTAGAAGGTCTTGCATTCATCTATAATTTCTTCCACATCCAATCTCTCCTCTTGACCATCATGATTTTTACATGATGACATTAAAAGACTAAGCAGATTTCTTGAACTTTCTCTTGTTTTGCCATTATTCTTGATCAGCATCCGTATTGATTCGCGAGTTTCTGATTCTAATCTCTGCCTCTCTCTATTTTTCTTGGTGGGTAAGAACCTTAGTAAATAAAGGCAAAAGTGTCATAGAAAATGCTCGGGCTAAGTAATCAAGCAAATTAAGAACATGAACCTTATGCGTGATTCCAAGTGATGGCATTAGAATTTTGAAGTTGATTCAGAGAGATGAACAAAAGAGTTTCAAACCTAATGACATGTTCAAAGCATATTGTGATAAAAACAAAAGTTACCTGAACCCTGGAATGTAGACGTTTCTTATTGCTTGAGAGAAGAGGTGCATCTGCTGTTCTTGCAAAATAAAAATACGCATGCCTTCTTCAAAACTACTTCCAAAAGCTGTTCGGGATATAATGTCTGCTGAGAGGTCATGAAGCACTTTATGCACATCAATTTCAAATTCATCTCTCCCTCCTCTAATTTCTTCCCAATTCTCAAACATCTTCGTGGTACTAGCCACAATATCTGGCACCCAGCCCTATTCAATACAGTTCAATCGGTTGTTAGAACTGACTCCCTCCCAAGAAAATGTGAAGCATTATCTTATTAACTTTTAGATGAATATTATAATTACATTGTTATATATTTGATTTGTATGTCAAGTGATATGCAGATAAAATAATCGATAATTGTTACAAAAATAACATATTAATTAATCATAGTAATAAGAACCAGTTGGATACTTTTGATTCTCAAGTGGCTGTTAGTAAGAGTTGATTTTAATCTATGGATATAAGGGCTCATTTGGAATTATTTTTAGGAGACTCAAAAGTGATTTTGAAAAATTAAAAGTTAATTTTAGTGTTTAGTAAATTTTTTCAGAAATTACTTTTAATAAAATCACCTCATTTTACTGCAGATTTTGAAAAACAGAAAAAAGAAATAGCTTTTCATAATCAAATTTTAAGAATCATATATATATATATATATATCAAAAGTATCCTTATTAATTAAGAAATAAAATCATTAACTTTAAAGGAAATTATTACTTTTACCAATTATATTGAGATAACAAAATTAAAAAAAAACAAAATTAATAATATATAATATTTAGTTTAATTATCAATTATTATATGTACACAACAAGAATATTTTATATACAAGTCTATAAATGTTTAAATAAATTTTATTCAACATTAGGTTTAATTATGTCTAATTCGGTAATTTATATTCTTATAATAATTTAATAATAAAATTTACCAAACACATACGACTGATTTTAAAACTCACAGCACTTTTAAAAATAAATTTTATCAAAAGTTTATTTAATTCTTTTAACAGCCAATTATTTCTACTGCACGGCTTAATTATTTTAAAAGTTACAGTATTACCGAAATTGCCCTAAGAGATGTGTATGAACTTATACCCAGGATGCTCATAAAACTTTTATTCCCTCATGTTCTAATGCTGTTGACTCTCAACTTCAATCTTGAGTACCAAGCCAAGGTATCATTTTCTCACGACAATTCTATTAGTGACAGAGATTCATTGGAAAGACCAGTTAGTTATCACAAAATTTTAGCAAAAACAGTTGCGGAAAATATAAGAAAAAAGGACTCCAGAAACAACCAATCGTCACTCCAGGGCGACATAAGCTTCCAGGCTTCCAGCGTCTCCAAATGAGAATTAGCTGCTTTTTATTCATAGCAGCTTGTGGCGTCGCTTAAATTTGATATTAGTTTATCGTGTTGGTCTCCACTACGATTCAGTTCATTTATAGTTTTCTCTATTGATGCTTTTGATCTTATTTTAATTTGATCTATTTAGGATTTAAGCCTTTTTGTCTACCCCCATTATATTACTTTCTAATTTTTTTTAATTTAAGCTTTCTTTACGGAGGTTTATTTCAAAAAAGAGATACATATTAATTATGAATAATTAGAATTAACTTATTAAATATGAATAATTAAGTTACTTAAAGTTAAACAGAACACATAAATACATAATGATAGGTATTACGTAACACAAATACAAACTATATACGTCGGGGACTTGTTGGTTGTTACTGCGAAAAATTAATAAAAGCGCATACAAAATTAAAAATAAAAACTATTGCTAAAAGGAAGGGTTGTGTGGTCACCTTTACTCGTTCCATGTTAAAGGCTTGGTTCGAGATCCTTCTATGAATCGCCCATTTATCACCGGTAAGCCCAACAAGTCCTTGCCCAAACAGTTGCCTTGACAACGGGTTAAACCCAATCTTTTCAAATGATCCACTCGTGTCCATTAGGACCTCCTTAATCATATCCGGGTCAGATATAGCAAGCCTGGGCTTTGACCCGAACCAATAGAGAAAAGTTTTCCCATACATGCGTGACCACTCGTGGTACAATGGAGCTGTGCGGTGAAGGATGTCGTGGTGAATTGGAGATATCGGTTTTGACTGTGCTTCTATGAATAGACGGCGGATCTCTGCTGAGTTTCCTGTGATCAAGCGGTAGCCTGGGCCACCTACGCCTTGCTCTTTGAAGTGCCGTTGGATTCGATGTGGGACCCATATGAACGAGTAAACGAATTTTAGAAGAGATGTTATAATTACAATGAAGATCACAGTAAGAAGAAGAAGAAGAAGAAGAAGAAGAAGGGACATAGCGAAATCTCAAAGTGAAAGCAAGAAAGAAGAGAGAGGAGGAGAGCAATTCTAAATTCTAATGGCGGTTTGGTTTGATGATCAGATTCACGTAGCGTTGAAAATTTAACTATTTTCCTTAGTCAAAGCATTGTTGACTTGATAAGCTTTGGACTTCCAAGGTCAGTTTAATAATGTTAAAATTTTTAAAATGCTTGTAATTAGTTGCGTTTAAAAGTAGGATCAGTGGTACCGTGCCACTTTTTTTATTTTTTATGGCTGTGTTATTGTAAATTTTTTATATAACTCCTTCACTCATGTTTATTTAAGTTTTGTTTTACAAATATTAAGTTAATGTCTACTACATCTATATAAATATTTTAATTAGCACCTTGTATTATTTATTATTTATAAATTTTTATTCTATATTATATCTATATCACAATACCCCACTCTTTATAATTTTGAGATTACATAATTAACAAGGAAAAGAATTGGATTGACCCGAACTTGTAAACCCAACCCGGATTCCGTTTTCATTTCCGATCACTCCACCAGCCAAGGTTGGTACCGATCGAAAGATCGTGCGACGCCGGTCATCTCCATGTCATCCTTGTAGCAAAAGGAATCGGGTCAAACTGAACCCGCAAACCCGACCCGCATGCCGTTTCCGTTTCCGGCCACTACACCGGCCAAGGTTGATACTGATCGAAAGCTCGTGCGATGCCGGTCATCTCCATGCCATCCTTGTCGCTGGAAAGTGTTCGAAAAGCTGCAGATCGAAGCCGTGAAAAGCCGGATCAATTCGCCACGATTTTGTCGGTTTCCGGTGACGCCACCACCTGAGTTTTGTTCCCCACAATTCCCTCTGTCTTTTACGACCAACGATAGCCACCGGAAGAGCTGATTTGTCGTTGATCGGTCGTTGAAGGATTCACGGGTTTGGGAGAAATTAACTTAATACTTGTGAAATAAAGTTTAAATAAAAATGAATGAAAGGGGTTACATGAAAATTTACAATAACACAACCATAAAAAACAAAAGAAGTGGCACGGTACCACTGTGGTACCGTAGCCTGATCCTTAAAAGTAATTTGTAAAAAGAATCATATAAATATTTAGTAAAATTTATTTTTAAAAAATATTATAAATTTTAAAAAATAGCAGAATGTATTTAGTAAATTTTTCTATTAAAATATTGTAAGAATATAGATAATTAATTTGAATAAAATTTATTTACATGTTTATATTATATATAAATTTTTTTATTATGTATATATAATAATTGATGATTAAAATAAATATTTTATATTATTATTATTTAATTTTATTACCTCAATATAATTAGTAATAATAATAACTTTTAAAGTTAATGATTTTATTTCTTAATTAATAAGGACGATTTTAGATCTTAATAATATACATAAAGATATATATAGAATTATATTAAATATAAAATTGATCCTTAAAATCAAATTTTAAAAGGTTATTCTCTCATATTTTTCAAAATTTATTGTATGATGGGATAATTTTATTGAAAGTAATTTCTACAAAATTTTATTAAATACTACAATTAACTTTTAACTTTCTAAAATTATTTTTAAGTCTTTAAAAAATTATCTCAAATGGGCGAAAGGTTACGAATTATATATAGCATAAAAAGGTGAACCCTATTTAGTATTAAGGTTAAACAGTTGTAATTTTTAAATTACAGTATCAAAGTGATTCAATGCTAATTACCGTAATTTAAAATTTAAGTTAATTTGATCTATCACTTATATGATGAAAAATCTATGCTATATTTACTATTTTCATCAAATTTATTATTTAAAAATTATGTTTATTACATAATATTTACTTTTATCTCATAATTATAATTTTTTTTCTATAAAAATTATGGTTTAAAAGTTACAATAGCTTAGGACTAAACATGACAAATTCCTATATTAACAGCCACGCTTTGAGAATTGTCAGATTTAAAGACATTAATCCAACGGATGTAAAGGCGTAGAACCAAAGAAGGAAGTGGGGTAAAAACTAGGGATGGCAATGGGGAGGGGAGGGGAGGGGACCGATCTCCCCGTACCCATCCCTGATATTTTACGTATGTCCCCGTCCCCGTCAAAATTACTTGAGAGAATCCTCATCCCCTCTCCGAATAATAACAGGGGATCCCCGAGGGTCCCCGATCCCCGAATAACTAATACATTTTTTTTTTCAATTTTGAGTTAATCATATTAAAATAAAAAATTCAAATAAAAGTAAAGTTCGAAATATATCTTACATTAATATCTATTACAAAAGTCACATACATTAAATTAGTAAGTAACGCAACATGCAAGGAATACAAACTTCTTTTACAAAACTATCATGAACAAATTAATAGTTTAATACAAAATTGTTACAAATAAAATCGAATTTAGATTCAAAATTAACTTTTTCAATGGTGGCGTGGGCACTTTATAAATGTGGACTATTCCCTTTACAACATGATAGTTAAATCGGAGTAAATCAAAAGCAAATATTAGATTAGATTAGATTAGATTAGATATTAAAACTATAATTCGTTGTGGGCAATTATAACATCTAAAAATAAATAAAAAATAGATTTAAGTTTAAAATATTTAAAGAATATTAAAATTAAAAAAAAATGTTTGGCTAATAGAATCTACTCGGTCTTTTTAATGTCCTAAATAAAAATTTAGAATTTTAATTAGTTAATTAAGCCTAAAAGTTTAATAATATAAATATTTTGATATTTTTTATTTTTACCAATATTTATAATTTTATAATTTAAATTTTATTATTTATTTACTAGTAATTTTAAAAAATTAAAATAAAATTAAAAATTAAAATGGGGAAATGGGTAGGGGATGGGGATTCCACCTCATTCTCATCCCCTCCCCGAATAAGAAATTGGGTAAAAAAATTTCCCCGTCCCCTCCCCGAATAAGAAATTGGGTATGAAATTATCCCCATACCCTCCCCGAATGGAGAAAATCCCCGAGGGTACCCGTCTCCGTGGGGATTTTTGCCATCCCTAGTAAAAACCTGCTAGTAAAACAGCATCATTTGGAAAACACGTGCCTATTTTGGTTTTATTAGTACCATACATTTGGTCTAAGTCTAACCCTCTGGGCTTCTACTGTTCTATAACTTACTAAAAATAATTGCGAATAAACCAAGGGTAGTACGTTGGATAAAATTAAAAAAAAAACTGTCAATAATTACTTTTATTTCATTTTTACATGTGGAATTTTATATCTCAGCCCCTATAGTACCACTGATAATGACAAGATTATTTTGTGCGAATTATTTAGATTACAAACCCAAGTATCTTACGCATATAACAGTAATTTTATTAGTAGAAATTGATTCGAAAATTGAGTGCTACAATATTAGTACTAAGACATAATTTTCGTAGTCAAAGAATCATTATTGACTCGTGTATTTTATACCAGTATTAAGAACAATAAATTTATACGAGACACATTAGATAATGAAATTGTCTTAAATATATAGGTGTATTACTCTTATTAATCGAGATTGATTTCAAAGGTAAAAAGATTAACTTAAACTTGTCATTGTAGCATTAATAACAAAAGAAATGTATGGTGTGATACATTAAACAATATAAGTGTCTTATACATACCTCAACATTCTTACAAGGAGAAGTTGATTTCAATTGTGAAAAAATTGATTATGAGTACTATTACCTAATTTTCATTAATAGTACGGGGGACTGTATTCTATATATGACTTACAAGGAGTATTTCATTTTTAATAGATAATACAACACCTAGGTCATAGGCTACCAGCCTAGGTTTGATAGACAATATAAAAGGAAAGGATTGTATTAATTTGCGGGATTACTATTAATATTATAGCCCCATTGCTAATAAGTTTCGAATTACTTGTCAAATAATTAAATTTAATTCAAAGTTGTTAAGATAAATTATCTCGTGTAGGGGTGGGTAAAAAAATCCATGCGATTTTGGGTGGATTGATAAAATTCTTTCAACTGATCAAATGAGTAAATTTTTACCAACCTACAATATTTGCGAATTGGGTCGGGTATGAAAATTGTAATCCATCCCAGCCCATCCCGCAAACCCCCACAGTTAACGATTTGTTCAAATAATGATATTAAATTATGATATAGTATTAGATTAAAATTAAAAACGTGGGTGATTAATGTTTAACGAGGCTTTGAACTTTTGGATTTGTTTTAGAATTTTATGTTAGTAGTGCTGTGGACTATGAATTATTATTTTATTTTTAGTCATTTCAAGTATTTAATTAATTTTTAGCTTTTTTAATTTTAAAATATTACCCAAAAAAACTGAAAAAAAAAAAGGTCTTTAGGATGATACCAAACCAACTCAATGTGCACTTATGTAGTTTGGATTAGGTTGAGTTAAGTTTCTCTAAACCCGTGCCTTGTCGTGCCCATATTTAATTTACGGTTATCACTCAGTTGTAATAAAAAGGTTTTTATTTCAGAAATTATATTTTTGTTACTCTTTCGGCAAAGCTTACCTTACAAATAATGTAACAAACAATCAATAAATATAGATCATTGATTTTGATATTTCTTAAATCTAATGGATAAAAATAATTTTAACCTAAAACGAAGTACATGTATAATTGTTATTTATAGAAAATTTCATTTCTAATCATATATTTACTTATTTTTTCAAATAAGTCCTCATTAATTTTTTTATAATTAATGGTTTTCTCATCCATCTCTTCTATAACTATTTTTAAAACTTTATAAAGTTTTTACTATATATTTATAAAAATCACAAATTCTGAATAAATTTTTGTACCTACATTTATAATTTATTTTCTCTCTTAAGACATAGACTAGGTTTTTCTTCTAACAAACACATGGACACACATGCACATTCAATCTATTTTTCATCCGAAATACATACTATCAGTGATGTCACATAGATTTTTTAATTTAAATTTAGTATCTTGAATTATAAGAGATATTATATGTGATATATATATATATATATATATTATAAATCTAATGAATTATTAAAAAGATGTTACATTGAATAAATTACCAAAACCTTTAACGAAAGATTTTGAACCATTTGATCTGATCAATGATTCAAACATGTGAAGAAATAATCAATTAAATTAAATGTCACTGTATTTATTAAATAAATTAGAAAGCTCAAATTAATCTATAAATGATATAGAAATGGTAAACAAAATATTAGAAATTAATAATTTCAATGAAGGAAATATAAAATAAATTACTAAGTTAAGAGATCAACTAAGTAAAGAATTTAATAAAATTAAACAATTCATAAAAGGCTTCAATATTGATTATCATGATATATTAAAATAAGAGACCATTAATATAATCAATAAATACTCAATAGATATAAGATTAAATAAGTTAGAGATTCAATTAAATAAAATAGAAAAAAAGTTGAGTAATTTAGTACTAAATTTGCTATAAATATAAATGGAGAACTTAAAAAAAAAAAAAAGACTAACGGTTCTATTACCTAGCTGCAGCTTGGGGATGTAAAGTAAAACTATAAAAATTATTAATCTTTTCAATAATTATTATCTTTTTTAAGGGTTTAAAAATTTTTAGCTGTAACATACAGCTAATGTAACGTAAGCTATGCCTACTCTTTCAAATCTTGACACACGCAATCTTTGTAGATCGTTCCTCGAAACGTAATTATCAATCATATCAACTAAGTAAAGTGGACCAAATGCAATTCAACTAGCTACCGACCAATTAAGTTGGTAATTAAGTTGTACGATTTTAACAGTAACGAGAAAGTGACATAAGCTATGACATCACGTATGTCGTTGCAGGTATATGTTTACTATCATTAGAACGACTGATTGAGCTGGTGTGCATATGTTAAATCGTGATAGGCTAAATGAATGTAATCATAACACGTTGAGATTCATTCATAAGGCAAACGTTAAGGATAGAGATATTTACAACTTAAGAATTCCCCATAACAACAGACCTATCATCTACGCGTGTGTGAATTGTGTAGTGCTGTTTTGATGAGAAATTAAGGCTGTCGATTGCATTACTCTAATGCTTTTCAAATACAAATACACCAAATATTGCCCGGGAGCTCTTCAACTATGAACCCTGCGAAAGAGGATTTGCGCACCATATTGAGGCTGCGTTGTTATGAACATCGTGGGAGCATGAACATAGGTTGGCGACAACACAAAAGTGTATAATCGGATGATAACAGCTAGAACAAGTTTTGCCTCAGCCATTGCTAAGTTTTGACCTACACAGATTTTGGGGCCCAAGCCAAATGGAAAATACGAGGCTAAGTGCTTTCGAGACTCGTTGAACCTCACCGGATTGAATTCATTTGCATTTTCTCCCCAGAGATCAGTGTCGTGATGCACAGCAGTCAATGCCAAATACAATTGTGTACCAGCAGGAACATCAATGTCTCCTAACTTTCTCCTTTGAGATGTTTTCCGCATCAAATGTACAGTTGGCGGGTAAAGTCGAAGTGTTTCGCTGAGTATCATGTTCACCTGTTGTCAAAATTTCAAGCAGTAATACTTAAGAATGTCAGAGAGCTGGAAACTCTATACACTTCACTATTTTAGGCTCAGCATATAAGTTTCGAAATATTAAACTCACAAGCTTAAGGTCGCTTAGATTGTCTGCTACTGGTAGCTCATTGTCTCCGCAGACACGAGCCACTTCTTCCCGTGCCTTGATCTGCCATTCTTGATGCAATGCAAGAAGTACAAGTGCCCAAGTCAACACATTAGCAGTTGTTTCCTTTCCAGCGAAGTAAAAGGTCTTGCATTCATCTATAATTTCTTCCACCTCTAACTTCTCTTCTTGACCATCCTGATTTTTATACGATGACATAAAAAGACTAAGTAAATTTCTTGAATCTCCTCTTGATTTGGCATTTTTCTCAATCAGCATTCGAATTGATTTGCGAGCTTCTGACTCTAGTCTCCACCTTTCTCTGTTTTGCTTGGTAGGCAAGAACCTGTGTATATGAACACAATAAGCTCGGTCTAAGGAATCAAGAAAATAACTCCCACAACTCACCTAAAGCCTGGAAGGTAGACACTTCTTGCAGCTTGAGCGTACAGTTCCATTTGCTGTTCTTGTAACATAAAAATACGGTTGCCTTCTTCGAAACTGCTCCCGAAAGCTGTTCTGGAAATAATGTCTGCAGAGAGGTCATGAAGTTGTTTATGAACATCAATCTCAAATTCATGTCTCCCTCCTCTTGTTTCCTCCCATTTCTCAAGCATCTGCTTACAACTAGCCACAATTTCGGGCACCCAACCCTGATCAATACAAATTTGATGTTAGAAGCGCTTGGGCACACAGCATCTAGCGCGAAAATTTTGAATCAAATTAGCGTCAACATTTCTCTGCAACAAGGGTTAAACGTGAGATCTCCTAATTTCTTTACAATAAAGCTAAACACATGGTGACTTGTGTTTTAACAATTCATCAAATGCAGAAGAGCGCTCAAAGCTTATTTTTGCACTAAATGGACCAAACCTCAATGCTGAATTGAATCTCTGTTTCATCCTAGAAAGCATTTTTTTTCCCTCTTAAAGTTGTAAATTGATTCATGTGTCGGCCTGAAAAGTTAAATATAACTGTGTTTCGTGTTTCATGTTAGTATTGTGCCATGTTAAGCTTTGAAAACATTTTATTATATATATATATATATATATATATAATCTTGAAATAATTCAAATTATTGAAATATCCCTCAATTCAATGGCTACGCAATTGTCATAAAATTAGTATTTTAGGAATTTGTAATCTTTAAATAAAAAAAAAATGGTAAATTTGCATGTGTTCGAATTAACAGTTTATTATTCTTTGTGATATTGTGCTTAGAAACGTGAGCACAACTCAAATCTATTGAGATATCCCACACTATTTTACATGATTTTAAACATGTCAAGTTAGTATTGTGCTGGTGCCAGCACGATCTTATACCTCCGCATTGTACTTTTATTTGCTAAATTAAAATGAATGTAAAACAAATTTGGGAAAATTATCTTCAGTACCTAAATTTTTCTTTTTATATCCAACTAACCAGTGAGCTGTTAGAATATGTAAAAGAATTATGTTAAAGGCTAGTTTGCCCTTTGAACAATTTCAATTGGTGCTCTCATTACGTATTGATAAAACTCATAGGCGATTAGAAAGCAAAAGAAAAAGAAATCAATTAAAAATCCTGTTTAAATTATTAATTTTTTACTTAAGAGTTTATGATGGCTAAAATGATGAAATTGGGTTTGTGAAGTGATTAATTGATACAAAATGTAAAACCTAAATGACGCAGAGCCATTGCCAGAATTCTTTAATCACCATAGGAACATGATAATTTCCAGACAAGTTTTGTGGTGATTGCGGGATTAAAGAGTTTACGAACTCTTAAAAAAAAAATTAGAGCGCAGTGTTGTGTTGTCACCTTAACTCGTTCCATGGTAAAGGCCTGGTTCGCGATCCTCCTGTGAACAGCCCATTTGTGGCCAGTAAGCCCAGTGAGTCCTTGCCCAAATAGCTGCTTAGACAAGGGAGTAAACCCTATCTTTTCAAATGCTCCACCCGTATGCATGAAGGCTTCCTTAATCATATCCGGGTCAGATATAGCAAGCCTGGGAGTTGACCCGAACCAGTAGAGAAAAGTTTTCCCGTACACACGCGACCACCGATGGTAAAACGGAGCCGTACGGTGAAGGATGTCGTGGTCAACGGGAGAGATTGGCTTTGACAGCGCTTCTGTGTGCATACGGCTGATCTCGGTCGAGTTTCCTGTGATCAAACGGTAGCCAGGGCCACTTATGCCTTGTCTCTGAAAGTGGCGTTGGATTCGATGTGGGATCCATATCGATGAATGAATAACTTTTAGAAGGGATATAATAAGAATGAAGATCACGGTTACAATAAGAAGATGCATGGTGAAATCTTAAAGTAATAGAGAGAGGGAGACGGCAAATTATAGTGGTGGTTTTGTTCGATGATCATTTCAGAAAGCGTTGACAAATTAACTATTTTCTTAAGTTAAAGGCTTAAAGCTTTGATGCCCTTTGCTTGAATTAATAATTAAAATAATTAATTATATAATCAGCTAACAATATATTTTAAAGTGTGTCATCGCTAATGTCATTCGACGTGTCGTGATTAGCAGAATGATTTTAAACTTAAAAGGGTGCTGGGATTCGCGGGAAATCATTGGTTGAGTTGAACTGAAAAATAATTGAAATTAGTTAAATGGTTCATATTAAATAATGCACCACTTGCTAAAAAGAGACGTCCATTGATAGGGCTCCGTTTAAACCTACGAAGTTGATCAGGGTAATGCATTCAACTTGGACCACTTAGCACAGTGTGTTCGCTATTCTAAGCTTAAACATATGAATCCCCCAACTAGATAATCAAGCGACAATTGATATTCATAAGTTGACTTCCAAAATCCATGCACATAAAAAAGTTGAGGGAGTAATAGTACCCATATTTGTTTGTTAAAGAGAATAGGGAAGCCATCGGTTAAGAAATGTGCGCATGCGTCTGTCTCCGTCTCAAGCTTAAGCAACGATAATAAAGATGAAGAAAGTTCCTTGTAGCAGTAGCAGAGATGCGGGTTCTGGTCACCGCATTTTTTTCTGCATGGGGCGAGCTACACAGCTGGAGTCTAGACATGGGTCACGATCACGTTATTTTATGTTAGATTAAAATTCTGGGCTTTTCTTTTCATTTTCAATTGGGAGTTGATTTACTCCTCCACGTAATCACGCTATTAAATCCTTGCATATGATATCAGCTACTAGCCACGAGCCTATGATACCATCATGTACATTCATATAATGAGAGCCGTCAAAAAGAGTCAAGAAGCAACAGCTGGGCACGAAGGCAGCGACTTACAACCGGGCATGGGCCCCACCGACATAAATGATCGGACCCACAAAAAGGAGACAAATATGTATTATTGCCAACTCGCCACATTAAATACTTTTGACAGTTTGACCAAGGCCCGGATACCCAAGTAGCCAGATTTCACGTCCATTAGCCAATTACTAAATTCCAAAATGGTATCCATCCGAAGAATGAAAATCCAAACCTAACAACTAGAGATGTTTCTCTCGCGCACGCATTATACTCGAACACAGTTTAATAAAACAAAAGCATTAGCTGCATACATAAGATTTTGATCCCTTATTCACGTGAATATTTCTTGGGAAAAAAAATTTTCAATTCCCAAACGGGAAAGTAAACATTTAAAACAACAACAAGATCAAATAAACTAAACAAACTAACATAATTACTTAACGTCATCTTATGTGCTTGCATTTGCTAACTAGTAATTAACTACAGAGGCGCCTGTACACCCGCAGATTATAACTTCATTTTGGTAAAAGAAGGGGCAACTAATTAACCAAAATGCAAATGAGAGATGTACAAAGGTCTTTAAACTCTATTACCTTCTCTGGCTTCTATCTATCTGTATTTAAGAGGATAAAAAGACACAGCAGAAATGAGAAAAATAAAGCATCATGGAATATGGATGGTGAAGATCGCTAGGGGAATGCTGCCCCATTGGGCTTTCTTTCAGGGGCACCCTCCCATGGATCTCCAGGAGAACTTCCTCTTCGTCCTCCATATGATGCAGCTGATGGTCTAACATTGAAGCCGCCGTTGAAGGAAGTGAACAATGCTGAAAGTCCAGTAGTGGAAGCTCCATCAGCACCAATACCAAGACCAAGAAGATCAAGTGTAGTTGGCTTGCTTCCAAAGAGAGAAGATGGGTCCATCATGGCATCAGTGAAACCAGAATTCAGTCCAAGCCCAAGACCAGCTGCGGCTGAAGCAGAGTTGGTGTTTTCTTGCTGATTATCAGCTGAAGATGATGACATTGTCAAGCCAAGGCCACGAAGTAGTGACGGGCTCGATGATGATGCACCAATTTGAGCTGCTTTTTGAAGCAATGCAGTTGCTGACATTGCCGGTTGTGGAGATGGAGCATAGTGAATATGAGATGGTTCAGGCTTAGAGAACAAGTTATTGCTTGAGAGGTAAAGAGACGGGGAGAGTGAAAGGGATGTTGGTTCAATGCCGGTGCTTGAGACAGAGATTTGATTGGAGAATGAGGAAGGTCCCGTTGCTTGAGTTGGTTGTGAGATTGCTGAAGATGAAAATACACTTGCAAAGACAGTGCTGGTAGAAGTGGAGGCGCTAGGAGTTGTAGCCACAGGCCTCGGCGGGGAATGGATCAATGGATTATCAGCAGGCACTTCTGTAAGCATATTCACCAAAACAAAGATTAGAAACTACAAGAAAACCAGTATTGAAAAGGGAAGGAAAAAAAAAAGGTATGAAATGATGAAAACTAGTGTTACTAAAATAATGATCAAAAAGGAAAAACAGTAGAAAAGGGCTCATATTTTTTATGAACTTTTCAAAGCCATTGATAAAAGCAATGAATAACAAGTTGAACTGGAAAGCTCATGAGTAGTAAAAGCAGAAGCAATTCTATCACCCAAAAAAAAAAATATAAAAAATAAAAAGACAGAAGCAATTAATAATGGCGCCCTTTCTCTCAAGTCTCTAAATTTTATCGATCTTCGAGCTCATTGACTCCGCAATCCATTTCAGGACTGTTGCTTCACATTACATTCAGGACAAGTCTATCTTTTCTCTCTTTCTTCTTTACCGACCAAATTTGCTGCTTTCTCTAGCCCGATTAATATAAGTTGATTAAGACCAAGAGGCGACAAATAAAGAAAGCGTGAAAAATTAAAACCCAAGTCGATCAAGCACAAACAATAATGATTTTTTTTTTTTTTGGAAGGAAACTCATAATAATAGAGAATTACAATTTTAATGTCATCAACTACAAAGAAAATCATAAATGATAAAGCTTTAAAGTTTAACTCCTCATCTTTCAAGATTAATTTCCTCACTTCGTCAGTTTGACTACTCTTACAACTAAGCCCATAAATTGTCTTTTATAAGGCAACAATTAATTGGTACCTGAACTCTGAATTGACAGACCCGGGGATACTACGCCAGTTGACGGAGTCAACGGAGGTGGAGGTGGTGAAGAAACAACAGTCTTCGCATTGGGGTTCCCTTCAATCGCTGGGGTTCGCGTCCTCGCGCTCTCCTCCGCCAACGCATCACAAAACGCCCTGTGCGTTATAAAACTATCCCTCCTTCACCAACAGAAGCAAACAAAAATGTCACCACCAGCAAAAACTAACAAAAGATAGATTAATTAATAATTAAAAAAATAAGTATACATATATAAAATCCTAAACCTGGAAAAGATGGTGCCACAATCGCATTTATACTCTCTTGTTCCACAAGTCTTCATATGAGCTTTCCAATCAGACTGGACGGCGTATTTCTTTGAGCACCGTTCACACTTGTATTTTTTCTCGCCATGTTTTCTACTGAAATGCTTTTTGATACCAGTGAGGTCACCGAGAGCTCTAGCCGGGTTGTGATGCACACACGTGGATTCGGGGCACACGTACACTTTCTTACGAACTTCTTTGCTGTTTCGCTGCTTAAGTTTCCACGGCAAATTGTGGCCTCGTCGGTGAAGCTGCAGGTTCTGGTCGCGTTGAAACCCTTTGTTACAGATCTCACACACGAACCGGTTTGTGGCTAACAAAGTTTTCGGCGATAAAGCGATAACCTCAGAATCTGGATCTGGAGAATCAACATAAAGCACCAAAAAGATAACTTCTTCAGTACTATATCCAAATATAAGCACCATAATTTCCGATTTTTTTTTTCAATTTCAGGTTTTGATAAAGTTACCTGGCATTCCAGGAAGGTTACGCCTTTTCTTCTGCGTTGGTGGAATCACCTGAATCTGGCTGCCAGGAGATGATACACTAGCTTCTCCAGTAGCTGAAGCAACTGTCATTGCTGAAGAATTTACAATCTCCGTCATATGTGTAGCCGTATCCTCTCAACTCTTGTCTTATTATGGAGGCTATCTCAGCTCAAAGAAGACAATTAACTGCGATTTCGGTTTTTTTTTTTTTTAAAAAAAAGAAGAAGCTAAGTTTACTAACCGGTAAAATTCTGACAGTTCCTACCTACCACTGAAAAAAATATTGACTGTTGAAATTATCTTTGAACACCTTCAAAATCTAAATTAAAGCTACTGTTCGGTTCTCTCTTTGAATGAAGCCAAATAAAACAGCGACTGAAACTCAGCTGGTGAGTCATGGTCGGAGCACGATGGACTCATTAGGGGGCGATGGCATTTCTAGAGAGTCAGAAGTGATGAGATTTTGTTTAGAGAAGAGAGAGAGTAGAAGAGAGATTTGAATTGGAGTGTTAGAAAGCAATTAAAAAATAATAATAATAATAATAAATAGTGGCTACAGCGGCGCTGTTTAACCATGGTTAGTACAATTAACTATGGTTAGAGGAGTGGCCGAGCTCCAAGACTCTCCTCATGCTGGCTGCGTAAGCACATCGGACCGTACACGTGGCAAGACAAGCGAGTTGCTGACATTTGTCGGGGGAAGTCGGACTAGGCGGTGCTTGTCGTTTAGCTAAAAAGCTTTCAATATTTCTATGGACTGCATATTTTTTTGTGTTCTTACATAACTCTTTATCTAAAAGACGAAGATACCCCTACCCCTACACGCCAATTTTAAAAATCAAATCTGGACAGTTTTGGCTTTTTCAGCACGCAAGACAACGAGTGTTTCCGTCACCAGCCACCAGGGGAGTAATCTGCTCCATCGTCTACTTAATGATCGTGTGTTCTGTTTATAGATAATATTTTATGTCGTGTACTAGTATAATGCCATGAAACCGATAAGGACGAACAAGACAATGAAAACAAATCTTATAATTTGTCTTAACGGGAGTGGCTTTAACGTAATTTCATTCAAAACCTTGTCCAATATCACCAAGTTCATACAGCTGTCTTTTTTTTTCTCCTTTATATGGCATGTTCCTCGTCAAAGTAACAATTATACCTTCATGTTGTTTTTTTCTGACCTTTTCTTTATTTGATTTCTTCCTCTTTGGGGGGTTTAAATTATAAGCTTCGTGTGCAAGAAACGTTGGGGAAACCAAATGTGGCCAGCTCAGTGGCAATTTCGCGAATAAAATGGTCTTGTTGGGCTATACTTTAGTAGTAAGTATTGATTGTATCTGTTTACGCTGTACGTTACAGTACTGTTCATGCGCCAAATGGCCGGGGAGCCCTCCCGTGCTTGCAGGCACGTCCTTGACTCTTCAGGAGGAGCTCTGATATAATACATGATAGTCCATTACCTTTGGATGATACTGCGGGTTTAAAAGTCAGCACCTAAAACGAATCCCAACCGTTCGATAAATCAGCTGCAACTGAAGATACTGAGTTCGACTTTGCTATAAAATTCTCTTTTAAAAAGGCGAAGGCACTTTTGTCTTTTATGCAGAGAGGCCATATGCTAAACGGCAAAGGCCATCTTCTTTTCAAAAGCTAGCATGATCAGCAAACGCAGGGTGTTTTCGACCTTTCGATCAAAGACGCAGTAGCCTCCATCGTTCAGAATTTGACAATTGCCACCGTCTTCGGCAGTTGGATTCCACCAACTCGTTCGTTGTTTGCTGACGTGGACGGCCTAGATGAATTCTACCTTCAAATACTATTTTATTCGGTCACTTTTGCCGAACGGATGACATCTCCTAGGTTAATAATAATCCACTAATCATTGAGGAAAATACGAAATTGCATGTACAAAGCGTCGAGAACGAACACGAATGCCCTTTTACAGATGGTTTAGCCGTTTTATGTATTAGTAATAACATTACATTATTTTATTGCACTTTGCACATAAGCTACGAGTCAAAATTTCTTTATTATTTTTCATCTTGCTTCACCGGTGGTGTTCAGCTTTGACCAATATAACGAGCTTATAATATAATAACGGGTCTCTTTACTCCCGATGAGAAGCACGTGATGATGAACTTAAGATAGGGTGCGTTTGGAATTGTGATTGGACAGTTATAGTTTAAAAATTATAATACTAAAGTGTTTGGTAAACACTTGGTGTTATAATTTATAAGTTATGTTGGTATAATTTTTTACTTGTATAATAAAAAATATATTATATTTTTTATAATTTTATCAAAATTATTATTTAAAATTTTTATTTATTATATATTACTAATTTTTATTTTATAATTACAGTTTTTTTTCTACAACAGCTAAGTTATAGTATTTCAATCCCAAACCCACCCATAAGCGTATGTAAGATCTAATCTTTGTTGTGTTGACAGAAAAAAGTGGAGGGTGGCCGATTGATAGATGATGCTTAAACTAGGAAATGTGAATTCGGTCTAGTTTTGGTGCACATGGTGGATCTAGAGATTTGAACAAAGTCAAGGGCCAGGAGAATCAATAATGGTTTTGTGGTGTTCAAAGAAAGACGGTCCTTGTGTGGGAAAATGACGTGGCTTGAGAAAATGTGTTCTCTAAAAAGCAAGTAGAAAAGCATCAAATTGCTTTTTCACGATCAATTTTAAGCTAATACATCACTTTTCGGATAGGCGGAAGAGATTTCGTTTGGGTTCCGCCAATAAAATACGCGAAATTAGGAAGGGGATTGGATAATTAATTATATCGTGTGTTGGGTGGATTAGATTACTATTTCCATGTGCTTATTACTCGGAGTTTTTTAGAATATTATCTTAAAACGCTACATTATTTCTTGCATTTTCATAATATGTCTGTCCGTACAAAGCATAATATGCGCCAATAAGCAAATATAGAGAATTTGGCAAATATCATCAACTCTCCGCGAACATTACCACTCTCCAAGGATGGATGAATGTGTTAATAAGTGAAAATATAGAACACGAACTGATAAATGATAAGCACAAATAACTCGAAAATTTTTTCAACCATCCCGTAGTCGATGGATGGTTGGTGGCTCACTTCCTTAACTTAGGCACTTGCAAGTGTGAGATGAGACTTAGGTCCCGTTTGGAATTAAAGTATTGTACCTTTTACGTTATAACTGCTGTAGAAAAAAAAAATTATAATTATAAAATAAAAGTTAATAATATGTAGTAAATATAAATTTTAAATAATAATTTTCACAAAATTATTAAAGATATAATAGATTTTTCATTACACAAGTGAAAAATCATATCAACATAGCTTAAAAGATACAGCAGTTAGTGTTTACCAAACACTTTAGTGTTATAACTTTTAAGTTACAATTACCTAACCTCAATCTCAAACGCACCCTTACTCCTAGTCTACTCTTATGTTTAAATTTTCGAACAAACTTTCTCACCACAATAAATATATGATTGAGCTAATTCAAGCAAAGGCTAAAAGATTTACTATTCAAATATTGATAGGCTATAGTCTAATATTTTAGAAAAAAAAAAAGAAAAAGAAAAACTGATGTTTTACTCTCTCTTTTTCTCCTACCCAAATCATGTCCTTGTATAAAAATGTAAAGCAAAATCACAGATCAAACCACGCATGCTCCATTTTTGTTTCCGCTAAAAACAAAAAGTAGGAAAAGAAGAAGGAATACAAGTAAAACTGTAAAAGTTTGTTTTCCTACCATAAAGTTGTGCCGTTCTGAACCAATTAATTTATAAGCTAACGGTAGTAAATTAATTAGAAAAGTAGTCATACCAAAGTTCAATTATGAAGCAATCCAATTTGACAAGTTTAAAACTCAAGAAAAACTCACATTCTTTGATGCCACCCACGCACTAAAATTGTCGTGATGTTCAATTGTACCGAGAATATAATCCACAGCTGTAATGGGAGGTAAGGAGCAATGAAAAATGATGAATACAGTGTCAAAAAGAATGAAATGAGTGACAGAACCGTGAGTAATGATAACCAATTTGATTATCTTGTAGCTGCTTTATCTTTTCTGAATCCAATACGCAACAAAAGTCCACCATGAATCTTGAGAGGGAAAGGAAATATACTGCCTTTCTCCAATTTCACTTTCAAAAAGTGTCGTCATTGGAGCCAAGCCAACCTTGCTATTATGAGCTACACAGATTGTGGGGTGTCATGGTATTATTATACTGAATCATGATGCATGGGTAACTAGCAACGACTCCTTTCACATCCAGTCCTATTACTATCACCATTTGCCTAACACCACTCCACCATGTACTCAATTATCAAATAGTGTATCTTGGCAGTTTAAAAGTTTTACCATTCTCGTTGCCATGTGCCAAAGACCACATCACGACACTATACACCGTGGAAAGCACCTCTCCCCTTTTCCTCTCTCAATAAAAACCCGTTGATTCATACTTTTTAGGACCCACAGCCTTTCGCCGTTTTATGTCAAATTAAGAACAGCATATTAAAAACTAGTCCAATTTAAAGTCCCACGTGGTCTTTGAGTAATGAAGTAATCGAATTGAAAGTCCCCAACACGACACCGCGTCAGAAGATTCAACCCCACTGGCCCAATCAGACGCACGATTATCGAGGAAGCGTTTCCTACCCTGGCCTCTCAAAAACCATTAGCATCGTAATGCAAAGGTGACGTGAATTTGCCGGCACGTGTCCGATATTTTAGGTTGTAGCAAGTAGCAACAACGAAACACAACTGAGGGTGCTCGGCGAGACAACTGAAGAATTCTAAATACGGTATTTTTTCTTTTTATTTTTCCCCTCAAAAGAGCCTCTATATACATGCAACAATTTCACTTGTAACCCCAACCCCACTTCAAAAATATGATTCCAGGAGCTAATGAGATTACATAGTGCCAGATGATAAAACCCTAGGTGAGATGATTACAGGAATACACCATCATTTTTATACACATGCAAAATTACAAAAGGGCTCTAAGTTCGTCTAACCATTTTATCTTTCAAGTTAATCGAGTTTCTACTAGCAAAAGTACACCGACAAAAATAAGAGGTGAACTCCATAAGATCATGATAAGTATTCAATGTCGGCAAGCACTGAAAATCTCGCCCCGCATGACATCAATCGGCAGGTGCTCAATTGTGTACCGCTCGGGACCCAGGTACGTTCCTGTCTTCTCCAACAGAGCAAGCCCTTCATCTCTACCATATCTTGAAGCATAGAGGTTTAGGTATTCAATGTCCTAATACAGCATCCAAAAGAACACATCAGAGACACAAAAGACAATTTTACTTATCTAAGCGAAAAATAACTAATTGGATGAAGGCACTGCACATAAATCTGTTTTTACTTAGAGCTAGAGATTCTGGTCAACTGAGAGTACTACTCGGAGACAAAGAATAAATGAAACCAAGACATGGATGAGCATTAAAATAAATAATAACAAATCCACCTGACCTGCAAACCACTCAGAATTCTCTCTAGTCTTAAGGAAGCAACAGGTTGACGCGAAGACGAGAACACCTCACCAGGGTAGAATAAAACCCCATCACCAGGGGGAAGGCCACGCCTAAATCTTATCTGCTAGCAATTGAATGTCCTATTGTCAGGAAAGGGACAAAAAAAAAAAAAGAAAGAAGAGAGAGAGAGGAGGAGAAGGGGCAGGCATCTTCGGACAAGACCAATCAAGCACTAAGCAGCCAGGCCAATACCTCAGCACTAGGAACTGTTGCCTTTTCATAACAGTTGGCACCCCAGTATAAGAATCCTGTTCCACCTTCTTTCCATACACGCCACATTACAGCACGATGCTGTGAACCTCGCATCCCAAGATGCCAATTCGGATGAGGATCAGATGGTCCCATGCAAACATATGTCCACCATTCCTTTAACAACAAAGAATTCAGTTGTCTTCAGCACCGCTTAAGAATGCTCGGAAATTTTATAACACATCCAAACTTCCAATTCTCCAATAAAAAGCAAATTGTCACAATGCATCAATATGGAACTGATGTGCCATTATAAAGAAATGGAACCCTTAACACAGAACTAATGGGCCATATACCTATTTTGCAACTAAAAGTCACAACCATAAAAGTGCAAGCCTGTTCAATATTGAATAAGTACAAGTTGTAAGGCATAAGAAATTTCTGTCAATCATGTCATCCTTCATCAGTTTCCCCCAAAAAACAAGCTATGCACATTAGATGACAATCACCAGGCCTAACAAACAGATATTGATTGACAGAGTAGCCACCATTAACATTACACATAACATTCTAACTCACATGACATTGAAATATATTAGTAAATAAATATGCATCTTCACAGGCTGAAGACAAAACCATGCTTGCCCTGTATGCAGAAGTCGTATACGCTTCTCCAGCATTGAAATCAAAACTAGAGGTTTGTACGGGTGACCTCTGTATTGAGATATGGCACACCTAGGCAATCAGCACAGATGTACTAGTTTCTACCGTTCACAAATGCTGATACTAAGCTTTGACTTTATATTTTTCAAATACATGTAATGTGGAGTCAAACCATTGTTCTTTTGAAAATAAAAATGTAAAAGATTCAATATGTGACAAGTAGGACATTACAACTCCAAACATATTTAAAAGGATTATTGCAAAAATTAAACCAATATCAAACTTCACCATGCTATACCAGGACACTTGAGCGCCATATAACCAACCACTCTCCCATTGGTCATTGTTCTAACCAACCAGTAAAATTAGTAGCAACTTATATCTCAATCTTTTGGTAGTTAAAAAAAAGCTATGATATCAAGTGTAAAAAAGGCCGAAGATAAATTTGGTTCCTTATTCCCATCCTGAAGCCAAATATAAGGAAATTGATGAAGGAGGTTTGCATTCTAATATTAAAAGAAACCCATCCTCAAAATCTTCAAATGTTCGACATGTCCAAGGATGGAATAAATAGTTATAACTAATATGCCATTTAGATTTCCACTGGTTCAACAGGCAATAATAAGGTAGCAGAGACCTTTTTCCCCCTTTTTAACAAAGAAAGCGCTAGGTTACTCTTAAAGCTCTCTCTTAAAACTTTCCATTAAGTGTTAAATTTTGAAGATCACTATCACAATAATATGAATAAGTGGAAGCCCTTATTTTCTGCGCAGGATAACATCAAATCATTACAACTTGGAATAGAAGTAAACCCTACCCTACCTCAGCTGGCCTGTACTCCCAACCTCTTATTGTGAGGTCACCTGGGACACGCTCCACATACTAACTGAGCTATAGCTTGTTGGTAAAACCATAAGGCTTAAACTGTAAATTTCCTGTATAAGTAGTGACACAACAATTCTGTTAATTGCTAGATGTTACTAATATTAGTTAAAAACAATGTAGTTTAATCTTGGGAGTAATTGAATTGAGGTCAGTTGCTCAAATTCCTATGCATTTGTCAACTCCTATCTGCAGGCACAAATTCAGTAGTCTTAACTCACTCCCCAGTTACCAACGTAGCAAGCAGCAAATCCAGTGCTGGATAGTGCAGTTACCATTCACCATATGTTTATCTTAGATTATGCAACTTATCAACTCAAATAGGCATTATTACCCCATTTAGTCAAATACAAACTGCAAAATCTTGAGTACTCAGTAATATAGTGCAGCTACCAGTCACCATACTGATTATCAAATCAAATGCGCATTATTAACACATTTAGTCGGTAGGAACTCCAAAATAACTTAAATATTCAGCCATTTTAAAATTGATAAATGTGATTACAATCACCAATATTTAACTAAAAGGTTCAGATAACAGAATAATCAATAAAATGATCAGCTCTAAACTTGTCAGGTCAACGGTATCTGTACGCTTAAATAATCAGTTCTTTTGCGTTGAAGAAAAATGGATATCAAGGGAAAAGATATCCACCTTAAACATGGAAAATTTATGATCAGCCAAAGTTGCAAAGATAGCATTGTAAAGAACAAATCAGGGGGAAAAAAAGGATTGAGGCACATGGTGAGTAAAGGAGGCATGCATGCATTGGGGCCATAAATGTGAAAAGCTGGTGATAAAACAATTATGTACAGCTCTAAGAACCAAAAACATGAGGACCAGTCAGTTGATAGTTAATTCCAAAAATCATCAGCTGTCATGATAGGGTAATAATATACACAAGTTTTCCAAAGCAGTAGCCAAAAGCTCTCAACACAAATTACCTCACCATTCTCGGGCTGCAATTCAGTGACAATATCCTTTACCAAATCCTCTCGGTTACCAAGTACCCACTCACTGCGCATAAAACAATCAATCTTTTAATATGCTATCCAATGTTGAACTTCAATGTCTTTAATTAAAAAATAAAAACTTCTGCCACTTAAGTTTAAACAACTTAATGTAACTACAAGAAAAAGCAATTAAAGGCATATAAAAGAGTAGTTAACTTTGGAAACAAGCATACAATGAAAAAAGAGTAACTAAAGTTCGGTAGGATTACTACTTGAAATAACAGAGAATACTACTTCAGAGGAATCCTTAGAATGTAATGACAATCATGGTAGTATATGAGGTAAACTAGAGCAATAAAGCGTGAAACCAGTTAGAAGATAGTCCAAACCAGAGACCCTTCCAACAGTAATGGCCGTGAAATTTCCAAATTTTCTAAAATTAAATAGCCAGTCAAGGCAGGGGAATTCCCATTCTTAGACAAACATGAGATCTGTGGACTGTATAAAACTGCATCCTTAGCCAAATGCTCCATTAACCATTTTAATCAATTGAATTCATTTAAATATAAAGCATCACAAATAAAATTATTCTCATAGCATATTACGATGATGCAATAGCAATACAAGGACTCTAAAAGTAAAACTACTCACCTATAACACTAAATTGCAGTTAAAAGGCCAAAATATGGTCAATACCTTGTGCAATAGATCTGAGTATGAGGCCGTAGAAATTTAGGAACCTTTACAAAAGACTCAAAAGGGGTAGGTCCAAGAGGTGCGTCACTTGGCCCTATGTAAAACAAGAAAACCGTGGGAAAACATTTGAACAATCAGAAAATAGCTTAATCAACCAAACATTAAATAAAAGCACAGCAAAGTAGCATGCAAACATTCAAGAGTTATTCAAAAAACAGATGTCTGTAATATGTAAACAGTAAGGAATTCTTTGCCAAAAACATGAAACGTCATCTAATGACATAGAATTAGAGCAATTTACTCCGCCAACTAAAAATAGCACACATAACCCCAATATAAATTTAATGGAGTTGACTAAACTAAGGTAATATCAGGAACACACACAGAGACGTCCACACATCTTAAACATAAAACACAGATATGTAAGTTATATCATTCAAATAGAATTCTATTGATGGGTTGTCATAGCATATGCAGATTGATTTCGTACTGACCAGATAAAAGCAAAATCCAGAAGAACATCCATACTCCAATAGTTACTGATTCAAATAAACTTGAGTTGTGAGGGATCTTGAAAGTGGAAAATACACCACTTACAAGATTTCACAAATATTATTAGATTAGCCAATTATTGACAGAATAAAAGCACAAAAATTCCATAATTGTCAATTCAAAGATATAAACCATTAACTGCAAGGTCCAAAGTCCACAACAGCAACTCGACAATCACCCAAATGGTAACAGCAGGAAAGATTGACAAATCACTCCAATGAAATGGAAAAAAAAAAAAATAATAAATTGGAAAGTACACGTAAAATAAGGTGATCAAACCATACCGCAATAGTACGTGGTTAATACACGAGCATCAGGGGCATAAGCATGAAGTTCACTAGCCATATTGCGAACAGAACTGTAATGCTCCATGTTCAGTGGCTGCCAATATATAATTCATAATACATTGCAATTGCATTAAGAACCATTTGCAAGTAGCATGAAGACCAATTACTATTAACACTCACTGATGGCAGTTTCAAGGGAAAAAAGATAACGAAAATAATAGCAATGTCATCAGCAGTTATGTTGACTTGAAAAGCTCATGATTCCTGGCAATAGTAAGGGTGTTCATACCTCATCCCATAAGTAAAAATAGGCTTTCTTCCAGTGAGCTTTTGTCCTTAACAGCTCAATTTCCTTCCGCACGTAATCCTTTGCTCCGTCATTGCTGCTGCAAATCCACAAACCAGATGAAGTTGATGATTTTTATTTGTAAAATACATCGAAGCAGTGATTATGGACAACAAACCAGATACCTTAAGACTGGACTATAAGGTACAGCATAAGCTGCTAGTCGTGGGTCTGAAAAGTATTCATCAGATTTTGGATGATCAGCTGCAGGTGGAACAATAGAATCAGCATACACACCAAATGAGGAAGAGCAAGCAATAAGTCAATTTTGAACAAGTATATTTAAAATTGATGGATAACTTTCAGCTATATTGACTTACCTGGCCAAGGGCATGTGTATGTCAAAACCCGCATGCTTTCACCCCACCTGCAAAAAAATGGGCTGATTCTATACTGAAGAAGCCACTTGAAATGCTGATCTAATGCCTCATACCACTCATCGCTCCCATGTCGAACACCAAAACGATCCTCAATTACGGTATCAGATATCTAATATATAGTCAAAGAAGCAAGCACTGACATCTCATACTCACAGAAAAATGTACCTTAAATATGTCAGTTAGCAAACTAACAAGAAAAATGTACCCCCAGCCCCCTTTTTTACCCCTTTTATTACTTCTCATAGAAGGCTTCAGTAGAACTATATTACAGTAAACATTCTTTATCACACACATCAAGAGCAAACTGGCAACTAGATCCAGATATATCACAAATGACATAATTATTAAAAAACTTTTCAGAGTCAATTTTGTGTTCATGAACACAGTAGGTTGGGGTTGGGTGGGATTCAGAAATATAATAACAAAATAAGCAAATATACAGGATACACCAATTACAGCTGGGAGTGACGGAGTTGCAGGAAGAATGAAGTCCCAAACTGTCAAACTTAACTTCACACGTACTGAAAGATTAGATATAGCATCTTCATCCATCATATCAATTGGTCCGTTATCTGAAAAAAACTCAGAAAATAGTGGAGAAAAAATAACTCTTCTTAAAGTAGTAGCCGTAGACTTCGCTCTTTCTACCTAAAAAACAATGGCTTGTATGAAAACCCTGTAACAAGTTCTACCCAAACAATAAATAAGGAATTAAGTAAGGAAAAAAATAGATTCAGAAACTTACCACTTCATGCAAAGGTTTTCCTTCAATGGGCTCCACATTATCAAGACAGTTCCTAAGCTCCATAAAAAGTCGATGCTTCTCACCTTTGCCCAAGCATTGTGATGACAATCTGTAATTAGCCAAAATGAATTATCCATGTTGGGCATAAAAAATAACAGAAACTGTAATCGTGTACTTAATGCACACCAACAAACACTTTTGACAATGTGGAACACAAATACATAAGTTAGTGAAGTAAAAGTGCAAAGAATGTTACTCTGTATCTGCTTTAGAAGTAATAGTGATCTCCCCTTCATACAGACCCGGAGGCTGAGCAGATGGTGCATCTATGGAAACCCAAACTGCAGTTGTTTCCCTGCAGCCGAAGAAAAACCATCACTGCCTCAGCTTCACACAATGAGAAATTAAGGTCTTCTTTATATCACAACAGAATAAGCACTATCACAGCAGTAAAATGGACAGTACCCAGGAAGCAAACTTATTTGACAAACTGGTAGGTCAAGCGGTACAAGGGCATCAGGGACACCTAATATGGGAACAACACGCCGCAACATTAAAGATTGGCCGACAACCAACCTGCCAGAGCCAATATTAGCAAAACTAAGAGCGAAAAGAGTCATTAATCAAGCTGCAGCAAGAAGAATATATTTTCAAGATACTAACCGATCACCAGATGCAGAGCATAAGTCACTACACTGGACCTGTACAACCCCAGCAGTACTAGAACTGCTCCAGGAAACTTTTGGACGTAAAGCAATTTGTACACTTTCTCTCTCATTTCTAGCTGCCAGAAGATTTATCTTCAAAAAGGAAAAAAAAAATTAGGTACCAGAATACAACAGCCGCTCAACGTGTGTGCCAAACAATGTCCAAGGCATATTATTTATATAACAAATCAGAAATGATTAGACATCTCCATTCTATTCTAACTAACAATGGTAACAGGGAACATGTTCCAAATGGCAGGTGCTTGGATCCAGCTCACTCACCACAAGGGGAAATAAGAGTAAATAAAAAAAAAGGATTTCGTTCCACATAAACCTTTTCTAAAATCTCTTAAACTTTTTTCTTTGGTCTAAGAATGTTATATTCATGTTGCTTAACAATTAGCAAAGCCCAACCCCATGACTGAATAGTAGCCCAACCCCATGACTGAATAGTAGCCCACCCTATCTGAACAGAAGAAGAATTATTTTCTTTCGTTTAAGTAGTAACTGTAAAGACATAACAATCACATAGGATTTAAGTAGCAACTGCAAAAGACCTAACAACTAAATTTGATGAGAGTTCTCGATTTTTAGTTTGTTTACAATAATATACAATCTATGCCAAACTTTACCAATTTGGATATTCACATGTCAGAAATAAGCAGTAAGCACTGTGGTTCATCCAAATGTCATATATCCATGTTCTTAAGAGCAGCATTAGCTACTCATATAGGCTCACAACTGCGAAAACTAAGCGGTTAACATCATCATATTATTTAAATGTTGTTTGAATGAATCCAAGTCACATGTTCACCGAATTTACATGGAAGGAAACAAAAACTCTGACAGGAGCATTTTCATCCAGGAACATGTTCATAGACAGAACATTTGTATACACAGAGAAAGAATTATAAGAGTATTTAAGCATGGGTTACACTCATACAATGTAATGTGATCATATCAATAGATAAATTAACCGCAAGCGCAACACAACTGCAAAAATTATGCATTAATACTTACAGGCTCCAAAGGTCTAGGCATTTCCTGTGGTCCCACATTTGCTGTGCTGGGCATGCACCACACGTGCACTAAATCTGCAGTTGGAATTTCTGTTGGATTGATAGACCCATTGAGTGGACCTGAACTTTGTGAACAATTATCATTCCATCCGTATGCTGTCCCTCCCCCGGCAACACCTTCAACCGGTGGCACAACAGAATCCTGAGGATTACCTGCTAAGCATTTCAACATGTAATATAGAAAATAGAGACAAATTAATCACGTCACCATGATTGAACTATAACAAAAGGAAGGAGCATTCAGACTCCTGATTGATACCATAAACCTCACGATTATAAATAAACATAACTGAAATCAGCGTGATGAAGCAAAAGATCTCATAAGCTAATCTTTCTACTTAATTCATGAGTTTGAACCAAATTTTAGATAAATTCCTCAACCTTCAAGAACAACTTACTGAAATGAAACTTTACTTTAATCACAAGAACCGAATATAATAATAAAAAAAAATTTGCAGCCAGTTTTTTTTTTTTTTTTTTAACTAAACCAGCTCCACAAAATAAAGCACAAATTAAGAAAATAAAATAAAATAAAATAAGAAACGAACAAATCCGTTTGGTTTTCGGGAAAATCCTCTGGGAATCTTGTGAAAAGAAAAATAATAATAATAACGAAACAACTGTTTTAGAATTCTTCCATTTTCCTCTAATTATCTCAGCGAACAAAAAAACAAAAAAAAAAGGACACATAAATTATAATGAAGATATAGATAAAAGTAAAACCGGCATAACGCAACGTAACAGAACTGATAAGAGAAGAACGTGAGTGCTGATATTTACCGCTATTATCCATTACGGTGCGGTCTGGTGCTGTTTGTGCAATTACTTTGATCCTGATAAATTCTTGTGAGTTCGGTTTCAGTTTGGTGCATATACAGAGCAGGTTGATAACCTGTGACAGATGATCGCGTTTTGAGAGTAAATAGATATGACTAATGAGTTGCTAATTATAGAAGCGTGTTATATTTGTACTCCCGGCTTTGCTTATTGCACTCCACCTATTACCACTGGTAGTATGATAGCATATCTGAAATTCTGAAGCGGCCCCCAACAAAATTATTACTATTTCCACACCCAATGAATTATCCGAATTGGCTCATTTAGGGAGACAATTTCATTTTTTCTATAGGAACCCAAATCAATAATTTAATATCAATTTTATTTAAACTCAAAAATTGAGTTTATTTAATTCTTGTAACTCCATATGTGTGTCATTACTTATATAATGAAATTACATAATTAAAATATTATGTTCCTTCTTCTTTTCTTTTCTTTTTTTTCTAAAAGAAGATAATATTTATTTTATCACGATCTTCTTTTATCCATAGAATTAATAAAATGAACAAGAATAAGGAATCATTTGGGACTATTGTGCTGCCTAAAACACATATTAAAGTTTAAAACCAGCAGTCCCAACTGAGTCTAAATAAGTTCAAAAAAGAAAAAAGAAAAAGAATAGTTAATAGTTCAATTACCAAATATCTACTCGCAGCTGGTCGACAATAAATATCCAATTTGTATGCTTGACGAGTACTGAGTCCACATGCCTGATCTTTTTTCCGCAAATTTTCTTTCCAAGCTAGCAGCATAATAAACTATAAAACGCACTCTTTCACCATGGTGTACTCCAAGTTACGAGAGTCTTTCAAATTTAACGAAGAAAAGTTAACTTAATTATAAATAAAGTGAAAGAAAATTAGTTTGATTATTAATATCAAATTTTAAATTTTAATTTTAACCATTTATTTCATTATGAGAGAGAAAAAAAAAATTACTAAGAAAAAATCCATATCTAAAAAGCCACAATCTTCTTCTTTAAAAAAAAAAAATCATCAACTAGAACTATAAAATAGAAATTATCATGAAAATATCAGTAACCCATGGATGACATTGGTTTACTACCCCAGAGACTTCTCAGAGTTTACATCCACAAAATCATCATTACGTCTCCATGCTAAATCATGGGACATATAATAATCAGTTCTATGCAAAATATATAACGAACTTAATACATATAACAGCTACAACGAATTGTTGTTAATCTTTGCAAGTCTCATACCCCAGAGTATTGGTGGATTGGATTGTGGTGTTCAAAATTCAATTTGATCTGTAGAAATTTAATTCGTAAAAATTCGATTTATGGATTGATGGATTAGATATGGATTTACTTATGTGAATCCGTAAAAATCTGCGAATGCGCAAAAAAAAAAAATTATTTAATAAAAAATTTAAACTTGTAAATATGATATTATACTTACTAATAAATAAATAAGATAAAATATAGTTATATTAATAACATATTATGTCTTATCTGACAATAATATAAAATAAAAATAATTAAATAAAAAATATAACTTCCTAAGCAGTTAATTTTTATGTACTGATTTAAACAAATGATTTTTTTCTTTTGAGTGTGTTATATTTTGAAACTATAAATGTATTTTTTATCTTTATTTAAACAATTAATTTATTTAAATCTTATTTAATTTTGAATTTGATCGGTAGTAAAATCATTTTTAGATTAATTTTTTTATTTAGTTAGTTCATAAATAGGACATGATTAAAAATTTTTAGCAACAAACCAAATCGTAAAATGGTGGATTAAATATAAATTAGATCAAATCCGCATCCGATCCGATTCACAGACATATGGATTGGATTTAGATTGAATTTCACCAATTTGTGGATTGAATTGAATTAAAAATTTATAATCCGCAAAATCATATATCAAATGTGAATTGATATTCAATCCATTAAATCCAATTCGCGAACACTCCTAATTCATTTCGAATCATTTGCGGGGTTGGAATTTGAAATCAAACCACCCTTTCGTATCTATATTTTGTTTTGCTGGCTTGAAAACACTGCTTAAATCACGAGCCACTCAGATTTTCATGCTTAGCGTAATTCCAATTCCATCTCTCTGTTTAAATAAGCAGATAATTGTAACAGTATTCCAAACAATACTCATTGTGAAAATCACTGAAGAATCCTCAGCACAATGGAAAAATGTAAAGCAAAGATATAAATAAATCAATCAAGCAAGCAAGCAATTATCCCGAGTCAAAGAAATTAATCCAAAAAAAAAAAAAACTGTTTCAAGCAAAAGAATAAACTCAGAAGGAGAAGAGATCGTAATAGCCAAGAGAAACCAAAGTTCCCAATCATTTGTATTTGGGTAAACCCTCATGAATATACCTTCAAATTATTTTTAAAAAACTTCCCGTTTATCTTATTTTTGTTTAAAATATAAGAAAAAAACAGTAAAAAATAGAAGTTGATTGATAAATGTTTTTTGTCTTTTTCCAAAATTAGCCTTTTGTATTTTCAATTTTGAATTAACTTATTTATACCTGTGAATTCTCAATTGAAAGAGAAAAAATTATAGAAGTATTATAATTATTGCCAGAAAGA
The DNA here is from genome assembly GCF_000493195.1 of Citrus x clementina. Taxonomy (NCBI): domain Eukaryota; kingdom Viridiplantae; phylum Streptophyta; class Magnoliopsida; order Sapindales; family Rutaceae; genus Citrus; species Citrus x clementina. The sequence goes on from NW_006262201.1 coordinate 40,910,676, forward strand.
TAATGTCACCAAAGTTTGAAGAAAAAAAAGAAGAAGAAAAATATGGAATTTAGAGCATCACAAAAGGCCTCATTGGAAGAGCTACATCAATAATAAAAATTTTAAAAAACTTTTTAAATGTAATTTTTTAAATAAAATTATCCTCATCTCTCTTTAATATTAAAGAGTCATCTTTTCTCTCTTTAAATAATATTACACTACTTTGATATCATCATTATTGAAGAGGGAGGTGTAAAAACACATATAGTTTAATTTAGTGATAGGCAAATTTAGTTAAAATAATATAAATTATTTAAAGAGTATTTGGGATTTTTTTTTTTTTTTTGGTCATATAGGTGATTAAAGAAAGGAGTATTTGAAGCGTAAAATTAGATGAGTTTTTATTTTTTTAGTTATGTTTGTAAGGAACATGACGACATGTCATACACAATTAGTAGTGCTTCCGTGGCTCGTAAAAATAAGCCGAGACCATCCGGGAGCACCATACACAAAGAGACAAGAGTGGAAGGTTGATTCACGGTGAGGTGCCTGAGGCTCTGACTCTGAGGGAGCGAAGGAGGCAAACGCTTCTCCTGATAATTCAGGGGATCAAAATTTTGCATATAACATAAAAAAATTCAACCTAAAATCACAAACACTAATTTAACAATCATGGAAAGTGCATTAGCGAGCGCCTCTGCTATCACTGACCAGAGGCAAAAGATCGAACAGTATAAGCACATTCTCTCTTCTGTTATCTCTTCAAACGACATCGTTCAAGCCAAGAAATTCATCGATCACAGTTACCTCTCTCCCTCTCTATCTATCTTTTTAATTAAAAATTTTCGCCTAGGGTTTTTTGAAATCCATTATTTTGGAAGGAAGCAAATTTTTGTTCGACCTTATCCTTTTTCTATCTTAAAATTTTTTTTCTGTGCAGTGCTATCCGATGATGTACCATTGGTTGTTTCGCGTCAGCTGTTGCAGACTTTTGCTCAAGAGCTGGGGAGATTAGAACCGGAGACGCAAAAGGAAATTGCCAATTATACCCTCGCTCAGATTCAACCTCGTGTTGTCTCCTTCGAAGAACAGGTTAGCTTTGGACTATATTTATATTCAAGCTACTGCTATCTGTGTACACTTTTTTCTTTTCTTTTGAACTTCTTGGATGCCACATTGTTTTTTTACTATAGGTCCGTTTTCTGTTTGTAACTGGTTATTGCTGCTTGTTTGCTTTCCTCTTCCTGCTTTCTTTATCTCTGGAGTTTCTTTTATTTATTGTTTTTGTTGTGAGGGCTATATCTGATGCATTGGCGATCACATGGTTGACAACAACATTGAATTTTCATGATCATTGAAGTTTAAGTGTTATAAGTAAAACTTGTTTTCTCAGGTGTTAATTATCAGGGAGAAACTTGCTGATTTATATGAATCTGAGCAGCAATGGTCAAAAGCAGCTCAGATGCTTAGTGGAATTGATCTTGACTCTGGAATGAGGTGTGGAACCGTATTCTTTAATTTTTAATAAAATTAGGTATTCTTGCCCATTATCACGATTATGGATGTATTCCCTTTGTTTTATTTGCACCAGAGTCATTGACGATACATTCAGGTTGTCGAAATGTGTCCAGATTGCTCGCCTATATCTTGAGGTATTGACTGCATGATGCTACTGCATTTTAATGCTGAAAAAATTTCATCTTGTACATGTCAACATGAAGGAGTCTTGTGATGGGGCAGAGTGTAGGCCTGTTGTCAATGGTTGGAGACATTTCATTTTAAAGAGGATTGTGCTGCAGACTGGAGTTTGTGTGTCTGATCAACAATCACTGCATGTTTTATTCATGTATTTTTCATTTATGGACATATACTCTACATTTGGTTTTAACCAATTCGAGGATCAGAGGTTCATATAAATATGGAGGGTCTTAAAATAGTTTTCATTAGCAACTGTATATTTTGCAGGATGATGATGCTGTTAATGCAGAGGCTTTCATTAATAAAGCGTCATTCTTGGTTAGCAGCAGTCAGCAGGAAGTGTTGAATCTACAGTACAAGGTTCGATATTTGTTTGAGAGTGAGGATGTTTGTTTCCTCAGAAGCTTTAGTATTTTCTGAACTCTATTTGGTGTTTCCTTTTCCTGTCATTAGGTTTGTTATGCCAGGATTTTGGATTTGAAAAGGAAGTTCTTGGAAGCAGCACTACGTTACTATGATATATCTCAGATTCAGAAGCGGCAGATAGGAGACGAGTATGTGCTCTCGTAACATTTAGTTGTATTTTGTTTTTCAAGATTTAGATAATAAACCTGGAATCATCCAATAATTATTAATATTTATCCTGAGTCATGATTCTATCCTGTTTTCTAATTTAGTACTACTCTGGCCTGTCCTTTGGCCAACTGGTGTTTGCATAGGTTTTAGAATTCAGAGGCTGCTAAATGTTCTGTTTCTTTTACATCATTGATTTATCTGTGACAGACTTGATATACACTAGCACCTTCCCCTTGTGAATCTTATAAAATGAATTCTATTGTTTAGAACAATTGATGAGGAAGCATTGGAGCAAGCTCTGTCTGCTGCTGTGACATGTACAATTTTGGCTGCTGCGGGTCCTCAACGCTCTCGTGTTCTTGCCACTCTGTACAAAGTAAACAATCATTGAAACAACACACATTTCAAGAATTTAATTTTCAATTTTTATTTTAAATTATGCTGATGTATTGGGATATGATTCAGGATGAACGGTGTTCAAAATTGAAAATATATCCAATATTACAAAAGGTTCTCTCCATCTTTCTCTCTGTCTGTGCATGTACAAATTCCATGAAGTTGTTTCTCATGCCTAACTATTTTGAAGAGTTTTTGCTCATATGATACTGAAGTCGTTATATGGAATTTATCAGGTATATTTGGAGAGAATTTTGAGAAAACCTGAAATTGATGCATTCGCAGAAGAGCTGAAACCTCATCAGGTTATAAACATTTGATACTGCTTTCAAATGTCAAATCTATGGCTTGTACCTTTTTGTTTTATGTAAGCCGCATTGGCTCACCTTTCACTTACTTTTCAGAAAGCACTTCTGCCGGATAATTTTACCGTGCTGGATCGTGCCATGATTGAGCATAATCTTTTGAGCGCAAGCAAACTTTACACCAACATAAGTTTTGAAGAGTTGGGCACTTTGCTTGGTATTGCACCTCAAAAGGTATTGTATCATATTGATTACCCTAGTTTTTCCCCTATTCTGCTGATGGTCACCATGTTTTCATCGGACTGCTTGTCATTCGTGTCCATGGATCTTTAGACTGACTGATATTTTATATTCCCAACATACTAGCTGCTTGGCAGTTGCAGCAATGGTGAGGGGAGTGGGCAAGGGTTGGTTTTCCCTTACCCAACCTCTTCCATCCCAGGCATTCCTGGTTTTGAGCCTTTTTTCCCCCCTTCCCCTGAAGGGGTAATGAGCGTGTTGCTTTTCGAGTTCCTGTGCACATTTCCTCTGTTGAAGTTGACCCCGCTTTTACTTCAATTATGGTTTTTGGTTATTTTTGTCTTCTCTGTCTTTGGAAAGTATACTTATGTCCTTTCTATCTTAATGTGTCACTGGTTTTCCTTTACAGGCAGAGAAGATTGCATCAAGAATGATTTTTGAGGACAGAATGAGGGGATCCATTGATCAGGTATGACATACTAGCTAAAAGTATTTTCCCAAGGCCAAAAGATTCATTGCAAACGTGAATTTGTAACTTCATTTCCTGTTTATCACTCAAATTTATTATTGCTAGGTCATCTGGAGAGTTGTAATTTGAAGTTTTTTCCAAAATATGTTAGAATCTTAAGACCTGTCTTGTTTATTACTTTTTTGCTTTTAGATTCTGTTAGAGATTTAGGGTATGTTTGGAACTGTCTACTTCTACTTAACTTTGAAAGCACAACAATAAAAGTGCTTGGTAAATGCCATCTTTTACTTGGCAGCTAATGGTTACCATTCACCCACTTGCTTATTATCGTGGATTCAAAGCCACGCACCTCTGTTCTAAGCATAACCTTAGTTCCAGCTTACTCTGGGCTGATCAATGTCATATGGTCTAGGGGATAAGTTAAGTCTGTTAAATGCAAAATGCACAAATCACTAACACCCATCGAATAATTTAATATGTTAGGTGGAAGCTGTTATACATTTTGAGGATGATACTGAAGAGCTGCAACAATGGGATCAACAGGTCAGTTTCTACCTGATAACAAGCACCAACTGTTTCACAATTTATATGATTTGAACTGTGCATGGTTATAATTATCTTTTAGTGGCTCTTAATTTGTAATACACCAACTGATTCACAATTTATATTATTTGAACTGTGCATGGTTGTAGTTATCTTTTAGTGGCTCTTAATTTGTAACATTGATTTTGCAGATAGTTGGACTCTGTCAAGCTCTCAATGATATATTAGATAGCATGGCTAAGAAGGGATTGCCGATTCCTGTATGATCTATGCGATTGGCAATCTTTTTAGAAATTAAAGATTTGTTGATGCATAGAAACAATTCAGCATTTTGTTTCGTTTTCAATTTTGTGAAGATCACTCATTTTGTAATTGGAATTTTGCATGCCGTACTTTGACAGCAACGAGCATGGGGTATGTTTACATTCTCAGTTCTAATAGTTTTTGCTTCGGCATTCTTTTGATACAAAAAATGGCTGAAGAGTAACCTTTCCTTTTTCTTAGTTACAAAATCAAAGATTGGTGGATACGCCTTTCAGTTTCTGGATTGTAATTTGTTGGTGGATACGCCTTTCAGTTTCTCGATTGTAATTTGTTGGTGGATACGCCTTTCAGTTTCTCGATTGTAATTTGTTGGTGGATACGCCTTTCAGTTTCTCGATTGTAATTTGTCAGGCTCTCCTGGTTTCATTGAGTCCTGCAAACTAAAATAAAGTTAAGCATGTTTATTGTGAACAAAAAGGGAAGGTAATCGAAATGGGATTGTGTTCATAATTATGAAGCCTGAAAGCCGGTCGTTGTCAAAAGCAGGCTTGTGATTGAAGGCTTAAAATTTCAAAGCAAATTTTAACCATACATACATTAATATTAATAGACACATGGTGCAATTTTTTTTTAAAAAATTTAGAACTTAGACTATGATATCTTAATATATTTTAATATCATTATTTTCTTCTATTGTTAAGGAAAAAATTTCAAAAAAGGAGCAACGCTATTTGCACGTGTTCAAACACAAAATATTGCACAGCCAAAACAGGACCATTTCGTTTAATTTTAAAATGTCATGTGATCTTAGTTGACCAAACGAATAAATCAAAAGAAATTAAAAGCTTATCTGAATCATATTTCACATGAAAAGTAAAAGGACGTGGCGTTTTAAAAGTAAATGAAACGGTCCCGTTTTGACTGTCATGTGCAATCTTCTGTAATCTGTATTTGAACGTGAGCAAATTGAATTACTCTAAAAAACAGAAGTACAAGATCCTGTTATTTTCCTCTCATTCATTTAAAAAAAAAAAAGACTATTTGTATTTCTTTACATGAATGAAAATAAGGCTGCAGAAAAAGCAACGTACAAATATCAAACTTCTTTTTAGCCTCTTTTGGCCTCTATTCTATCTCTCTCCCTCTAATTTTTCTAATGCTAAAATTGAACAGAGTTACCAGTAAAAGGAAAAATATGTCTGGCACTGTCAAAAGAAAAAATGTACTATGTCCCTGCGTCTTTGGCTGGAGAGGACCTTGTAGAATCCTTCACGTTTTGCACAAGCACCTCGTGATTAATAGAGGCCAACTGTGATAAATTCTGCAAAGAAAAACGCATTTACAAAACTAGAACGAGTTTAACCATAGCCATGAAATGTGTCACAGCACTTCATTAGACCTTAGAACCAATTGTCAACATAAAAACAGGTTGGTCTCTCAACATCCTACGGATTTAACAATCATTGCATCATCAACATTGCATGAATCAGTTAAATTATCAGATTAAAATATTGGACATCATGTCACCAATGTTGTTTGTGCTAAAAGCTCTGGTTTTCTCTTCATTTTTTGTTCCCCATATTCTCACTTGAGACCTACTAAAGTAACATCTGAGCTGAAAGCCGGTACACTAGTGCTGAATCTAATGATACTCAAAGTTGGTGATAACCAAATTGGTGAAAGACAGTTCATCCAATCACCATGTACATTATTCCAGTGTCCTTGGGATACCAATTTAGAATCAATCAGGTAGAGATTAAGAAAATTTATACAATATACTTATTAAATGTTGATCCGTTTAGTTAGTAGGCATACCTTGAAAGAGAAATTTATTAGTGACAGATCAAGAGGACAAGAACCAAACTCTGCAAGGTCTCCGCATTCATCCATCTGAACAGAAGAAAGCAAAGTCACAAATTAAGATTTCAAGAAAAACTTAGAAAAGAGAAATACTTGTAATATTATCATCCAAGACATAAAAACACAAAACTATCTATAAGAAAATGCATTCTAACATAAACATCACCTATCCATTATTTTGAAAATAGAGCAATATGATTTTTTGACAAGAATCGTAAACAGGTTATGTTAAGAGGTCAACTAGTAATTTACCTCAGTTCTAGAATTTGAAGATGAGTCACAAGTGTCAGCATCAGAGTAGCTACCATTCTGATCATCCGGCAATCCACTTGAAATTTGACTAAAGCGTGATAAGAAGTAGCTTGTGTCATCTACACTTTCAGGTTGCGGTACAAAGACAGCCTATAAACATATTTGAAAGTGGAAAGTTAAATAAGAATCCCCATCATGAGGAACATTGTGGTGTTTACACAAAGGTGCACCAGAATTGCCCTCTTGTAAAATAGGCATAGATATAGACACAAAGAGAAAGACAAGGAAGCACATATGACCTCCAACACAAAAAATAAAAAATACAAACATAAAATAGATTTGAGCTTAATTAAATGCCTAGGCAAGTATGCGTGTGTTTTGCAAAAGTGAAAACCATACATAACTTGCTAGGGTGATTTTTGGACTTGGCATCAAGGGAAAGAAAATTAATATGTATACATGAATAAAGCACCATGAATGGTCAATTACTGTCATGTTCTGTGTTAAGATATAGAAGCCCATAGGTTGATAGAATGGAAGTGTATTCATATATCAAACTCAAGATGCAGAATCCCTGCCAGGCACTTTTTAGTTTTCTTCTCTAAAAGACCAACTTAACATGCCCATAATGGATTTCCACTAGGAGAGGTAACCGAAACAGACAGTGAGACAGATATGCTAGGCTCACATGTTTCAAATAAATTTTCCCAATTATTTATATATTCTCCAATATATGCCCTTTAATAAGCATTTTTCGTATTAGCTATGTCATGAGAATCAGTCCAACAATTTATAACACACACAAAACAATGTTGCATCATAATTTCAACCTTTCAAGACTTTTTTAACCTAGATTATTACGAATCTATAGACACCAAGAGGGGCATATGTAATTACCTTTTGCAATGCAAGGCTGTCCCAGTTAACTCCCTTGAAAAAAGGATGAGCTTTTACCTACAAAGCAATAGAAGCCATTCAAAAAGCCAATCTGAAATCACAATAATTTCAGTTCTATTTCAAGTTTTGATTGCATAGAGACACAGTTTTCTGTTTTTTTAATGAAAATTTTACAGTGAAATACCTCTGCTGCACCATTTGCTCCAAGGCGCTGGTTTGGATCATGTATAAGAAACCTATACAGAAAGGAAATTGTTAGATAAATTGTTCGGCCTAGAACGAGTGAATGCTCAGTTAGCTAGATGCAAAATGCTACACATAATGTCTGTACAAAGTGCTGTTAAAAAGCATACTACAAAATGAAGTAGCTGGATAAGGTGCAGAGAGATAAAATCATAAAAAAGCAACAGATGATAATAGTGCTTTTTCATACAATAAAAACATATGTAACAATAATAAGAATGACACTTTTTTTTTGTCCTAAAGAAAAAAAGCTCAATGCCCTTTTTTTATATTGATAACTCATACCGCCGCACAGACTCAGACCATGGGCCCGCTCCGGCCAGGCCTTAACTGGGGGCAATCCGGCGCTACAACCCCATGACCCATGAGACAACAAAGGGTGGAATTTTAAGCCCACCAGAGGGATCGAACCTGAGGCCTCGATACAGCCAAGTAAGGATGTTCAACATCCAATCTACTCCAATCCAATTTTTGTCAGATTGACCCTTTGATTGGATTAGATTGCAATCCAATATAAACCAATTCAACCACTTAATTTTTATTTTCTTATTTAAAGAAAAGATACATGCCACTTTTATATTTAACTAGCTGAAAAATAAAACCTAATTTTGTATAACAAATAAATATACAATAATATACAATACGAAGTACAAATTGCAAGCCACAACCAATATTTGCTTTCAATATACAAATTTCAGTTTTCTCCCCTCCCCCTCCTCTCCCCCCCCCCCCCCACCCCAAAAAAAAACCATATGATAATAAAACACATGAATCATGAAATGTTAAAATATTAAAAGAGTTGATTTTTTTAAATCAGTAATTAGAACTCTTGAGAGCAATTGACAATTTTTATTTTTAATCAGATTGATCAGATAGGATTAAATTGGGTCTAATTTTTTATTGGTTTGGATTATATTGGATTTCAATCAGTGATTGAATCAGATTGGATCCAAAATGTAAAATCCAACATATGATGGACTGGACTTGGATTTGGATTTGCTATGCACCAGATCCCAAACAGTCAACCAATTGGACTCCTGCTTCAGGGGCTCCCTATTTAGAAATATTAATACATTTTATATAAACAATTAGTTATTCAAACCTGACTCTACTCCACCACCCCACTCCCTCTTCTAACCATAGAATCACAAAGTAAAACACTTAAAATTTAACATAGTAATTCCACAACTTTTGTGATCTCCATCTTCCTTTTCTTTCATTTAGTAACCACATTTTGAATACCCAGAAGAGTGTATATTACGAATATTTGCCTTAGAAAAGAATGTTACAGAATTCATGAACAATTTGCTTATGCATTGAACATGATGTTTCATTGATCATAAAATTTAACATTTCATTTCCTAATTTCTGTAGTAAATTTCATATTCATCTGCTATATATGGTGCTTAAACAAGATCAAAGACTAGTTTATTTTCACTAGATTCTTATAAGACATTTAAAATGTATAGGTAAGCATTTTTTAGTCGAATGAATCAATAGCATAAGACTCCCAAGAACCAACCTGTTAATGAGGTCTTGGGCCTCAAAGGACATGTCACTAGGAACACAAGGCCAGGGAATTTTTCTGTTGAGAATATTGTCAAATATTATCTGCAAAGCCAAGAAAAAATGATTAAAAATTATTAAAAAAGTACCTGATCAGTAAAAGTTGATTCATGTAATGTTATGCCTAATAAGATATGGATCACAAAGGAACGAGGAATTAATAGATGAAAGGATATAAATAGAAATTAATAAGGAACTAATGTGAAGCAGAGAAGATTTCTCTGCAGCAACAAATGTTTAAACTATCTCATAGATTTAACTCACCATTCAACCTTGCAGACATCTAAATGGCAACTATTTTCTATTATGCATTATTTACATCAAGGATGTAACTAGAGAGCATCGATTAGTACTTTGCATATCAAGCTGCTATGATTGTAAGAGAAGAAGGGTTCAGGGAAATTGAAATCTGCAGTCATGAACAACATTCAAGATACATGTTGCTCGACCCACAATTATGATGAAGGCCTCTATACATGAAATTGAGGACAACCAATTCAGCTCATTGAAACAAGTCACAGAATCAGAGTCTACTGAAAATGATTATTTCAATACCTTAATCTTGATTAAACTTTGGTTCAACAACCATCATGAATTATGAAATGAAAAGGTAGATACCTCTGGAGATTCAGCAGTGAAAGGTGGAATTCCAGTTATAAATTCAAATAAGATTATTCCCACTGACCACCAGTCAGCAGCATAGCCTGCATGAATGATCAGGAAGTCATTCAACTGCCAAGAAAACTTAAAGTAACCAGTTCTCAGGTTTGGTCCAAACCATGTTCAGTTCCAAGAAGAATTTCAGGGGCCAGGTAATCAGGTGTCCCGACAGCTGAGTGTCGATTTCTATTGTCTGTTTGCTGATACTCTGGATAATGAGCATCTGATGGCATGATTCCATCTGTTTCAGGTCCTGACAAATCAATTGTGTTGTTTATAAGGCCAATTTTTGATAGCCCAAAATCTGTAAGCTGGTAGTAAAAGCAGTGATTAGTATTAACAGTAACATAACAAAAGGCTGATGCAGGTACAAAATTCAAATGTACATAGGATGGACACATGCAGGGACATTATATGACACAGTGATGAATCATCAAGTTTGGCTCCCACCCTCCCATCTAAAGAAAGTTGATCTCATCAACATTCAGCAAGCTATTGATTAAGTTACTAAAAATCGCAGGAACAAATTTTGGTTATAATTATTTGAAAGGAAATCTTAGAAAGAAAGATTGCCATAGCGGTAACTTCAAAAGTCCATTTTGAGGGCTATAAAGAATTAGAAGAATATAAAACAACCTCTGATCCTTATTTTTACGGACAACACAAAATCTGACATGTTAGCTTAGCTCAATTGAATTATTCGGCTTCATTCAGTTCAATTAAATAGCTATTGATAAATACGATGACTAGGATACTTCAACAAATTACTTTTTTCCAATTTTATAATTTAATGATCATCAGGATAATTATGCAGCTTATGTGCCAGACCTTAATGTGTCCATCATGTGCAATTAAAAGGTTGTCTGGTTTCAGATCACGATGCACAATTCCAAGAGAATGGAGGTATTCTAAAGCAAGAACCTGAAAAAAAATGATCAACGTAAGTAACAGTAAGGATAAGAACTAAACAAGGACATACATATATATGTAAAAGGTCTTTGACATACCAGTTCTGCAATGTATATACGAGCCACATCTTCCTCGAGGCAGCCAACTTTTCTGAGCAAGAGTATAGATCACCTCCATTGAGATATTCCATAACCAAATAAAGGTTATCTCTACAGGAGAAAGAATAAAAAAACCTAACCTGCAGTGACAAGACCACGTTCATTTTCGAAGCATACAGTAATACAGCTTGACTATTCTAGCGCTAAACTATCAAAAATTCTTTCTTCAAAACTCCAATTCATGATGAAAAGGACAAATAGATTTAGAAAATTGCAGCAATTGGAGCACCCACTTGCTATAGGAAAATTATTGTCAAAATTATGACTTCATTAAAAAAAAAATGGTTTGTAACTCAAAGCATTCCATAACTATTACCACAAAAGGATTTCGAACTGTTATTAATATATTGCGCTCTGCTAATATACGCTCTATATCATTTTTCCGTATCATGTCCAACTTCTTGAGCACCTGCTTTGGAAAAGAAGAAAAAGAAAAAGAAAAATACAGTTGATCAAGAATGGTGCTAAAAATACCATATCAGAAATTACTAAAATAAGATTTTACCTTTATTGCAAATAAGTCTCCTGTTGTCCGTTTGCGCGCAAGAAAAACTCTACCAAAGGCGCCTCTGCTAATTGGTTTGATGATCTCAAAGTCATCAATGCTTGTCCGCTCTTTGTGAGATGAATGTAAAGGAGTAGAAACGCCACTACTTTGAGACACACTGTCCAATATAAGTCTAGAATTTTCCTTATATTTACTAAAACTTGTAGGGCTTTTCTCATCCAATAGTTCACAAGCAAGTATATATTTTTCCCTGCACATATATTTGGAAACTGTGACATTAATTTGGTGAGCTGAGAGTAGTATTACATAAAAGCTATTCTAAGATATTAAACTTGCCGCAGAAGTTTCTCTATCCGGCTTCCAAAAGTGTCTATTACTAGAGCTTTGAGCTTGCTATGCTGTAAAACATCCTGTAAGTCATGCATGCAGGCAAGCAAAAACTCAGAACCTTCTTTTGAAAAATCTGTATCTGCCACACAGCGAGCTATGTCAGCAAGTTCAATCATCTGCCAGAAGGAAGGAAATAAATCAGAAGCATATATAACTTTGCTTTATAGAATTAAAAGCATAGCTACAACAAAAATGACAGCAGTACTTACAAAAAGAAAAAAGGCAGTGAAACACATTAAGATGTAATTAGCTGGAAAATTGAGATGATTAGAAAGGAATAAATTTCCAAAAAAGTAAACTGACCTGCTGCACATCCTCTAGCTCAGCAGGATGGTTACGCTCTAACCAGAAAGGGTCAAAATGGCCTGCTTTAGGGGTATTTGTAGAAGATACTGATGTCATGCTTCCTGTTGAGGATGATGCACCATAGCCGCTCAACTTCAAACCTAAGTGACCCCTCAAGTTTAGAGAACCTAGGTGAGAATCATCTATACAGGCGGTGTCCATCTCATGTATATCCTCAAACATTCCTTCAACACCTTTATTTCGCCATTCACTTATTTTAGGAGAATAACCATCATATGTGATTGCAGAGTTCATAGTTTGTGTTCTTGAATTTTCAGGGCTGCCAAGGATTGGGTGAGAACTTGAATTACATGACTCTGAAATTTGTTCTAATATCTCTGAAAGTTTTAACAGGCGTTCATCGACATCCAGACAATTCAATTCACACTTATCTGCATATGCACATATGTAAGAGTGGGATTCCAGATGAGAAATAGGAACAACTTCCTCACATATCCTACAGATTACTGAGTCACTTCCATCTAAACTTTGCCCCTGCTCATGAGGTGAACCACAATTAGACTTGGTTACTTCAACAATTCTACCTTCAACAATATGAGACTGTTGCTCTTGCATTCGAGAATAATGTTGGGACTTCTGTGGTGGAAAATTTTGTACAATAAATACAGATTTTTTTTCGGAAGTATGATCAAGTGACTCAGAACAACTGCAATCACTGATCTCTGGGACAGTAGATACCTTTTGTTGTCCTGATATTTTTTTTTTGGCATTGGCCTTCTGATACGAGGCATAATCTAAATCAGATTCAGCAGTGCCAGGACTTGGCACCCAGCTTGTTTCGACAGCAGGAACACTTTCTAAACATTTCTTAAATTTATGAAGAGATTTCTCCGCAATTGGCTCACTCTCTTTCTGGAAAAGTAACAATCTAGTGCAGCGGGTCAATATGAACAGCATGCGTGTAGACAGCCACTTAACTAATCCTACTTGACACTGTTGCCTTTTCTCAGTCAAATCTTGGACAATTGTTTCACAATTAGCACGAAACAAACAAGATGTCATCTCAATACACTGTTGAGCAAGAATAAGCAGATCCTCCAACATTTCCTTCCCTTCTAAGGATGGGGAGTCCATTTTCTCCAGAACATTCATAACATCCTTAGCAAAAGTAGCCAGTTCTGAGTTCACCACTTCTTTGGCAGCATCAAATCTTGAATGCAATGTATCCAAAAGTTCCTGAGTAATTAAACAATATTAGAAGGAAAAAAAGGGCAAAGAGAATTAAAAGTGTCCACTAATAGTACTTTACTCTCTAACACCTTTAATATGAAGGAATTTTTCATTTGAAAGTGAATATAAGCATTCAGATAAAGTTATCACATTAAAAATTAATAAAGAGGAAAAAAATTGTCAAATTAACAATCACTTTGTGCAAAATTAAAGCGGCAGTAATCTTGAGCTTAAATTAAGACTTACCTTCAAATCATTGTAGCTGTGTGCTCGAGGGTAAGAAGAAGGAATGCCACCCTTTGGCCCGAGTTCATGTGAAAAACTCTTCAAACCTTTTGATACTTTACTGCTGCTCACATGCTCCGCCAAAGATTGCTTTTCGTTCAGATGGTTTCCTTCATGGCGTAATTTAGTTCTTCTAGGATCTTCTACATCAACATCTTTGTCTTCTGAGCCACTGTTCTGTCAAAAATCCGAAACAAAATCAAATATGTGATGCACAGAATACATAGATATCAGATCAACTGCATCTGCAGCATGCTAACCCCGGCCTCACCTCGGTATTTGGAGAAACAATATTGAATTTGGAAATATATGATGTGAACCACTGAGCTATCTTCTTTCCTTTACGGACTTCTGGTACATTTATAAAACCAGGAAACATTAAGTTTATTTCACTTTCTTTCTAGCAAACAACCAGGAAAGCTTCATGCACTAAACGCAACATTCTTTTGATTTTTTCTGTTGTTGCCTTTCTCTCAGTCAGTAAGCTCTTCTACAGATATGAGACTAGAAATCTCATCATTAACAATTCAATTTTATTCCCAAGAGGCAGAGTTAGCACGATTCTCTTCAATCTCAATATGCTAAATTACTAGTGCCATGTCAAAACGAGCACAGAGCTCAACTTCATGAAATTCCATACAAACGTTTGTATGGTTTAGAAACAGTTAATGCAGTCCCGGGGGTGGGGGGGTTGGAACTAAAAAGCCAATTGACCGCATGTTACCAAAGAAGCAACCATCAAAGAACAATTTTAAAACAATTCATAGAAATAGAGGTTGATTCCATGATTATAAGTTCATTCCCTACTGGACCAGACCAGAATGGGTTATATACGTTCTCATTATAAGATGGGGTCATTTGAGCGTATCTAAATAGATATTACATTGACATATGGAAATATCAACTAAATGACTAATAAACCCAAAAGGTCTTGTCTTCTTTCTTTTTTCTTTTTTCTTTTTTTTTTTCCCTGAAAGATCTTTATTACCTGCTAATTACTTGAATTCTACCCCAAAGTTAATAAAAGTGCTAATAAGAACTGATATTCCAATTTAAATAAAATACAAACAAATTCTGAAAATATATAACAAGTTATAAAATTTCAACAAGGCCCCTAAAACAAATTGTACTTGATAAACTAACAAGCAGGCCACAATTTTGCACGTGCATGTTAACGAGCTCTAATGTGAAAAAAGACCTTTTCCAATTATTGGAATAACCAAATATTCACTATCCTAGTTTCTTTTTATTCCATCGTTTTCTCAGCAAACAAACAGAAAAACGAGAAAAAAAAAGAACAAACAAACCTTCTGTGAAAGAATTCGCAAGTTTTACATGTCCTTGAGCCACAGTCTTTTGCTTATGCTTCTGAGGAGGCCGTGAAACGCCATAGCTCCTTGACTCGGTCAATTCGTCCGGTTTTGATACACCTCCCCGAGTTTTGATCCGGTTCAACCCGGACGGAATTCCATTATCGTGATTGTTTCGACTCGCTTCCGCCATTACAGCAAATAAGTTGCAGTTCAAAAAAAGAAATCAACAATCCAAAATTCCAAAATAAACCCCTGCATCTGTTGCTCCGATATTTTCATCATCCTAATCAGAAACATTACGAGCTATGAAGCCAATTAACGCGCGGTCAAAATTCAATTTTTTAAAATTGATTTATTAAGTTAAGCGAAATTCCAAAAACAAGTTTAAAAAAACAAAAACGATTAGGAGGTTAAGTAACGTTGAGTTTGGTAGATAATAAGAGGCACGCACGAGGAGTAGAACGAGTCTTGCTTTATGTGGCTGTCGTCCGTTGGCGTTTTAAACATTGGAAGGAGCGCAACGCAAGTGCTTTTGCGTTTGCGTTAGTTGGCTGCGACAACGACTGATATTATAAAAACTAATAAGGAAATAAATTCTTTAAAAAAAAAAATTATAATAAGTATATAAATATAAGCCAATAAAAATTTGTCCTTAACTTTTATATTTGGCAAAATATCTTCTTACAATGTTTATCTGTCACGGAGTATTTCCATTTTTCTGTAGATACATTTGGATCTGTCGACTGTCACATTATGTGACGTGAAAACTGCTGCTTCTAATTTCTCTATCGCACAACCAAACTATGTCGAGGATTCGTTTAGTGTTGTTGCATTTTTTAAAATAATTTACTAGTTGTCTTATAATTTTTTTTTTCTTTTTTTAAAAGGTAAAAGGGAAGGAAAAATGGGGGCCGTCAAGCCCAAATATAATTTTTAACTCTTTTAGACTTTTATTACCTTTAAGAATCGAACTTAAATTTTAGTAGAAACTACAACTGCACTGCAATCAACCTGACCATACACTTAAGAGAAGTTGTCCTATAAAAATATTTAATTGTGAAGAATATTAATTAAGTATTTAATAAAAATTATTTTAACAAAGAATTTTAAAAATAATTATGTGTTTAATAAATCTACTATTAAATGTGTGTGTGTATACGAACTAAGTATAAACTTAATTCTTAAAATTAAATTTTAAAAAAAATACTAAAATTAATTTTTGTCAAATACTAAAATTAATTTTTTAATTTTTTATAATCACTTTTAAACTTCCTAAATATAATCTCAAATGAACCTTAAATAATTTCAACATACATGAGCTCCAAAATCAACTACTCTTATTTTTTATATCGTAATTAAGAATTTACAAGACTACTTTAATCAGCATTAGTGACGACAATATTGACCTAAAAATGAACTTCTACCCTAATCAACATTGTGGCAAAAACTCGATCGCGACATAACGAGCATGGTGCAAAAAAATGGAAAATCTTTTTTCAATGAATTTTATCAAGAAATTGTTATTGTAGAAGTTAAAATCCTTTCAACTTGTAATTTTTGGTCTGTCTTTAGGGATTTTTTTATAGAAAAATCTCTCCTTTCTGATAGGTCGGGAAAGGAAGTCTTAAATTGGAAAAAAAAAACACTAATATTTGGTTTTGTGGATACAATGCATATGATAGTTAGAATAAAAAAGGAGGCTAGTGTTCAAGTCATCAAGTGAAAGGGTATAATTGCAACCCAAAAAAAAGTAATAATTATAATAATTTAAGCTTTTATTTTATTATTTATAGTAGCTTGCTGGATCATCAGATTCATCAACCTCTTGGAACGGCAAATTCCTTAAAATTTTGGATTTGATGATTAAAAATAATGCGCGGCAACAGTTGACCTCCGGTAGTTGGTTCAAAGAGTGCCCGCTGCTACCATTTTTTTGCCCGGGTGAATTGTTATTAATTGAATACTCAATATCTCAAATTATTCGTGGTCATAGTCCAAAGCGGGGGCTTTTATAAAAATTTAAAAATTAAAAATTCAAGTGTACAAAAGAGATGGTTTTAAATTCCTCGAATTGGAGAATTGAGTGGAGCCGTCACAATTTCTGCCACGTACAAAACACGTGGCCTTTAAAGAGCAGTGTCTAGCTCCAACAAATGAAAAGTCCTTGATTCGAGAAATGTTCAGTTACGGCTTACGACTACTTCCGTTGTGCTGACGCAGTCCTGATAGTGGGTAATGGATTGCAGATCAAATTTTCGGCAGGCTCTTCAACTTGCACTCCACTTTTTTTTTTTTTTTAAGTCTGTTATATATAGATATTACTGATATTATATATTTATAATCATACTATATAACTGGGACCATCATCATACGTTGATACACTGAAATATATGTTCAGATATTTTAAATCTTCTCTAATATTCGAGGGGTGCCTACTCCACTCACATTTCGTGAAGGAGAGACTATCTCCACTCAATTAATTGATAATTGAGGAAGAACTGAAACTAATCTCCATAATACTTTTATGGAGGCTCGAATTCTTACACTCAATATTATAAGTGTAAGACTTCTCATATTGGACCAAAGGCCCATTGGCACTTGTACTCCACTTCTATTGTCGATAAAAGGCAATCATTTATTCCATACACGGATGGGGGAACTGGGTGTGTTTGAAGGATGAAAAGAGGTATCTTTTACGCCTACTAATCAGTCGTTCATTTTTTATCATTCTTCACAAGAAAGCAACCTTTCTGGAAAGTTAAAATCACCCTTTATAGTTTATAAATTATAGTTAATATATCCATCCGAAGATTTCAGCTGTAACTCAAAATTTTGAATGTGCTGCAAGCAGTATCGGTGTAGGAGACTTGAAAAGTTATCTACTTCATTGGTCAATGGTCAAGTAAAATAGACAAGTATTGCAAAAGTCGAGTAGCATTTTCTCTCAACTACAATGTAAAATACAACATTGCATGTTCAAAAGGCTCCACAATGCCAAATGAAATTTTTAAGGATAAATCTAAAACATGCATGATTCTCAGAATAAAAGTTAAGAGAAATCCCCCCACACCACCCCCCCCCCCCCCTCCCCCCCAACAACAACAAAAAAAAAAGGTTCAAGCAATTGTTTCGCGAATCAATTGCTATCGTCAACAACTTGATTGTTTACATATAGACTTCTTTTAGGGAAGCCTGCAGATTCTAGTGTTGAGCCCCTAAACTTTAGCTCAGAAGCTGATCTAAAATTGGGATCAACTGGAGGCCTGGCATTGGTATCAGCAGAACCTGGCCTGAAGGAACTTGTTGTTCCACCAGGATATCGTGAAGGAGAGGCATATCTCCTTGATGGTCCCCTCATACCACCACTCCTCAAGTCCATAATATCAGCATTTCTTGAAGAAGAGTCCACAAAAGGCCTTTCTCCAGCACCCGACCCTATTGGAGCCCCAGTTGCAGCAGTTGTCGAGCTAAAAGGGTCATCTGGTCCCCATGAAGTAAGTGCTTCTTTTTTCTTAGCAAAGAAGTGCCATACTCCAAACAAAAAAAGTATAAAGAAGAACACAGGGCCGGTCCATGACATCACACTGGATTCTCCTTTGAAAACCGGAAGGTTAGAGCGGTACATTCCCACATACCCACCACCAAGACCAAGAACAAGAAGCTTATCACGGTCACTAGCTATCAAGGGAACTGACCTTCTTTTCTCTTCATTCACATCCACATCCATTACTTGATAGTTTAGAAATGATGATCTGATCTCATCCAAACCAGCTGAAAAAAGAAGACGAGGCCCACCACTCCTCACATAATGCTGAGCAGAAACATTATACACAAAAATCTTCTCTTCACAAACAACAAGCAAATACCCCTTAATTGCCTGAAAAGCGAGAGGCTCACTCATGTCAAACTTTCTCTTGGATCTAACCCTGCATTTGAAGTTTGTTACGTCCCCCAAAAGCAATACATGAATCAAATCCCCCTCCGATGTATACCCATATGCTTTAGACCTCTCTGTGGCATCAAAAACATAATTCCTAACCAGAGAATTATTCAATCCTTCACATTCAGTTTCCCTGAGTTTCATAGTCCTCAAATCCAATGAACCTGCACCACATTCCGTCAGAAACAAAAGCCTCTGCTTCAAGAAAACAAGTGGCTTACTACTCAGCATAGCAGCAGTACCATGGACCATCCCATTTTCTTTAAAAACCCTAATCTTCCCACTAGCATCTGCTGATAATATATACCTCATCCTCCCAATATGATGTACTTCCAACAAAGTAACAGACAAACCCTCTTCACCATTCTCAGTTGCCACATATTTACCAACATTTTCAATTACAAGTGAACTCCAATCTTCCCCATTTGGCTTCTCATAAACCTTATGAATCAAGATCACACCATTTTCATGCCCCGTGACCAGAACACTCTCATTCTTATAAACCGACACATAAGAAACCATTGCAGTAACAGGCAACTCAGACATAGTATAAAACTCAACCGAAACATCCCCATTTCTCAAAAACACAAAAACCCTCCCTTTATCATCACCTACAGCAACATATTTACTATGACCCTCATAATCACGAAAAGGCAATATGTTAATACAAGTGGGATCAGATTCCAGTTTCACAGCTGAAACAAACTGAAATCTCTCGGACCAAAATGGACTGTACTTAGTTACAGAAACCGATCTCGCTCTCTCTCCATCTCGAATCATATCCTCTTCTTTAAATTCTTTGATTAATTTTTCGTCATCATACTTTCTTCGCTTAATCTTATCTTTTTCTTCAAGAGCTATTCTTAAACTCCCAAGATTCCGCTTCTCATCAAGAGATGAAACTTTTGAAGTCTCAGAAAATTTAGATTCTAATTTAGTAACTATATCACTAAGGTTTCTCACTAACTCTTCAAGTTTATGCAATAACAAATCTTGTTGGCCAAACTTAACTTCACCTTCACTTTCAGTCTCTGATGGTTCATAGTAAGGAACACGGTCGTGCTCGGGTTGGATTGAACTGACAAGGATTTTATCATTAGGTGAAAAAGCGAAAATAAAAAGCAAATAGAGCAAAAAGAACTTGCCTTTATGGAAATTTGCCATTCGGAGGAGAAGCTTGAAGGATTTGGATTCAGTGCAGCGCCATTGTGATTTTGCAGATCTAGGGAAATTAATAATGGATCTAGATAAGAAATTTTCAGGAGGAATCTATGTTAGATTTGATTATGGGATTTTAGAAACTTGGGGTGCAGAGTGTATGAGCTGAGAAGTTTTGACTTGGGTCTGTGCGTTGAATTAGGGCAAGAAATTATGATTTTGCGAGCGAAACTCGGTACTCTGGTAAGAATCCGTGGTGAAAAGATCTGGTCAGGTCGGATTACAATTAATTAGCAAATCATAACAAAGCGACACGTGGAGACTTGCGGAATTAAGTCAGATTACCAAACCCATAATAAGACGACACGTCGACATTTCCGCAATTGAGAGGATACAAAAGCTTTAGCTCATACATTTTTCACCTACTTTATTGGGTCATTCACGGCCATCGGTTGCAGATTGCACTGCATGTGACATTGAAAACGCACACCTGAGCTTTCAGATCCTCAAACTTCAAAGGCCAGAAAGCAGCTCTACGGGATCGATGACAAATTCTTCCCGTATACGTGTGAACCAATATCAGGAGCCACCGAGGCAAGACTGTATCCTTATCTAATGAATCGTCTTTTAGCCCGGAACAGAATCTTACAAGTTAAAAAGTTGGGAGAATACAATCGCATCTTTGGCATCCATACAAGCTCTATAGGAATCATAGTAATTGTTTTCGCATGAGGTGTCTGCAGCACTGGACAGTATCACATGATAACAGCAATGCAATTAGAACAACATTATCTGAATCGCTTGAACTGCAATCAAATGCCCTCGTATTTTAACTGGCCGTGAAACGCTAAGACAATTCCAACTAGATAATATCCAATAAATTGAGGGATTGTATAATCAGAAGCCTGCGAAGGCATCAACAATAAACAATAGGGATCATATGTTCACTACCTTGCTAACTGCCTAATGCATTAATCACTTCAACACATAAAAACTAAAATAGAAATTACCTAACTCAAAAAC
Source organism: Citrus x clementina (assembly GCF_000493195.1). Classification (NCBI taxonomy): domain Eukaryota; kingdom Viridiplantae; phylum Streptophyta; class Magnoliopsida; order Sapindales; family Rutaceae; genus Citrus; species Citrus x clementina. The sequence continues at coordinate 40,931,844 of NW_006262201.1, forward strand.
ATAACATGAATTGGAACTTTATGGGCAAATAGCCTTAGAGAGTTCTTAGAGACATGTTAGGTTCTTTCTTCATCAGCTTCTCCAATTTAAACGTTGCTAATACGGATTCAGTATGGCTAACCACTCTATTTTCATTGCAGCGGCTAGATTGCAGTGAAGAGCGCCTCAAGATCTCAATTAATTCAGTTCTGGAATTTGCTTCTGCTGAAGCTTTTGTCTTTTGAGCACTAGGTCTAATTTGTGAGCTATAAAGTTGGGTTGAAGCAGTTTTTGTATGTGGATTTTCCCTCTGAATCTGCAAGTTATAACCCAATAGAATTAATATCTGGAAATAAGCTAAACCCAATAAGCAATAGAATTGATATCTGGATATAAGCTAGTCTTTCAAAATCAGAAATGAGAAGTCAACAGAACTTTAGCACATCAAATGAATGTTGAGAGCTTAGTAGAACCTACCATATCTGAAGAACCTTCTGACACTGACATTGCACTCTTGTTACGGCCATCACCTCGTTCAAAGATAAAAGACCGCACCATGCCAGAGCCATGCTTCTGCTGTAATGGCAGAGAAAGGTTTGATCCCCGACGTAGGAAAGTTGACTGAAATATTTTTTCAGTGGAAAACTTTTAGTTAATGATATCATGCAACAGTAAAACTTCACTTCAAATGGCAGATTCTACCATACAGAGGATAAGAGAAAAAGGTTTTCTAAATCAATTTAAGTTGTTGCCTAACAAAGGAAAACTTTGACAACTGCAAATTCTTGCAAGCTTATAATTTGTGTGCTCATAGGTACTCAATTTCATCCTAAGGTGCTTCTATGAACATGGAGATGAGGATCAATAATCAATAATACAGAGAGAATAAACAAACACATAGAGTGCATAAGGTTTGGGGCACCTTTGTTGCTAAACCAGATGACAATTGAGTTATTTAAAGATTTTGCCAGGATTTATTATATTCTTTAAATCACTAGACCAGATAATTGACTAAAGCACAACCCTCCAACTACTGCAAACTAGCTTACCTTTGATGACACTGTCCTGTTTCCTCCTATGAGTCGCATATCAGAAAGGGCTGCAGATGAACAATGATAACAGTTAAAGAGGGAATTTCCCAGAAAATAAAACTTATTTATCATTCTTTGAAAAATAAGTGGACTTGGTAACATGCATCATATAATAACTCCAATTATGATTAAAGTACCATAGCTCTTACCTGACATTTTTGGTTTTTTCCTAGTGTCAGGCACAATATTCAGCTTCTTTATAAGACTAAAAACTTCTCTGGAATCTTTATCCTCTGCTGGCGACAGGAATGCAGCTTTCTTTTCCTGTCCCGCATCATAATATTTATTAAGTCACATGAAATGACCACAACAAAATCAACAATCCATATGTACTCCTATAACAGATGTAGACTGATGGATATTGAATTTAATAAATAAAGCATTCAAGTATCAAAGAAATTTTAAAAAAAAATTCAAAAAAAATTAAGAAAACGGTCTGTGATGAGCTTCTTAAGACTCACTGATTTCTCAAAGAGGCACTGCCTAACAAGACTTGTTTCTGTTTCTTCGTCATCAGATGATATGTATGCGTCATCTTTGTCTGTAAACATATGAGGAATCATTTCCTTTACTTTCCTTAAATTTATCCGCACAAGATCTGTTGGAGCTAAATCTTCAATAGCTTCACCACTGTACTCTTCAGTATCTTGTTCACTTTCCTCATCTTCCTCCTCTTCCACCATAGTCTTGTCCAGCTGTTTTGAACCACATTTAAATCTCTGCAAAAGTTTCTCTGTTCCAGCAGCATCCTGTTTCTCAAGCCATTTTTGATGGAGTTCATTGCGCCTTTCATTATCAATTGGATTTTCTTCATATTGGGTTGCTATCATATCCTTGAGTTCTTCATCATCTTCATTATCCTCATCTTCTTCACTATCTCGGAAACGGAGCTGGTCATTGTCACTGTCATCTTCTTCTTCAGCTTCCTCGTCAACAAAGGCTTTAACAGGATCACCATTTGGAGACGAAGACAAGTCAGCTGATTCTTGTAGACATGGATCAATGTTCTCCTTGTCATTATCCTCTTCGTAATCAGAACTGAAAAAGACATAGTGATCAATCATACTTTTTGTAATTAATAAAAGGTTGAAAGAGTTCAAAGCTCAGCATGGCAGGTTTCACCTTTACCGATGCCGAGATACATTAAAACCTCCAGACCAGAAAATGTATGTCAAATCCATACCCAACACCTTATCAAACTAAAAATTAAACCTAGCTCTACATAATGCACGATTTCATCCCCACGACTAGGATTTAACAATTGCAATGAAATCACATGGTCCAAGGAACAACTAATAAATTAAAATTGAAAGAAAGAAGGTATATCACAGCAGATGTTGATTCTGTAGAAACACATTAGTATTATTTGCGAAACAATACAATTAGAGCCCTAGCAATTATACCAGTAGGTGTAAATGTAACCATTCGGTAATTAAATAGCTATTAAAGGCCAATGGCATTGACATTGCTTCCAATAACTGGCAAAAGAAAAAAGAATTTCTAGGACACTTACAAATCATCAGGAGGGGCAGAACCAAGCTTCAAGTTCATAGCAAGTAAGGATGGTGCTAAAGCTTCTTCAAGAGGGCTCTTAGGCATGTCATCTAAGAGATCATCTTGGGAGGTACTTGTTTGTGGAACAGAAAACAGGTCCTTTAACATGTAAATGGACAAGCAACCCTAAGTTACAAACAGTACATAGGAAGAATGGAAACAATTTTAAACAGAAGAAACTTTGAAAAAAGAAAATGTAAATATGAAGGAACCTGAGTATCATCAATAGGAGCTCGAAACTCCTGCTTTGGTTCCTCATCCACAGCCTAATGACCATTAAAATAAAAGAGACATTAACATAGCAATATAACATTACTTTCCATCAAGAAACTTACCCAAGTTAAAAGCACTAAATTTAGAGTATTAACAATCCAAGTGGTAATAGGAACAACATTTGGCAGCCTCCAAAATGTTGCCAATCAACTTCTCTCAGAAACCAAAGCCTACTTGCTATATTTCTCATTTAAAAATAAATTGGTAACAGATTTTTACAAGCTTCCAATCATTACTTTATACACTTATCACAAGACTTGGCAAGAACTAATTCTTTGCTAGGGTTGTAAACCCAAAGAAACTCAGGAAATCATCTATGCTAGCAAGAAACTTTATTAATAGAGAATCAAGAATATGTCATGACCATGCACTCACCATTTGGGCACAAATACTTTCATGACTTGCGGGATTTACCATATTATTAGAAGTATCAGCAGAAAAGTCCCTTAACCCACTCTCCACATTAGCAGGACAGGAAATTGCATCCTCACTTGCCAATTTTGTGGCCTTGTCATCTCCTCCATCCTTGTCAGCGGCATTTTTGGATTCAACATTGACCATAAATTCTTGTGAAATATCAACATAATCATCACCCTCATCATAATCATCAATAAAAGAAGTTTTGTTAACTTTGACAGATCTGTGAACAGAACAAAATTATAAATACAAAATTAACACTGTATTTCAAAGATAAACTGCACAGAATAATAATAGAAGTTTACCACTCACTTTTTTGAAACCTCTAATTTTCTTCGTCGAATCTTGTCTAAAACTGAAGATATGGGCTTTTGAATAATTGGTACTGATTTAAATGCTGCATCTCTTGTTTCTAAACAAATGGAATACACATTTGTAAGAGCAAAAGTAGGCTGTTAAATAAAAATTGAAGAGTTCCAATGCTACCTCGCAACAGTCTCTGAGACTCAGCACGGAGTTGCTTAAGCTGTTCTCTTCTGTCCTGTCAAATTATAGCAACCAGAAATCAACATCCAAAACTCAATTGTAAAGGCAATTAATCAGTAGCAAAATTACAAATAGAATTACCTTGTCAGTCGTTCGTTTTGGAACGACGGTTGATTCAAACTTATCATCTTCGCTGACACTCTTGACTCTTTTCTTCTTATCTTTCTTTTCCTCAAAGCCATCATCAGAACTACGTCGTCTCTTCTCGGATTCCTCCACTCTTAAATCCTCATTTTCCTTCACCATTTCTGCGACATCACGTCGATCCACGCCTCTTTCATCGAACTCCTCCGACACGGAGTCACAATCTAAAGTCCACTTAGCACCAGACGCCTCTTCCTCAATATGCAAACCACCGACATCAGAATCCAATCCATTTTCATTTTCAAAACGCTCTTCAAACCGAATATCAGAATCAGCTTCCTCCAAAACCTGGCTATTTGACTTCTCAAGATCTAGGGTTTCAAGATTCAGTTCTTCGGAAACCTGGGTATTCGACTTACCGGTATCTAGGGTTCCAAATTTTGGAGATTTCTCGTCGAGCGTTTTGGCTTTTTTCAGTCGTTTGAACTGTCTTTCAAGGACTGGAGAAGAAGGTGCTTCGGTAGGCGAAAACGATTCAAAATCATTGACGCTCTCCATTTTTGCTATGATTAACGAATCCGACCGGAAATAAATAATTAGGATATTATGTGTATTGTCGGTTTTATTAGTTCCTGAGAACTAAGGATGAGATGATAAAATGATAAATGATGTTAAAGCGTGTTGGCGGGTTTTTTGCGGGAAATGTTTTAAAATTTAGTGGGAACTGGGAAGCGTATTGCTTTTGGAACCCGCCAGCGTTGGCGGTTCCGTCTAGGGAGTAGGGACCACTTGCATATACTATAACATTTGATAAGCTGTTGTTATTAGACATAAGATAAGACGTCACAAGTAGGATCATTTATGCCCTTAATACTTTTATTAATTATTATTTGATAAACCCTAAATTTACGTACCTTTCCTCTCACATTACACTCTATTTATGTGAATAGATATAAAATATATATTCATGTGAGGAGATATAAAGTATATAAAATGAAATGTAACTTAAGACGATCCTTATTATTTATATGTTTAGTTAATTAATCAATTTTAAAACTTGCAGTAAAATTATACATCACAGCATAAATGATCTAACAACATTGATACCACTCAGCTCATTTGCATCCATTACGCCCCTTACATCCCGAGTTTCTACTTCTTTGGCAATACGAGTAAAATTTTGCACACTAGAGTAATCCCAAGGCAAAACGGAGCATTCATGAATCATGATTTAATACGAAGAATAAGCCATCAGACGGCAAGGTAACCAGCTCATAAACAATTCTGACAGTAATCGAGGAACAAATTGCTAGCTTAAATTCATTAAATATGCAGCCAACGGGTAAGCTGTGGATCCAAGTGTAAGAAATCCCAACACTCAATTGAAACAAGAGAGACTAGTTAAAAAAAAAAAAATAGGTCACATCTCGAAGTTCCACGTGCTCTCAGCAGTCAATTTTGGGACTCTTAATTCCTCTGCCAGATTGAGAGCTGCTTGAATCTGGAAAAATAGTAATGTATCAGATATAGAAATCATTTAATCAGATACAATCAACATGGAAATAAAAAATCACAACTTATCAACAGGGGTTCACACTGCTGCAGCAAATTACCACCACCCGGTTCAGAACAAACACTGTTACTAATATTGTACCGCAGAAAACATGACTAAAATTAAAGGCATGTGAACATCGGTAGTTCTTTTGAATGGGAGCGATTATTACCATTGGTGGAATAATAAATTGAACAAAAGGTGTTTAACTTTTGGCCAACTCCCCCCCCACCCCCAACCCCCACAAAAACCCTTTCCTTTCCTGAGCTACCAATGCCATGGACAAACAAGTTCAACTTTGACATCACAATTAACTTTATTCCAACCAAACCACCAGCACAATGCACAAACACCATCAAGACAGCCTCTGCTCTAACCAATAAACACCTCCAATCCAGACTGATGCCATTATCCACTCTATTATTACCATCATAACACCAATGTCATTTGATTTCTGATAGAACTTCCCAATGCCAATGTTTATATGCAAAAACCATTATTTTTTTTCACATTGCTTCCTCATGTCTCGTGGCCCATCACAATGAGAACAGTCATGGAAGATCAATCTCAAGACAATACCTTCCACATGAAGAGACATAAAAGTAACCAATTTAAACAAATAAACCTACAGTGAACTGTGAGGGAGTGACAAATAATTAAGAAACTCTAGAATCGGATATCTGCTTCGAGTCATCTATTTCAAAGGGCATTCTGAGTGTTTTAAATGTACCACCGGACATTGATGTTATTGTCAATCACTAATACAAAAAAATTAGCATAAAATGATTAATTTCGGAGGAAGTCAAGGTGTTTTGCAATCAAACAATGTTACCAAAACCTAATCATTAGACCATGTTTCAGGAAAATACCATCTCTTGCTTTCTCTCACCTTCCCAATTCGCATATTATGAAAATCAAAACTACCTAAGCGCTTCCTGGGGAAGTGTACTGAGCATTTTTTGATTCATCTAAGTTTCTAATATTTAAAGCCGGTCAAGCCCCAAAACGTTTCAACAAAGCAACCCAATTTCCAGAGGCAAACTCAACAGTCTAATGCTATACTCTCCTTCCCTATTTTTGACCACCTCCTCTAGTGATTTGTTAAGTTCATCTTCCTAAATCAGAAATAAAACTTTAAAACCAACATGTACCTAATACCCTACAAAGCAGCCTAAACATAATTCAAATCTCATCAAGATGGTAGTCATTTTCATTGGAGAGAGCAAGTCCAACTAGACTGAACTGACATACACTCATTTCCTTAATTAAGAGTGTGTGTATATATATATATAATTATGTACACGTGTTCACATGTAAAATTTAAATGTATAGTAGAAGCTCATTTCCCATTAAGTCAAAGAAAGCAATTATATTATGTTACAAAAAATACAATTTTGAGCATGTAAAATTTAAATGTACAGCAGAAGCTTCATTTTCTATTAATTCAAAGAAAGCAATTACATTATGTTATAGAAAATACGAATTGAAGCATCAATTATGCAATAAAGCCAATGTTCCATGGCAGTAATATGCTCCTATGATATGTGCAGAAAGGACCTACTTTAATATAAAATAGGAAGATTACTAAAATCAGACATAATTTTGACATGAAATCACTTGATATGTAAGCTGATACAACTTTATTGGGAAAGGAACACACCGGACCAAACTATAGTGCACAATGTAAACAAGTTCTTTCCCTCTTGGAGCGATCAAAATGGGATTATGTACTGCGGTTAAGTAATTGAAACAAATATACCACAAGGCAATGCAGCAAACAACCACAATCAATCAAAATGATTATGTTGTGACATATTTTTCAAAAAATATCACTGAGAGGGAAAGAAACAACCCTTTTCCACTGTGCATTGTAGTTTAACATGGTGTATTCCTTTCCTAACACATATGTGAATTGATGAACCACAAATAGATTCTAGACTATTCTAGACTATGCCCAGGAACCAAAATTTTCTTCTAATCCATTCCAAATCAATTAGCATGTCAGATTCTAAAATTTAATGTTTATGTCTAGTCAAATTAAAGATTGGTCAATCATGGGATGATAAATTGAGAAGGAATGACAAATAACCGAATAAAATGAAGGGTTATAGCCAATGTACATGCTCGTTTCGAAGAATTTTCCAAGAAAAAGGCAAAATAAATATCCACCCAACAATCAGAGAAACAGTAAAAGCAAAACTTATCCCTTTACCTTGAAATCCCCATTTATCTTTGAATTCCTCGACCACTCCAGCGCTAATGCCTTGCTCGATGTCTGATAAGAAGCTCGAAACACGTCATCACCATAAACTTTCCGAGACACGGCAAAATCCCAAGAATTTTTTGCCAAATCGTACCATTGCTCAAATGTAGTCAATCCTCCATGAACATAGGTGTACTTCAACTTGCAATTCCCTGAACCAAGCACATGATTAGCCGACACCTTATTAGCCGAATCAAACACCAAAGTTCCCTCTAATATCGTCCGATTATCCCCTCTGCCGTGAATGTAAGTAAGGTTCAATGGTTTGTCCGCAACCCTAACTGAGTTCATAAACTGAAATCGAAAATCCTGCTCCAGCACAGACAACAGCTATAAATTTAACACCAGCTACTTGCGTCTAGAGATAGTAAATAGCTATCCCAATCACAAAAAATAAACATTTTTCTAAAAATCTTTTAATTACAATTAAACTGCGAGAAAATTACTTCCGCCAAACCTAATCCTTCCTAGTTCCTACAGTTCAATTTTATAAATATCAAGAAAAGAATAATGCAATTCTACCAGAAATAATCAAGTCAACCCTCAAGAAAAAAAGTCAGACTAAGTCACTGTGCTACAAGTTCTCAAAAACAAACAAGCGTTACCCACAGAAAAGCTGTGTCGGCAATTAAAGGTACCTTCTTCGGGACGTTGTAATCGACGATGAAGAAGCCGGGTTTCTCTACGGCTAGAGCCAAGCCGTTCAAGCTGGGGCCATTTACAACGGTGGCGTCGGTCAAGGAGGCCCTGAGCTTAACATCGCCTGCGTTGAAGGCGACGGTTGCAGCAGCAACCCCCCTGTCTTTGTCTGTTTCGTACCTGCCCTTCAACGACGCCTTCATTTCGCGAGAAACAAAGAAAGACGGGGCGAGAGATACTAGGAGGTTGTTTATTTGCTTTCGGGCCTATATTTTGGACGTGTCTTTGTTTCTCGGGCGGCGCTCCTTGGCTCGGCTTAGTTGGCTACCAACCATTAGTGGCGCAAAAGTCGTAGTGTGGGTGCTGGGCCGTGGCCCGTGTGGTCAGAGTTCGGATTGTTTGTTGTGCCGTGGTGATGCTTCTCCTCTTCAATTTATGTCAGCCACCTCCCTTTTTAATCATTTTTTTTTTATTTTCAGAATTATCTCTAAAAAAAAATTTCTTTTTCAAAGCTCTCCGTAAGTTGACTTCTAATATCTCAAATCTCTCTCATTGATTCATTATTTAAATTAAATGTGTTCATAAAATTTAACAAAATCAAACATTAAAATTTATCATATATTCGTGAAAATGATGGATTAATGATAAAAAAATATAGGTGGTGGTGATGAACTTACTGTTGAGCAAAATAGATGGTGATGGTGATTGTTATACTAGAGTGAGGGGAGAAGAATAAGATAAAACTAAACAATAATATTTTTATTTTCAATAAAGGCAATTTTAGAAAAATAATAAGATAAATTAAAAAACGTGGGTTGGTGAGACAATGCATGGGGGTTGAAATATCATCTTTCTTGTTCGCTAGATGTTTAGTCGTTGAGAATGGTGGGAGTTTTATTTCATTTATTTCATTTTACTCCTTTTAATTGCTTATAACAGAATCCTCGTTTAATCACTTGAATTTAGTATGCTTTTTTGGACAAATTCTTTTGAACGTATTATTTAAAGCACAATAAGACATCTTATACTTATTACGATATCTCAATGTCCAAGTACTTGATAAATTTTACATGGTTTTAAGCATAGTTTTCATGATATCTCCTTATTTATTTTATCAATGGCACGTCACATGTTATATCATTTGAAATTAAATTTTTCAATATAATTTCAGATGTTTAATATTTCTCAAATATAAATTATACTCATATTATCATAAATAATTATTAAAGCTTGATTTCAAATTTATGTGAATTAAATTTCAAGGTGAATTGGACAAATTTTCTAGTTTAACTTGTATAAATAAAAAAAAAATGTAAATTTGTAGGTTATAGTATTCTCTTACAGAAAACAAAACAATAATAAAGAGATCTATATGTTATAAAATAGGTAGATACTATTGTAACAGTTCGAGATCAATGATCTCTTTTTGCTCATACTTGTGCATATTATGAGGTGAGATTTGAGAACATATATATAAACGAGAACAAAAGTCAAACTTTGACGTAAAAAAATTTATGTTTATAGATATACAAGGTAGACGATTTGTCTTTAATAGTTGTTTTGTATTCAAAGCTCAAATTTCTCCAATCTCATAATAAATTAAAAAACTACTATTGAATATCTAATTGTTAGGCCTTTTTTTTCTCTCTCTCTTTCGCCCATTTTTACTTGCAACAATTTGAGTTTCAGAGACAACCCACCTGGCAATTGTTTTTTTTTTCCCCCTTGGTCCTGGCCACATTATATTTAATGATTTTCTCATCTTTGTTTATGTATGTATGTATATTTCTTTTTCTCGTTCCGCCATCTTTATCAAGCGATGGATTACGTCCTCGGCATAAACAAAATATTTAGTCTAATTATTCCTTTTAATAAAAATTACAGTTAGCAAAACACACACCTACAAGCAAACCATGTACGTACTGGCAAGCTAATTGCTGAAATGACAAACAAATCAAATAAAAATCAGCCATATTACAAACAACTCCTGCGATGCGAGTAATCCCGACCACAAAAATTGGAAAGTACAAACAAACACTTTTTTACTTGTTCAATCACAAAACAAGATCTCCCAAATATCCGAAAAAGCCTCCACAATGATTTGATGATATTTGCTAGAATTCAAAGACAAAAAACAAAGCAAAAGTTGTTCTAAATCCTTGGCCTCAAACATCTGCTTCTGCAATATCATCTCCAACATGGACCTTTTAAAATCCTCGTACGGATCCACTGACTTCTTCGCCACTGCAACGCTTTCCCTCACCTTCCCTTCCACAGTGCCCGGTATTATCTTTCGCCTGAAAACTGAAGCCTTCACCGCGGCGTCAACTACCTCTGCCACCGTCGTCATGTCTGATGCCTTGCGCCTGTGTCTTCGGATCTGCTTTATGTTAGTGTTCGCATTTTTCTTTTTACGTCCGTTTTCGTCTTCAGCATCCGGTGAATAATGATCGAGTCCTGTGGAGTAGTAATTGGACAAGCTTCTTGTTGAACTTGAAACTTGGGTGGTTTCACTTTCATCTCCTTCTTCGTTGCTAGAACATCCACCATCACGTGATGAAAGGCTTGCTGTTGTTTTAATCCTGTTTTTGCTCACCCAAACTGGTGATGTATCATCGTTGCTATTTATAGTTAGTTTTGGTTGATGATCGTCTTTTGATACTACGTGGCATCGAGGTGCTGCTTCTAGATCTTTCTTCCACTGGGACCTGAAGCCCCGGCGATCAGTAGACAGTTCCTGCATTCCGCAACCACACTCGACCTTGGTCGATACGCGTCGCTTGATGAAATGGCATTCTGGCGTTGTTGGCGGTGGTGACGGAATTAAGTTACTGGGGAAACTGATATCAAATACTTTAGAATCGACTGGTGACAGCCGATGAATTGCCGGCACTGGTGTGTATACGGAATCTGAAGGGCCTTTGGGACGACAAATTTGAAGTGAAGGAATGACACGAGAAAGCGAAACGGCGCGAGAAGTCTTGAGCTTGAAGCGTTCAGCCATCTCAATGGGTTTAAGGGTTGAATGTAGATCAAACGCATATATAATGGAGAAGGCCGGCCATACGATTAAAATAAAAAAGGGGCCATGCACGTACGCTTCTTGAATACTACTTTTGAACGGACCAAATCCAAGCGAGTATACACAGTTCGTGCATGAGAGCTACAACAAAATTCTCTTGTGAACGTTGTGTTCGAAAAATGTCCGTGAAGTAGGTGTTCGATCGGAATCACTGCCTGTAATTAACATTAATTACTTCCACGTGAAAACAAAACTTGTTGATAATTATTGGATCGCATGATTAGTTCTTATTAAGTGTTTGAACGAGTCTCATCACATGCTTCTTAATGTTACAACAACATGTACTACGTCATGACTGCTAGCTCGTAAATTATTCGAAAAAGAACAACGAGATGATGAATTTATAAGTGATTGCGCCTGTGCATGTAAAATTCAATACAAAGTAAAAGGAATCACTGACGACTGTGAATGCCTGGGCGGGTAGAAATTATACAAATATGAAATAGTAATGTGAAATTAGTTGGTTTTCTTTTTAGCAGCTGAGCACTGCTGTTGTCTGTGTCATTTTCTTTTGGCCATGGTCATATATAATAGTTAAGAGAGAGAGCAACAATGGTAGAGAATGACAAAAGATGTTTGACCAATATTGCATGTCGTTTTCTTTGTACACCTTTAAAAAACTTTATCCAGCAATATCTATCTTGAAAGAGTCTCCATCAAACAATATTAAAAAAAAAACGGTGTCCTTCAATATTTACTAATCAATGGTTATTATTATATGATATATGAGGTTTAAATATATAGTTTGATTATGTATCTTTAGATTGAATTCGGATTCCAAATTGAATTTTAATTTGAATGAAACTTGAAGATAAAACTAGGGTTTAAGTACTCTAAAAGGAAGAATATATCTGCTGGAGAGTCTTTTGATATTTTCATAGATCCGCTTCTATCTAACCCTCACTTTCCAAACTGTGGCTCATAATTCTCAAGCAGATGTAGTTCATTTGGTAGAAAAACAAAATTTTGCTTTGACATTTTGGTATAAGCAAAATGCTTGTCAAATTCGATCATGATCACGATACATGATACCTTCTAATTTTGATCCCAATTAACATCCCAAATAAATAGTAACTATCATTAACAACCCTGATTATTCTATACGTTTAAACCTAAGAATGGAATTGAAAAGAAAAGAAATAGAAGAATAACGAAAGGAACAAAAAATGCCGTCAAAAGCATAATTTTAATGGAGGTGATTGGGAAGAAAAGCTGTAAACAGGTCAGACGTACGCTTGACGAATTCAACACAAACACCCAACCTGCTAAAAACTAAACAATCAATCCCTCCAAACATTTTCGATTATTACTTTTATACCTTAAGTTTATCTTTCGTTTTCAATCAAGCCCCTCTGACCCGAAAAAGACAAGTTCATGTCATGACCTTGAAGCAATACACATGGACAAAAAGTAATCACTAGAGCATTTAACCTCTCAGCTAACTCTACAGTTCTAGCTGGACGGCTCAGGCAACCTACCCTTTTTATTCCATGACGGCATACAAGAGGATCACCTTAACTTAGTCACCAATATGATCCAATATTGCATGTCATTTTTCCTATTTAACGTTGGTGAATTAGAAGACTCGCGCCAACCATTTTTGCCCTTAAAACTTCACAGATTTGAAAATTGACGATTTGACATTGTGAATTTAGTGGATTTGAATAGAAATAAGAATACGACACATTATAATTCTGGTTGTATATCAAGTTTGGCATATATTATAGTACATTAATATTTTATCTCCATATAAATAAAAATCATTAATAAAAGAAGGTGCTGATGTCTATTTTTATAACAATTAAATCTAACCATCCATTTTATAAAACCAGCGGAATCTATAATAAAATCTCTCTATAAAGGATCAAATTAATTTTATTACTCTGAGGAGGTTATAAGTTAATAAAAGTGTATAAAAACTATTGTTTTGGCTTAGTTATCCTTAGTGTAAGTGATATAGCGATAAAATATCCTCTATATTAATAATTAATTAATGGACTACATCAAATTTAGTATTTCTCTAGAATGACTTATCTAATGGTCATAAGTGTTTATTTAATTCTATAAGCTCTTATAAAAAAATTTATGTTGTTGTTTGGTTATTATTTTAGTAGAATTTTTTAAAAATTAAATAAGCTAGTTTGTCTCTATTAGTAAAAACTCAAATTTTGAGTTCTTGTGAGTAGAGGTTGAAAAACGTTTTTTAAATGTCAAAATATATAAAATATCATTTACTTATTTGACAAACTTATTTCATTATTTTCATAACATAACTTTAAAAAATTTATCTATTAAAATAATTTTATAAATTTTAATAAAAGTTCTCATTAACAATCAAATAACTAAAAATTTTTAGGTAAAAATTCTACCTGTAAAACTCTACTAATAAAAGTTTTTTTTAAAAATAAACTCTGTTTGAAAAGTTATACCAAATGGAGAGAGGCATAATTTCAAAAAACTAACAGTATGTTTTCATACAAAATTCAAAACGTGGAAGCTAGTTCCTAAAGACAAAATCTAAAAAAAATATTATGTAATTGAGCTAAATCGGAATCATGATTTTTTATAATTATATAAAAATTAATCTTATATAATATAGTGCTATACCTTGAGGGGTCCGTTAACATAACATTCCTCCGTCGATGCAAGAGTGATGTGAGACTGTGAGAGTGAGATTCAAGTTCAACAAGAGCTGGGCCTTGCATTCCGAAACAACTGTTCCTCTGATCGGTCCAAAAGATTGTCAGGCTCTCGCAAACATTCAAATTGGGCTTCCTTCCAAGCGTGGTCAACATAATATTCGAGCTAATAGGGGGCCAAAAAGAAAAAAGGAAAAGAGAGAGAGAGAGAGAAAATAGAATAGAAAAAGATGGAGCCGGCTGGATATGGTCCAACTAAAATCAAGAATCAAGATGCCAACCAACGAAGTCTTGAGTGTTCCATGACAGTCAACCGTCAACCCAACGTCCAAAGGAAAAGCGTGCACAATTTCGATTGTTGATGCTCGATTTTACCTGTCAAACTTGCAAACAAAGCTCACATTTTAAATTTATTATAAACAAACCTTCATCTCTTTAGTGTCTGACATGTCGTAATGCTATTGTTTACCTGTCAAACTTGCAAACAAATCTCACATTTTAAATTTATTATAAACAAACCTTCATCTCTTTAGTGTCTGACATGTCGTAATGCTATTGGTTACATGTAAAAATAGAACCTACCGTGGGCCATGCTGGCTACTTAGAAGTGTGCTAAAATTAAACAGACATTACACTTTGCCGCTAAAATCGTGCCCTCACGACACCTACGCGCAAGGAGCACCTCCAGGAGAAAAAGGCCACCCACCGTCCTTCTTTCCCATTACCAATGAACATTAGTTTTGCAATCCATTTCCACAGAAAAGAAAATTAATTACCTGCTCAATCAGAATTAAGAAACAAATTAAGAAAGAAAGAAGGTTTCCAATTTGTCATTGGGATTCCTTCCTTCTCTCTTGTCTTCACAAAACTAAACTGAAACATCAGGGAGGTTAATTTTTGCTATTGTTTGTGTGCGCGGTGTGCCCAGTGCCCATGAGGAAACTGTGCCCAAATTACGACAGAGAAGATGGGCTGGACACCGTCCTGGAGGTGCCAATACCTGAAGAAATGTTCAACAAGATGGGGAGCACTGCAGCTTTACGTTGGCACAATTTGCGTGCATTGATGAAAGCTCAATCCCAATCTTGTGATAGGTCTTCATTCCTCCAGGCTAAATCAAGCAATGAGTTTATGGCATTGCTCAAACTTGTTGGTTCCCCTCTTATCTCTTTTCAGTTGCAATTGGACAACCCACCTAGCCGCTTCGTTAAAAATGCTAGCATTGTAAGTTCACGATCATATATAATTAATATTCTGTTTTTGTCTTCAACTCTTATATTAAACTCAAATGATAATGGATGCGGCTGCTATATGTATGTGTTAACTTAATTAATTGTATAAGCAGGAGGCTTCTACGGCGAAATATATAGTGCAACAATATATAGCGGCAACAGGAGGACAGGCAGCGTTAAATTGGGTGAATAGCATGTATGCAGTTGGGGAGGTGAAGATGCTTGGGTCAGAAATGCAACAGGGTGATGATAGTGTGTCTGCAAAAGGGAATTGTGAGGCTGGTGGGTTTGTGCTGTGGCAAAAGAATCCTGACCTTTGGTGCCTTGAACTTGTTGTTGCTGGTTTTAAGATCTGTGCAGGAAGCAATGGCAAGGTTGCCTGGAATCAGTCCTCCTCTCAACCCAATGTTGCTCACAGAGGGCCGCCACGTCCCCTGCGCCGCTTCTTCCAGGTGTGTGCGTGTGCGTGTTATATTGTTGACCTGGGTAGTAGATATCTTAATTCACACTTGCATACCTGAATTGAAGACTCAATTATTCTCATTATTAAATGCTTTGAAATGGACTGCATTAATGCATTTCTTTTTTACACGAGCAAGGACAATGTAACACTGTCAAAATCATATCCTTCTGCAATCATCAAATGTGAACATCCTGGTTATTATTCATTGCCTTTAATATGCAATTATCAGGGATTGGACCCCAGGTGCATTGCTAGCTTATTCTCAGATGCCGTATGCATTGCAGAGGAAAAAATTGATAATGAGGATTGTTTTGTGCTAAAAGTTGAGGCTAATGCAGCCACACTCAGAGCACAAAACTCTCCCAACACTGAAGTCGTTCACCACACTATATGGGGTTACTTCAGCCAAAGAACAGGACTGCTAATTAAATTTGAGGATACAAAGCTAGTGAGGATGAAGAGTGCTAAAGGAACTGACAGTGTGTTTTGGGAAACAAGCATGGCTTCAACGATTGAAGATTATAGATATGTTGATGCCATTAACGTGGCGCATTGTGGAAAAACTGTTACAACACTTTACAGGTATGGAGGAGCACACAATCATAAGAGGAAAATTGAAGAGACCTGGAAAATTGAGGAGGTTGATTACAATATTTGTGGGCTTTCGGTGGAAACATTTTTGCCTCCAGCTGAAGTCAGAAGAGGAAATGATGTTGGGGAGCAATCTGTGTGCTAAATTCGAGAAAGACCTGCAGGAGAGAAACAAAATTTGCGTGTACATAAATATATATATACGTATAGGAGAATTTGGAAATCATTTTTTTCTTTTAGTGGTTGTTGGATTTGGAAACCAGATAGTCAAGTTCGGTTCTCTTTTCAAAAACCATATTTTTGTTTATTTTATGAGAATGAAGAGAAATTGTTGTTGGGAGCCACTAGCCACTAGCCATTAGCCATTTACTGATTTACCTTCTTAAACGATTCAAAGATAAAAATAAAAATAACTACGATGATTTCCCTTGTTTCAATTTTTCCTTTGCCATCAATTTTTTTTTTCATGGAAGAATTATAATGCACTACAGTCATGGAGTTTTTATTTTTATTTTTATTACTATTTTAAAAGAAAAGGGAGTATCCAAAGTCTAAATTTATTTTTTAACCTTTATTTCTCCCAATATTTAAACATAGGTGACCAAACAAATAACGCTGCTAGAAAACCACACTACAATGATAGAGTTAATTCGAAGTAATTCTAACATTATGCAGCATTTTAAATAACATTATTCACTGAAATTTGAGCTAAAAAGGTCTTAGTAAGTTTATATTTATGTGGGACTTGAAATGTCACTCATGGATAATCATCATAAGAATATCTTATTAACTTATATATAAAAAAAAATACAACTAAAACCGTCACAAGATAATCATTCAATAAAGTCACGTTGTTTCAATTTTTTTAATTTTATAATTGTTTATCTTTTGTTACCGTCCATTACTATGAAAAACGAATATATAGGTGGTAAAATTTTATTAAATCAAAATATACGTATGACGTAAAATGTCCATTGCATAGAAGACAACCCTTCATCCCTTAATAGATGGTGGTACATAAGTTTTCATTCAATGATAAACACCATAAAATTATCATTTATAAATAAAAAATCATCTATCACCCAACACATGATAATCGTTTATGTATAATTCTGTGATAATTAGAATATAAATTATATGTTCTGTGACTTTGTATGGGTAGCGGCCACATATTTCAACATTTTCCCCCCATTTCTTCAATTAGCAAATAGGCTTAGGAGTTGGGATGCCTTTTAACAAAACAGTGGATATGGTACAACTTTGAGTGTAGTTAGCATTTAGCAACATTCGTACAATGATTAATTGGATCAAAGCATATATCCAAGAGAACCCCCACCAACAAAAAAAAAAAAACCAAAAAAAAAATAAAATTGGACTATTGTTCTTCCTTAATAAACCTTTAAAACCCCTTTTCTTTATTTACTCTATTTTAATATTTAAAATAATATGAATTTCTCCTAACACCATTATCATGACAGAAATAAAGCTTAATTTAAACTATTCTTCATGAAATATTGGAACCCCGTAACCCAAGTATTACAATTTTCCTTCTCAAATTCCAAATTGACAGGGTTTTCATTGCTCTTGCTCACAAATTCTTTTTTCTTCTCTTGTCTCTTTTTTTTTTTTTTTTGTTCTTCTTACTCTTTCACTCTTGTTTAAAATACATTTCATTATCATTATCATTATTATTATTTCTAATTTTCAACTCCCGAAGAGAAAAGACAATCCTTTGTAAATTACCATTTAAATTTGTTGCTCACCTAAAAATAAGAGAAATAAAACTTTCAATCAAAAGTATAAATATTAGATAATTATTAATTGACATAACCTTACTTAAAACTATGCTAAATTGTTTAATTTCATAAACAGACTACTCTCATCTTTTTGATGGCTCTGCTACTAATTAATGACTTTTGAAATGTATTACAAAGATTTCTCTTTCGTGAAATAATTTATTTTAAAGTACTGCAGATATCAATTGCAACTTGCAATTATCGCCAATGAAAACTACAGGAGCAAGAAAAGAGATAAATAATTGCTTTCAGTAACCTCCAACAAATCAGGTCAGAAATTCGCACTTCCGTGTAATTTTGATGAAGGTTAAGGCTACACAATAATTGGAGGGTTTTAAAAGGTTTCTATGGGGGTGCCAATAGTCTAACTGAACGAAAAATAAAAGAAGCAAAAAAAAGGGCAGTTAGCTAGTCGTGATTTATTATCCGTTGGGCTGTATGGCCCATGGGGAAATTAAAAAACGGCCCATACGTTAAAAAAGAAAAAAAGAAAACCTACTTTATCAATTTAAGAATCCTATGAAAGCTACTCGGAAGTCGGAACCCTCATCATGCCTAAAGGCTAAAAGTACTCTCGCGCCTCCTCGCCCTAGGGTTTCATTAGTTTTCAATGTTGACGATTCTTCACATATTATTTATTGTAATTTGGAGGGCAAAATAGATTATCTGTTGCATCAGTTTACCCTCTCCTTCATGAATCAGAAATGAACGCTGGAGGAGATAAAACTGATGCAGAAATTCAAAGGTTGGCTTACCAGCCCATTGCATGTATCTTTATTTGCCTTGGCGTCAAATGGACCTACCGACACTCTCTTATCTTCGCTCCTTTCTGATTCTTCTTTTCGTTTTTATAATCTCTTCTATTATACTTGTAATTGTACGGCAAGTGATGAAATTGTTTTATGCTACACTGATAAGCCGTGTAGACAACAAACTCCGCTTATTATCTGATGCCATCTCGTTTTATGATTCTTGATACATTTTTTTTTTTTTGGGATTATGCGTTTTTTTTAAAAATTTTTTTGGAGTGGAAGGCAGATGATGTGATAAATAATAATCACTTATACTACACACTGAGTTTAATGAAGACAACAACTCTCTCAAGCTGTCTGATGTCTTCCTATTTGTTGCAATTTTACTAAGATTTATTTCTTGGTTACTTAGTCATTAGTTATATATGTTTTTTTTTTTTTTGCAACTTGGTCTTATTCGAATTATATTGTTGGAGTTGCGTTATTCAATGATGAGAAAAAGCAGACGGGCGGTCTGATACTGATGCCGTGTTGAATGTCTGTAATTTTTCCCAATTGGGATTATTTCTGAGATGCAACATAACCTCTGGTTTTGTATTATAAAATATTCTTATTGATCAATGGCAATTGATATTTGATTGCTGATTTTTCAACCCAATTCAAATTCTTTTGCTATGATGAAGTTGCCAATCTATATGTCTGGACATATGAGACTCGTCTATGATATGATAATGCATCTTTCTGAGCACTATCTTTTTAACTTTCTTTTTACTAGTTATGTTTTTAATGCTACTTGAAACTTTGTTGCTCAAGTTCAGAAGTCTTCTTTCTTTTTGTAGGTTTGTCTTCATTGCCTATGCCATTTAGATTTATTGCTGGTGGTTATATTGTCAAAAGCATCCATAATGAACAATGGGTCTCTTTGTCTGTTAATAGATTGTGTTGTGTAAAAACATCTTCACAACTGTTAAATAGACCGGGTGAATAAAATAATGTTTGTTCATATATATATGTGTGTGGTGGTAGCTTCTCTTCAGCTTTGGCCTTGGTGTTTGATGTCAGCATGTCAATTACATCAGATTGCTGCACCAGACGAAGTTGTAATGCCTTGTTTCTTCTATAGTGGGATTCCAATTTGAGAATGAAGTTGAATGTGTTTAGGCTGCATTTGAGGCAGTTGCACTGCCAAACGCTCCCTTAGATCAGTAGGTTTTGTTATGGATCCTCTCTTATGCGTTAAAAGTTTATGGGAAATTTACGCTTGTCCACTTGTTTGTTTTGCCTTTTTCAAAAATACACAAATATTTTTTTTTTTTACAGCGCGCCACCTGAAGTTTACTTTTTGTTGCATTCATCCACTTCCGTTTAATCCACTTCCGTTTAATTTCTGTTAGTGAATTTAACGGAATGTTAATGAAATGACCTTTTTACCCCTCAAAATTATAATTTAACCCAAAATAAATAGAAATTAGAGATAAATTAGATGGATTTAATTTTTTTCAAAGGTGGATGCTAGACATTGAAGGAAAATAGTGTTTGTTACTTGCTAAATTTAAAAAATTTGTATTTATTTTTTTGTCTAAATTTAGCAAGCAATAGACATTATTTTTTTCCAAAAAAATAAATACAAATTTTCTAAATTTAGTAACAAATAAACTCTATTTTCCTCTAATTTCTAGCATCTACCTTTGAAAAAAATTAAATCCATCCAATTTATTTTTAATTTTTATTTATTTTGGGTTAAATTATAATTTTGAGGGGTAAAAAGGTCATTCTGTTAAATTCACTAACGGAAATTAAACAGAAGTGAACGAATGCAATAAAAAATAAACTTCAGGTGGCGGGCTGCAAAAAAAAAAGTGTTTGTGTATTTTTGAAAAAGACAAAACAAACAGGTGGATGATTGTAAATTTCCCAAAGTTTATTAATCCTATAAAATTAGTTTAATTGTTAATTATCAATGAGTTGTTAACTCTTTGAATTGTTAAATTTTCAAATCAGCAATATCAGAACTCCTCAAATACTAGGTGGGAAAGTAAAATTAATCCTTTTTTTTATATTTTATGTATGGGACTTTCTAATGTGAAACAGGTTTGTAGCCCGACCAATGAGTTTTTAGCCTAGTGGGATAGACCTAGCACTCCCTCAAACAATATGTAAGAGCGTTGGGATTTTGACTGAGTTTGTAAACTCACAATATGTAAGAATGAAGATTCGAGCTCCATAAAATATTATGATGGTTAGTTGCAGTCTATTTTCAATTATTTTATAAGAGAGTGGAGATTATATTTTCTGATACGAAATATAATAGAGTTGATGCCTCTTGATCATTTTACTGTAGAGTGCGTGGGAGATACGAGTTCTGCTAATATCAGTAATAGTTCTATATATTAGTATTAAAAAAAAAAGGGTTCGGAGCTCTAGCCAATAGTATAATTGAAAAGTCGAATATGATGTGTCATCGGTGGTTACCTAGTCTAAGGTATATTAACATTCATTATATTAACATTTATTATACTAGTTCCCAACTAATTGTAATATACATGTATTAGTATTATGAGACCACTTGCTAGAACAATAATGTTTTGGTGAAAACAATCACATATAATTTTAGAATATTTATGTTTTATTATTAAAATTTAATAATTGAATATACGGAGGCATACTTGAATCCCTAATATCTAATTACTTCGTAGGGATGTGTTACTATTCAATTACTAATACCCAATTAGAAGGTCAAAAGGACAATGGATTTAGCTTTCGACCATGCCCCTGATGCGTAGTTGTAGTATGGCTACTATTTTGAGTGGTGCCATCGGCACCCCCGAATTAATCTTCTAAAATCCTGACTTATGCAATTACAATAAAGGACATAACTATCTAACCGAACCCATTCCGTTCCTTGTACCCTTCCCCTCGCTCTCTCAAAACTCTTTACAACTAACACACCCAAACAACCATATCCACATTTCTTTCTCATCGACTCTTTTTTTTGGTAATCTCAACATCGAATGGATTAAAAAATTGATTACTGAATTTGGATCTAATAGTTTTTTTTAAAATGACAATTACTCTATTGTGTAAAAGTACTGCCATGCAAGTAATTTCTCGCAAACTCAGCTCTCAAACATTCAGAAAAATCGAGTCTTGTAAAAAGATTGTTCAGATAAATTAGCAGTTATGAATTCCTTTTAATCTTTATTAAAAAAAATTTAAAAGTCAGATAGAGCAAATAAGGTTAAGGGTTAAATATTATAGATATTAGTTTTAATCTATAATTTAAAATTATTGGAGAAATAAATGATTGGTATTTAAACATTTTTCACCAAGAAAATTAAGGATAATGGGTAAAATGGGTAGGAAGTGAGTAGAACACTCCATGATTGAAATCAAGAAAGTTGTGTTTAGTAAAAAAAAATCGTGGAGCGATAGAAAAAGAAAAATGCTGGGTTTACTTAAAGATAGGGCTTTAAGAGGATTTTAAAATAGCGCCAATAGTACAATTCTATTATTTTAAGTGGGGTCCTCCAATATTTGAGTGAAAAAAGATTTAAAGGATAATTTTTAAGGACCTCTCTTGAAGTTTGGTGTATTAACATATAGATAGAATGTATTATTGTAATTACAGATACCTCCTTTACTGTTAGTATAAAAATACATAGAGCGTTATTATACAAGGATAAATGTGTAAAAGCATATTTAAAATTAAAAAAAATTATCCAATCAATAAAAATTTTGACCAACTTGCTTTCAAAAAAATAAAAACCCAGCCTTGACCAGCTGGCCGCGGCTCCACCAGCAGCTGGTGGTGGTGCTTTGCCACTGCCGGAGTACCCTCCTCACCCTGGCAACCAACCCCATTCACAGCAGCCTCTAAATTAGCTCTGTCCACCACCAAATATTTACCCAAGAGCACGACTTTTGTCTCACAACAACTAACACGCCACTGCTGCCCCTTTGGCCATCGCCGACGCCGCCCAACTGCCATTGCCATCACCTTTGAGCCATCGATACCATGCAGCAACCTCTGAGTCCCAAAACCCAACTGCACAGTCTCTCAAAACCTTTCTCGTGGCTTGTGATGCTAGATACCACTATTGCAAATTCTGCCGCTGGTGATGGTTCATATCATCGCTGTCCATCTCCCCAACCTCTCCACAAGCAGCCCCAACCTCAATCTACATGCAACCCCAACCTCAATAACATCTTAACAGCCATGAACGCACAATTTTTTTTCAACCCGCAATTGCGGCTACTTTCAAGCATCAAACATCAAACATCAACAGCCATTTTCATTTTGAGGCCGTTGATGAAGCTTCACTGCCAACAGAATCCTCTTTATACCCAACACACACCATCAAGCATCAACAACCATTTTATTGAAGTGGGTTTTCAAAGATTTTGTCCCTACTCAGACACAATCTTTTGTTGACATGGGTTTTCAAAGATGGTTCCAAATCGATTTTGTTGATTCTGATGTAGTCTATCATTTTTGCGAGAAGGTTATTTTAGTTATTTTAAGAGTCCACTAACGGTCAAACTAACTGATAACTAACGGTAAGGGAGGTATATGTAATTACAGTAATACATTTTATCTAGGTGTTAATACACCAAACCTCAAGGGATGTCCTTAAAAATTACCCAAAATTTAAATTGTACCATAATAAATTTTAGAATAAAAATTTAGATTGTATTATAATAGATTTCGTCTAAGACTCTTAGGTTGATCCAAATTATTCTATTGATTTTTTTTGTTATAAATATTAGTAACATTTAATTGCAATGTACATATCAATTTTTAAAAAATAAATAAATAATAACACAACGTGAAATGAATGCATCCATTTTGGCATTTTCCATAACTCTACTTTGACTTGTTTTGGACGACTTTAGTACTACCTTTTAGACTATTCAACCTCGAAGAATAGGAGAGCTAAGTATTAGTTGCATAGCAAAATGCATTCCTCGTCGTTAATATGGTTGCTCACGGTAATTGTGGCCTCTCGGAAGAATCGATGATAAATCTAGTCTTTCACTAAAATTTTAAATAAATGTTCCGAATTCAAGTTGATTATATTTCGCCTCTTACTCGAAAAAAGACGACCAAACAATTCCCAATCGTGATCTTTGCGGATCGGATCATCCATTCTGCAATTCCATAGGGCTGAATAAAAATTCGATTGATTTTTTTATATAATTGCTATGCTTAGTGTGCGACTCAAGACCTCCAACAAGAGATCCATTTAACCAATGGACTTCGGCCAGAAACATATCGAAGAACGGCCCTTTAAATATAGTCTTCCCCGAGTGAGAAAGGATGAGACAGTTGGGGGAATGGAAAGGTTGGAGATCCAATGTTCATCAATTATAGTCATCAATCAAATCCTTACCCATAACATATCAAAGGGCGTAAGAATTCAACGACTACATTACCAGGAGAAAGTGGAAACGTGATGCTGACACCACAAAGTGAAAAACGATAAGAATTTAAAGCCGACAAAATAACAATAACACCCACCAGGCTAATCTAAGATATGTTAACTTTACTAAGAAAAAAAAGTGCGACTGGAAACGTAAAATCAAAAGCAAAACAAAACACAAAGCAGAAAAAGGACGTGAAGTAAAACAAGGATTCATTGAATAAATTAAATCCATAAAACATCGCATGGCTTCTCTATGATCGAAATATCAAGGAACTCTTCTGCTAGAATAGTAACTAACAAAATCGCTCGAGCAGAATAAATTAGCTCTGCTGCAGACGCTATATAGAAAAACAAAAATTCTACAGAATATAAGAAATCATGTACAAAAGTTAAGCCAACTGTATTTACATCCGCTTCGCAAATCTTTCCTAATCTTCCACCGACTGAATCTCACCCATCATGATACGGTTACTCACCACATTAAATCCCAAAACCGAAGGACTAACCTTCTTTCCTTTCTTCCCCTTTTTCTTGCCTCCCCCCTTGGCAGACCCATCAGTGCCCACTGCATTATCCCGGCCAAAGTCTCCAATCCCTGCATTCTCAGAACTCGTATCTCCAGCGCTGACACCACTGAACTTCCGATCATTCCGACTTTGAAAGGCAATGTCAAGTACATCTGCTGGCAACAACTCCTTGTAGTCGAGAAACTTGTCAATGAACTCATGATTGGGATCAAAGGATCCAAGGTTCTCTTTCAGAAGCAACTCAGCTTCTGATCTGGATTGCTTCAAACAAAACTCCAAGAAACTCGTATCTAGCAAGAGAAAAAAGATTTAAAGACCATTTTACCTCAGTTTCTTTTAAGTAAATTCCAAGGAACTAATCTTAAAAAAGAAGGAAAAAAAAGTTAGCATGCAGTACTAAAATTACAGATCAAGCTCACCAGTAAAATTTTTCATTTTTGTACTGGTTTTGTATTTTGATACACAACAGACAGAAGAACAGAAGTAAACCATCTTTTCTGGTCAGGGGGCATTAACATACCACTAAAAATATCTTTCTATTTGCTCATTTTAGATCTTATGGTCCGACAAGCCACATTTAACCATCTTTATATTTGCAGTTCTTTATAGGGAGAAAACCGAGAAGGAGGAAGAAGGAGGCACTATTAGTTGCAGCTACTACAGAAGACAGTATTATCCTTTGATCCTCTACTTCCACCGAAACTAGCAAATTAATTTTATGGCAAACCAGAAAGTAGTAAAAGATACCTTTTGTCCCAATGATCCTAACACACTCGCTCTCACACCAATCTCTGAAGTCCATGGCCTCTGGGAGGGTTGAAAAAGTTAGAAAATGTCAGACCATAACTGAGTTTGAAAACAAGGACACCAAGCTTACAATATTTTTACCTGAGTGCTTTGTCAAGGCATCTTTTTTCCCTTTCAAGGACGACTGAGCAGAAGCAGGTGAGGATGAAAGAGTGCGCTCGGCAGTTCTGCCACCCATCGATTTCTGACGGCTTAATGACCCGCCTGAAGTTGCTTTTACAGGGGTGTTTTTAGTTCCCCAACTGCCCTGGTTTGAAAGAAGAGGGAAATCTGACCTGTTTACAGGAAAGAAAACACAAATTACTTCGCCTTTCAATACAGCTACCAGGATTTGATCAAAAGAAAAGAAATCAAACAAAAGATAAACCCAGGGCTCAATTAAAACAAATCAGATATTTAAGAAACACTTCATTCCAAGAACAATCAAAATTTTGATTAAAAAAATATTAGCACCGCAAAAAGAACAAAAAGAAAAAGAAAAAAGAGCAAGATGGAATAAGATTAAAATCATACTGCTTAGTTTCTTTCTTTGATTGTTCAAGTGGGCCCCAGAATAGATCGTCATCTCCTTTATATTTCAACTGAGTAACAGATTGGGAATTGATCTGGATAGGAGAAGCAGCTTTAGATGGAGAAGCGGAAACTGACCGGGATAGATTACCACCATCAGTAGCCTGAGGCGGCAGAGACTTTTGGGGAGTTGTTATTTGACTTAGGGGCTGGGAAGAAGAAACCTTCTTCTCTTGCTCTTTTAGGATATCCCTTAATGATGTAGGTTTAGGGGCCTTCTTGGCATCAGTAGACCAAGCAGGACCAGTTGAAGTATTTGCGGACTCCCCCTTCCAAAGAACAAAATCTCCCAAAGATGGGCCTGATGGTATTGCTGGCAATACTTCCTTCTCCTGCTGTACCAGACGAGAGTTTTTGCCCTTCTCAATGGGACTTGTACCAACAGGAACATCAGAAGACGCTGCTGAGACCTTAGTAACTCCAGAACCCTTAGCTTTTGCAGACTTTTTGCGACTCTTTTTAGTTTCTTTAGCCTCAATAAAGTTACCATCATCAACAGATTCAGCATGCACAATCGTACCCTGTAAGCTAGGAAAAGTAGACACACTATTAGGAGCCTCCACATCTCTTTCGATGGACTTTGCCAAAACTTCTTCTGCCAAGAGATCATGTAACTGGCTCTTCTTGCTCTTTGTTTCTGGAGAATTTTCTGGTTTCTCCACATTCAACTCAGTAACAACTACATCTTTTCGAATTTCCTTAGAAACTTTAGGGTCTGAATGGGCCACAATACCTGTCCAAGGGGATGACAAATTTATGGAGTGGACAGAACTAGTGATCTCAGACACTGCCATTTCTGCCTGTGCCCTTCTCTGTTCTTCTTGTTGAATTTCCAATAATGACTTTGGCTTGAAACCAGGGGCAGGTTTCCATGCTCGATGTCCAGGCTCTATTTGACTATTTGGTACTGACGCAGACCCAACAGACCTGAATTCACTATCGATTTCAACAGTTTCAACATCATTCCCATAAAAATTTTCAGGTAATGAGCTCTTAATATGTTGAGCATCAGGATTTTCCGCAGTAACAGCCACAGAATCACTCTCTCTTTTCTTTTGTGTAGATGTTACATAGTGTGTTTCTCCTGCATTATTATTTGTCTCAAATTTTCTCTCACCAATTGGCCCTCCTGTTTCAGATTGCTTTGATTGCTGCAAAGAGGATATTTTTGTTACTCCCTTTGATTGGTCTGAAGATTGTGACTTACCAGACTTCTGCTTTCTTGACTTCTTCTCAGAACCTTTTTTCCCCTCACGAACCTCAACACTCTTTACCTCTGTCACCATTGAAAGTCCATCAATGCTTTTCTTGCTTTCAACCTGCAGTGCATCAAAAGCAACATCTGGTTGAACTTTTACATCATTCGAATGCTCAGGCATAGATGCAATACTTTCACAAATTCCGGTAGGTGGTACAAAAGGAAGTTCACAAAACTCTGAAGGTAAAGAGTCCTCTGTTGCATCGTTTATAGTTTCATCAGCCCTAGGAATGTCTTCAGATGCCTTCTCATCACTTAGAGGAGCATGACCATCAGAAGCAAAGACTGGTTTCTCTACTAGAGAAGACTCGTGAAGAGATTTGTTCATCACATCTAACGAAGGAAAGCTTTCGCCTTCTATTGGTGCTGCCAACTTGTCCTTAAGATGGATATCATCTATCTGTTCTGGACGAGTAGCAGTCCAGCTCTTCTGATGATTAAACACCTGATGTGGGAACTGCACAAAATCAGACCCACTAGAATGGCCTAAATCCTGAGTCACTTGTGGAGGCAAATTCAGTAGGTCTTTCATATGTTCATCTCGCATCTTTGGAACCGGTATCTGCAAGCCACCCTGTAGCAATTCTTGCGATGACTGAAGCCGAGAAGGATCTGCTGGTATGGCTGCCTGTGACGGTGCATAAGACTGCTCATTCAAAAGCTGGTGAGAATGATGTTCTGACAGAACCTGAGAAAGCAACTGCTGTTGCCGTAGCAACTGTTGCTGCTCGTCCTGTTTCTGTTGCTGCTTAAACAACAAGAGCTGATCCAGCAACAATAGCTGCTGCGCTGGAACAGGAGCCTGGGATTGAGCCTGCAATAAGTACTGGTGCTGCTGCAACATATTTAACACTTGTGGGTCTTGAGATAAACTAGAGGAAATTACTTTTTCAGGCGTTGATAAACCACCAGCAGGATTATCTATAGTTTGACCTAGTAAATTCACTAAAGAGGTGGGATTCTGTGTTTGCAACCTTTGGTTTTGAATCCCAAAGGCGGATTGGGGAGGAAAGTTTTGAGTATGATGAAAATCAGATTTATTCTGAATTGGATCCAAGCCACTTTGGGCAGAGAAATTTGGCCAACTAGAAACACCACCGTTTATGCTAGAGGCAGACCTGTCAGATAAACCTTGGAGGATGGACATCAATTCAGCACTTTGAGAATGAGGCGGTTGGCGAGAATTGTCAGTCACTGAAGATAGGAGTTTCGCATGTGACGTCTGGGAGTCGGAGACTATATCAGACTGTGTAACCATAGGTGCAGCATCTCTTCCTGGCCAAAAAGAATAAGGATTGGGTAAAGATCTCTGCCGTTCAAGTGACATTCTCTTCACCAAGAGATATGGGTCATTTGAAATATCTAAACCAGATGGAGGACCACCACTGGGATTATTTCCAACATAACCTTGAAAACCTACAAATCAACCACAATCCTCAATTTTTCACTGTAATACAACAACAAATCGCAACGAGAAAAAGTATAGATAACAAAATTTCTCCAATTCGGAAAACTTTTCACATTTATCTAGTGAAAAACAAAATAGAACTTCAAAAAAGAAAACCAACCTTGAGGAATATTACTCATATTACCAGCCATTAATGACTCCAAGAACCTATTTTCAGCTTCCATTGCCAAACTCTCCTTATGCCTTGTCTCATTCCTCATTACATCAAAGCCACTGTAGTTTGGTCGATTTAATGCATCTGTTTCATTATGTTTTGGCACATTAAATCCAGGTGGTGGCCTGGCCTTAGCTCGTAAATGGGGCATAACATCACCAAGTAACGAAAATGGTGAGTCATTTGATGCACCAGCAAGGCGGACTAGTAAATCTATACCAAAATACCCAGCCTCAAACCATCCAATAATATCAATCCCTCTAAAAGGACCTTGAATTTCACCCTGAGGATCTTTATAGTAAAGTACAAGTTCTTCTGGCGTCAGCTGTGAAATCTTTCTGGCTTCCTGTTCCCTGTCCATAACTATTGATGACTGCCTTTTAATAACAGGATCCTCACTGGTCTGCCATTTAGCTTCATCTCTAGAATATAAAGATTTAGCCATATCACCTTCCCATTGCTTAGTAGTATCC
Organism: Citrus x clementina; assembly: GCF_000493195.1. Taxonomy (NCBI): domain Eukaryota; kingdom Viridiplantae; phylum Streptophyta; class Magnoliopsida; order Sapindales; family Rutaceae; genus Citrus; species Citrus x clementina. Next base: position 40,961,477 of record NW_006262201.1, read on the forward strand.
TTCTGCAGCTGTGACCAGGCCATATCAGGGGATTTTGCTCTAATATCACTTGGAATATCCCTCTGCCCATAAGAGCCTACATAAGAACTTTCTCCAAGTGATGAGGTTTTCCATGGGGTGCCAGACTGGACGGAATTATTTTCTTGCATGCTTGCTTCTCTGTTGATGGGAACTTCAGGCCTTCGATAAGGAGTGCTATCTTCCTTAGACACTATAAAAAAACAGTAAATAAATAAATCATACATCATGAAAGAAGAGTACAACTTTAAACAAAAGCCACTTCTATCCAATCTTCATGATCCAGTGTTACATGTTAAAATTCTATGCAACAAGAGGTAGGACACAACATCAACTAAGGCTCAACAGCCAAAATAGCATACAAATTAAATCAAAATAGACAAAGTAATGTAAATAGAACCTACAAGTATTTTTAACAATTCCTCTTTTCCAGAAAATTCAAAGCTCAGGATATGTTAGAAGGCTAAAATCATATAATTACACAAAATTCAGTTATTTTTACCAAGGTTTATCAAATTCAAGAATGGCCTGCAAGGCTATAATACAAATCTACACAAAATCTCACTTTCCATGCAATTCTGTACCTTCAGTTCTAAACTTGTTATCAGTGTGAGACTTTTGATCTTGAATGGTTTCCATCTTTGTGTTAGACACATAATTGTGAGTCTGCCTATCCAGGGATGAGCCGCCAGAGTAATTTGCATAGCCGCCCTTTAAATTGTCGGAATTTTCGTCTTTGGAATCATCAACTGCAAGCGATAAATCTTCTCTACTGTCTGCTCAAACAAGTCCATTAAAAAATTAAACAATTTTACACCACAATGAATGGATAAACATAGAGAAATATATCTTTGATAGGAATGACTACCATGTTTGGTTCGTCTTGATGGAGTAAAATCCACAGAATTCCGACCCACAGATCCATCTTTTGATATTTGAGGCGCACCACTACTTACTATGTCCCCTTTATCAATTCCCTTTAAAACAGCCTATTCAAACAGTAAAAATAATCAAATCAACTGCAGAAAGTGTTGGCAAACTCACCAAAAGAATTAATAGGTATGATTACCGATTCATCAGGATTAGGCGCATAAAATGCTAGAGGCTCTAATGGTTCTTCCTGTGTAAGAGAAGGCACCTGGGCAAGCCCTTCTATTAGTTTTTTATATGATCTCATATCTGTCATCCTATACACATCAAGCAATTTGGTTCTACTGTATCTTAAAGGAAGATATTCTCCATGGTTACTTTCAACCCTGTCTGAGAGAATTGCCAGAGACTGTGAATGTGTAGAAACACTGTTGATGGAGTTCCCACCAGAAATTAGCTTCCCACGACCAGCAGAAAAAACTGGAGGAGTGCCTTCTCCACGCCCACGGCTGTAGGAAAATGCAGGAACCTGTTTGTTAGGCGTCAGATTTTGGTGATGAGAAGTATCACCTCTTCCTCGGCTTTGCAACAAGTTGGATCTCCAAGGCCGATAATTTTCTCCCTCTCTCTCATCCTTTCCATGGCCAGAAACATGAGATAATCCTTTATCATGATGCATGTCACTGTCCTTACTAGAATCAGACCATTTCTCGCGTAAACCATCTGTCTCTTTATCATCAGGCCCCCAGCGTGTGTTCCATTTGCTCTCACGCCTTTGATCATAATTGGTGTCCCTGTTACCTGAATCAGTCCAACGATCAGAGGGAGTACGGCGTGCTTCCCCAAAATGTCTTGAGGATGAGTTTTCAGTCCACCGATCCATCCTGCGGTTGTCCCCATGTTCTTTATCCCCATCCCTCCAGCGATCTTTGCGCACCAAGGAATTGGTGTCTCTTTCTTCATCACGCCAGCGGTCACGTCGACCAGTTTCCATATCAAGCAATGAAGGCCGAAACACATCCTTTTTCTTATGTATCTCATTCATCTCTTCTCCAGTTCCAGATGATTTTTTGATCTCTGAGTGATCTCCATGAGCTGGATGCTGGCTGAAGTGACTTTCCTGCAAAAAAAATGAAATCAATTGCTTTGAAGCAGCATCATAAATCATATCATTTCCAGTAAATAAAGCAAAATTGAAAACCAAGCAATCTGCTCAAACACAGATGATGACATAGATGTTGATAGTCAATTCGTTACAAAAGCACAAAAAGAAATTAAAAAAAAATCATAATTGTGTTCTCTAATAAGTATGCTGCTCCGATAAACTGGAAAAATATGTAATTAAAACAGTAATTTATAACACACCCCAGTTCCTATTCCAGGTTTACTCTCCCCTGGCTTTGGCAGAAGCCACTGCGGTGAAAGTGGAATAGGATTGTCAGATCCTTGAACATCTGCATGAATTAAACAGAAACATCAATTCAAAATATTTGACCAATAGCCAGATGCGAGATACAGAAACATTAATACTAGAAAAATAAAGAATGTGATGATGAACAACAAGCCACTAATAGACATAACAAATCATGCAACAATCAGTTAAACTGAAGTTTGTAAAAGCAAAGTATCAAACCAAGAAATTGCAAAAGGAAAACATCAGAAGTTAGGAAAACATCTAAATTTCTAGTCAGCAATGATTTAATAGAAACAACACTCCACGACATTTATAATCTGAATTCGTATAGCTCCGGCATTAGTCTCGGAAATTTTGCAGAGTTTTGCTAGACTTGCATAATTCATTTGTTTCAACTTTCAAGCATAACTAAAAATTTCACATGACCTCTGTGAAAGAAACTTTACCATTGACCAGTGACATAATAAACAATGTTAAATATTAACAAAACCCTAACTCAGAAAATTTAGGTCGTAATTTGCACGTATCCCTAGCCACTCCAATAACTTAACGACCAATTGGTCACAAACGCAAAACCCATGCATTGACTGTATAAAACTCACAAGAGAGAAAAATGATAATAGCAGAAAAAAATACATCAAAGTAAGAACAGTCACATTACAATTTTCAAGACAGAAATTAAATTAATTTGAAATGTTTATAAATTTGAATTGCAAGCTAATTAAAATGCTTCAGCTAAGGACCGCATCCGTAACCACGCTAATTAAAAATTAAAAATTTAACATAAATTTTTTAGTCAAAAAAGTGACAAAAACCCTAGCTAGTAAAATTATTAAAAACCACACTCTCGGTCACTATAATCACCGTATTGGGGTCAAAACCACTAAACAGCTCGAGCTAAGGTTTCAAAAGAGCATTGGACTCAGGTAAGCCGAAAAAGATGAGTGAGTGAAAAGATTTGGGCTTGTTAAAATTAAAAGGCGAGGAACCTTTGGGGATCTGAAGGGGCGGCGCGACAGGGAGCTGGTGGCGAGAGTCGGAGGCGGAGCTATTGGCGGCCATGGATGATCGGAGACGGTTGCTTGTGTAATTTTGGATTTCGCCTTTTTTCCTTTTTTTTGTTCGATTGCTTCTGCGAGGTAACGAGTGAGAGAGAAATGGGGGGAATTTAGGTTATTGAGAAGCCAATTCGATAAAAGGAAGGGCGCAAGTTAAAACGGTGTCGTTCGCGAGCTTACGATGGCAAGCAGATTTGATTTTGTTGTCACGCTGGCCCTCGTATTACTGCTGGACGGGTTCCTATGACAATCCTGACGTTATGTCTTCACGCGCTATTGATGTCGTTACAATAAGCGCTTGAGTGGAATGATTGCTGAATGATGGCGTGTCCCTCACGGGATTCGGCGGTCGTGGGGAGAAAAAGGCCGGGGGTGGATAATCTTATTTCCATTCCGTTTAGTTTTTGGGGTGCGTAATGCGCCACGAACCGCGCAGGTTAAGATGACTAACAAAAACGACTTAGGAAGCCATCGTTTTAGTTATATACTAGGAAGGGTCGCACTTTCTGAGGGCTGAATATTCGGACTGCTCGTGGCCAGTTAGACTGATGACATGTCATGGTGAGTCAAGAATGTGAAATTTGAAACAAACGTAAATAAAATAGTGTTTTGCTAATTTAGCTGAAAAAAAAATCTAGCCTTCTTTGTAAATTCTTGTAGATCAATTGCAATTGAATCACAATTAATTTATTTCCTTCTACATGGATATTAATTTTATTATTGTATTATGGTTTACCAATAATAAGATAATTCGTATTAACTTTTTAACATTTGTAAATTTTTTGAACCATTCAAATTCTAATTTCAAACAGTAAGAAACATTTTGAGTCATGTAAGGCAATGCATGTAGAGGAGAAAGCACAAAGAATATCACTTTTTGTAATAGATGTGAATAGGATGATTGTAGAGAACAAAGGAATAATTAATGTGTCAGCATTTGAAAGACACAAAATCATCCACTTTGTAAATATATAAGGCGATGGATAAAGTTTGTTGAGCAATATTACCAAAATAATATATTTTACTGCACATATAAGTTAGAAATACTCAAAAATAATGTTATTGGATATTACAATAACTTATATTGATTAAATAATTAATTCTATTATTAAACACATACATTGGACATTAATTTCATGTGACACAATTCTATGATGTTGAGCTCAGGGATTATAAACAATATTGACGATTAAATCGTTACTTTACTAATGTATAATTGGCAAAGTATGACACACGCATTCACAACACGGACTGTTGTTGGTTGCATATAAAAAAATAAAAAAATAAAAAACGACGGCAATACATTAGTGTTTGAATCTTCATATTTATAATTAAGAAATTGGTTCCAAGTAATGATCTCCCAATAAAATGTTATAAGATTTATATTTTGAGTGGCGGAGTTGGATGGCAATGTGGTTGGAATAACATTTTTTTTAATTAAAAAATCAATTTGTTACTTACCAAATATGGAATTTAAAATTTAAAAGTATGAAACAAGTCAATGGCATTGCTCTTCTCCTATCATATGTTGCCTAGGGGTGCTTTAAATTTATATTAAAAATTCAATCAATTGTTCTTTTGTAATGTTTTCAACCATAATGTCTACACTGTGTTTTTCAAATATAAACAAGATTACAAGAGTAATTATACAGTAATAAATTATTGTACAAATTTATTTTATACAAACTGACGTGACATTAATTCATTGGTTGAATAAAAATATAAAATAATAAAAATAAATCATGTGGGCCAAGTGATATTTAATTCAACCAATCTTATCATGCCACATTAATTTGTACAAGAGTTTGTGGCTATATCATTACTCTATAAATAATGGAAAATGATGTTTGCCCCGGGTCAAATCCCGGGTCAAACCCCGAAACAATTGAAACGGCGTCGTTTTGGCACTTATTTTTCTCATTTTAATTTGCTGAGAAACGATGTCATTTTGGCTTGTATAAAGTGCAAAAACAGAACTTTTCCTCTTCGTTTTCTTCACCCAACTAGAGATGGCAAAACCCCGGGCCGGGTCCGGGTATTGCCATGACCGGACTCTGCCCGGATGTAACCGGTCCGGGTCCGAGTCCGGGCCGGGTTTTAATCCGGGTACCCGAATTTTATATTTTTTAATATTTTATGTGTATATATTTTTTATTTTTTGGTAATTTTATAAGTTTTAAATTTATTTCAATAAAATTTGACATGAAAATATAAACTTTAAGTGTTTAAAATTATATATATATATAAAATAAATGAGTTAAATAAATATAAAATATTTAAAATAATATATATTTTATAATTTTTTTAATAAAATCCGGGTTCCGGGTTTATCAAGTGATGCCCAAGACCGACTCGGCTTCACACCCAGACCGGGTATTACCCGGCCCGCAACACCGGGTACGGTCCGAGTCCGGACCGGGCGGGTATTTTTGCCATCTCTATACCCAACTGCTTCTTCCTTTCCTCTTCGTTGCTGCAGAACCCTTAGTAACACAAACATCATTTTCTTTTGCCAACGTAAAGAGTGAAAAAAACAGAACCAGCTGCTTCTTCCTTCCTCTTCGTTCTCTTAATCCAACTGCTTCTTCCTCTTTGTTCTCTTAACGGAAACATCATTTTCCTTGGAGGGTGTTCATGATGGGTACTTTCCGGTGCCGGAGTTCAAGTATAGATTAGTTTCACGTAGGTTAAGGAAGCCGTTGTTGGAAAATATAAAGGAAGAGCCAGTTTGTTCTGGGTGATGTTGAATTAATCATTGGTCATTTAAGTGTTTTTGAGAGATAATTAATTGTATTTTCTCTAAGATTTGTTTACAAGGCGAGAGAGAATATTAATTAACTATCGTTATGTAATCAGTGATGTGATGATAAATCTATGTAGATAAAGAGAAATTAAAGGAACGGACAGAGATTGTGCTTAGATTTGAAATCTGTCATTCCAAAAGCTTCCCCTTTTTCTTTTTTCCATGGGTTCTTGCTGTTTGGTGAAACGAGAACGAAGACAAAGAAACAACTTGGTTCTATTGCTGCTTTTATGATTTATCCAAGCAAAACGTCGTCGTTTCATAGCGAATAAAAACAAAAAAAAATTAATAGACGAAACGATGTCGTTTTAGCCAGTTTCGGGGTTTGACCCGGGGCAAACATCAGTGCTGATAAATAATGGCTAATTTGAACAAAAATCTCATATACCAGTGGCGGTGAAATCTGGATTTTAGCTTGGGCCATAAAGTAAAAACCATAAACATGAGTAGTCAATAACATAAAATCCTTAAAATCGAGGAGCCAACGGAACTACGGAAGGGCAACGGTGGATAAACGTAAACTCCAGCAGGTTAAAGCAGGAACATAAAGACCTAAGGGGGTGCCCGGCGCCAGTCCAAAGTTTACATAGAAAAGGAGAAATTTCAATTTAAATCTTTTTTTTTTAATTCTCTCTCCCCCCTCAATTTTGTTTTAGCATTGAGGGACAATGGAGAATTATTAAATCTTGCAGGTTATAACAGAAGTACGTAAAAACGAGGGGGCCCAACGTAAAGTTAGAAATGGGAAATTTTAAATTCAAATGATATTTTCTAGACTTTTTTCGGATCAAGGGACGGGGCCGAGTCTCTTCTGCTAATTCTAATCGGTAATCACTTTTCTATCCCCTTTGGATTTGAATACTTGACTTATTGTGACCTTCTAGTCCAGTTCTGTATATCCCTTCCAACAATACCACCATTATCTTTAATGCAGAGGCCAGGGTACGGTTGAGAAATTTACTACAAGAGGGAGCGTGTGCACTCTAAAAAGTGGGGAAAATGATGGCGGGAATATTTCGCGCCACAAATTGGGGAAGATTAGAAATCGCGGGATTTCCTATATATAAACGATCCTTGGAGATTGCTTCTTCGCAAAACCCAATTCGATACCAATCACTAAAGCTTGTTTTCAAAATGGCCCCAGCAGGGCAGCAAAATGGCAGCCCAGAAGTCAAAGAGCCTTCTCCAAAGATCCCAAAACTACACCAGAACGGCGTCGAAAATGACAACATAGGCTCTCTCTTGAGAGTTAAAAAGCTCTCCGAAAAGGCTGTTTTGCCCAAAAGAGGCTCCCCTCTTGCTGCTGGCTACGATCTCTCCAGGTAAATTCGGGAACTCTCCTATGTTGCTTAAAAAATTTTATGGTTTCTTTTTTTCTTTTTTACTATTATTTGTTATCATTGTATTTTGTGTAGTGCCGCGGAGACTAAGGTGCCAGCAAGGGGAAAAGCTCTTGTTCCAACAGATCTGAGCATCGCAATACCCGAAGGAACATATGCACGTATTGGTAATTGTTTTTTCTTTAATGGGTTATCGTTTTTGTTGCAAAAATAATTATAATAATGTAATTGGGATTGGTTTGTATTGTAGCGCCAAGATCGGGACTGGCGTGGAAGCACTCAATGGACGTGGGAGCCGGGGTGATTGATGCGGATTACAGGGGCCCTGTTGGGGTGATTTTGTTTAATCATTCTGATGTTGATTTTGAGGTGAAAGTGGGTGATAGAATTGCTCAATTAATAATTGAGAAAATCGTGACTCCTGATGTGTTGGAGGTTGAGAGCTTGGACTCTACTGTCAGAGGAGAAGGTGGTTTTGGCTCTACTGGGGTTTGAATTTCTTGGTTGAAGACTATGCGTTGTTGCAAGTGTTTTGTTTTTATGGTAATGTTAGTTCGGGTCTCTGGGTAGTTTTGTCGGGCAGCTGGTGTACAGGCCATTGGCTTGTTTTGCTGTCTTGATTTGTAAACACTTGGTAAGTAGTATTGGCATGGAAGAAATGGCATGTATCCTCTTGTTGTTTCTATCTATAGAACAACATTTGGGTTTGTTTTGGCTGTAAATTTGCTGATGCTAAGCTTAGTAGTAGAAATTCTACAACTTGCACTAGTTACTGAATTGTAACCTAATTATGAGTACTGTTCATGTACAAGCACAAGCAAGTTGCCCTGATTCGTTGTAATGGCAAGCATGTCATTGAAACGCAATGAATTTGACACCATTCTTTCATTCTTGTTGAATAATTTATGATTATAGAATTGCAAAACTGAAAAACCAAGATATCCTTTAATTTATGGTTGAAGGAGGCTCAAACAACCATTGATGCGAATATTTGCAAATGAAAATAGGTGTTTGTGTCGCTCAAAATTTGCATTATCACGCACGGCAATGATTAATTGATGAATTATTGATTCAATAGCATTGGTGGGATGTGTAGAGGAAAAGGAAAAAAAAGAAAAAGGAATTACAGTCAAGAAATTATATTATGGACATGCCTAGGAATGTAGGGAGTAATGATTTGCTGTAGAACGTCCAATTCCGAATTTCGATACTACTATACAACATTCAAACGGGTTCCATTTTGAATGGAGAACGGCAAGTTGGACAAGTGAGTCTTCTAACCAACCAAAGATCAGTACATCGTGCATGAAATACATGCTTGCATATTGAGAAGTTCCTGGAGCGCTCTCCTTTGTGAACTCCATCCAAGCACACGGCACAAATTGCAGCCAAGTTTCTTTGACAATCGAACCAAGGGAATCCCCGTATCTTCTCAAGAGACAAACCTGAAATCCCATCTGTGCTTGAAGCTGTGTTGTTGTAAAGCCTGTAATCTTCATTGAAGTCAATGACTAGGTACAAAATTACTACATAAATCTAAAGAAGGGCTATGATGCCAACGGAAGGGAAGGGAGGACCTGGTGATGATGCGGAAGAAGAAAGCATTTGAAAAAGATCAGAAATCGCCATGTTCGTGGCTTATGGTTCTTCCTCCTACCGGCTAAGTCTATTTTTCCCCTTTTTCAATAAAGCTTAAGTCTATATTTGACTGCTTTAACTTGAGCCCAAAAATATCACGTGTCATTCCCTTAAAAATTAACCAAAGGGCGCTAGGATGACCGCATACAACAAGGTCAACCATGAATTCTCGAATTGTCTCGAGTAGCAGTAGCACCCACGGATCAACTTTGAATTTCTCCTGATACAAATTTACCAATGGAATATTCGAATTGTCATCAATAGCATCCACGGCACGGTTCAACTTCGTATTCTCCTGATACAAATTTACCAACGTAATATTAAACGAAATTTAACATGAATACTGATTTTCTCTCGACCTCAAGTGAGGTTTGGTCAACTTTCTGACATCATGTTGGCCTCAAAAGCGATACAATGAAAGGACATGACACGTTTTCCATAACTGAATGTGCATGAGGAAAAACATTCGAATCCATTTTTCTGAATTAATTACCCACAAAGGTAAGAACATTTGAACCCAATCGTTAAGATAACTAGGTATCCCAAAGACGGGTTTAACGAAATGTCTGGGGACAAGCATTATTAAAGTTTGATTACTTTACATACTATAATTCACCGGCATAACCAGTCTTCAGTAAAATTTTATGCAGTCTCCGCGATAATTTCACTCCGCGATAATTTCAGTTAAGTGGATACATGAAGCCAGAAACAAGAGTTCGTACGCCAAATTGCCAGACAATTTTTAGCAGAAACCATTTATATCCGTGGAAGAAGCGTTGGAGGATCAGATGGGATATCAGAACTTGCCTGTCAAGTGAAAAATTAGCCTTTCAGCAATACAGAAGTATAATATTTATCAAAACATTCTGTGTATTTGGAGCAAAACACCTCTATTAGCATGGGGAAAATTTCTACAAAGCATTAGGACAAATAAAGTTACTGGATGACCAAGACCTATTATCAATGATAAGTATATCATGCTAATAGTCTTGACATGAGGTGTTCTGCCATACCTCTAGGTATCTTGTCAGCAGTGTTGTAGTACTGAAATTAAAGCCCTCGATCGGTTCTCTTTTCATACGAGAAGCATGAAGTTGCTTTCTAACCTGAGTAGCCAGAGACTGCAATCACAGAGGGAAACAAATAATTTGCAATTATGACGATGGAAAAGGCATTACAAGTTGAGAAAAATAGTAACTTCTTCATCTTAGAAATTTCTGTATGGCAAAGTATCAGCATCTTAAACTTTCTTAGATGATGCATACCTTCCCCAACTCAACTCCCCACTGATCGAAAGAATTGATTCCCCATATGAAACCTTCCACAGCTATTCTGTGTTCGTAGATTGCCAACAACTGACAAAGATATTATAGTATTAGGTTATAGAAATAATTTATAAAGAGCACATAGAGCAACGAAAATTGTAACATGATTCCATGGGGCAAAAAGTCAGATTTGCTATGTAATTGTAATACTTTTAGGTCCTACACTTTGCCATTGAACTATCTTCACTTCCATGTTTAACAGCAAACAATTCACTGTAACGCAAATATCACAAATACGTAGTTTCAATATTTTCAAAATGATAAATTAGCGAACTCGGAGATATATCCATTGATCTTACAAAATGTTATTCACAAAGGTTCAAGAATGTTTTTCACATTATCAGACAATTTAAAAAAATTCAAATGTGACAAACACACTGACCCAGAAAGATAATGTGAATAATACTAATATTTAATAGAATTAGACACATAAAATCTGCCAAATTAAAAGGAAGTAAGAAATCACAAACCTGTCCAATATTGTAAGCATTCAGTGATGGAAGCAGAAGACTGAGAGAAGGCCGATTGCCAGAGAAAGTCTGTGATTTGTAACCACTAGTTAGGGCTACTTAGAATGAGACATTACTACAAAGTAAGGAAGTTACCTTATGAGGAATTAGATGTGGTGCAACATTCTCTTTTTGTAGCTGCTCGGGTGTCTACAAAAGAAGGATGTTTAATTAGGTATCTGGAATTAAGGGAAAGTGTTTCATTATAAAGTGCATGAGGTCGCTAGACAATTAAAAAAAAAAAAAAACAGCTTTGATTTTTGGCTGGAAATTAAAAATATAATTTTTTTATTCTTCTATATAGAAAACCAATAAGAATAATAAAGAATAATAAAATTTTGCTATCCTTCGTAATAGGTTGAATGATCAGAACATCCAAAAGATACAAGAATAAAATCTACCTTCCCCACTGCAAGGGCATCTGGCTGTGCAAAAAAGTTGGACATGAGTTCATCATGGTTACTCACCACTTCACCTGCAAACAAATTCAGAATTTGATGCATTGATGGATAGCTGAAAAGCCAAAGCATTAAAATTCAACCATCAATCTTGAAATTTGCTGAACAAATTGGGTTTGATCTGATGTATACCTTTCAGGTAAACTGGTTGCTGGCTCTTCACAACACCAATAAAATCACAAGGAATTACACGTCCCTGGAGATTTCAAGAAGGAAAGTTAATTTATACACAGCTCACAGGTAGTTCAAATTCAGTCTAAATCCATGAACCATGTTAGATGAACAACAAATTACATGGCATGAATGGTTACCACTTAAATCTCAGGTCTATATTCTACATTCCCCTAAAATGACATGTCATTTAAACTCCAAACATATTGTGAGCTAAAATTATCTTCATCCATTAGGTTACAGCTGATCACACACACAGTTCCATTATTAATAGAAGAGACCCATATTACCTAAACATAGTAATTGTAGGGAACCTTTCCATAAAGGTTTCATTTCTGACTGCCACAGGTGTATGTTTAGAAATTAATGCAATAAAAATTGTCCATTTAAGCTTCTACCAGACGCAGAGGGATGTGTGTGTAACCTGGTGAATTAGTTGATAAAAGCTGTGCTGACCATTTGTTCCAGGTTCACCAAAATCAATTTCACCGGCCTCAAAGGGCAGGGGCATGCCATCAATTGACACTCCCTTGCCATTACTCTCCATGCTAACCTAAATCAAAGTAAATTTAGCAAGTTATAAGTATTAAAAGCTTTGACAAAAGAAAAATAAAGGAGATTGGGCATTTGCCTGTTGAATATGAGGGGCAAATTTCTCTAGGGCTTGGGAGTAAGGTAATATAGCCTGGAAGATAGCAGAGGAGTCAGGAAATGAATAAAAAAGAGAGAGAAAATTGAACAGTGATCAACAAGAAGTAGCTCAAATTCAGTCTGGAGCCAAAACACTAACCCTGGCAGGATGCCCAAGAAATGAAACATTCCATATGCTCAACAAACCCAAAAGTACCTGAAGCATTGAACAGACCTGATTAACTCCATCCAGAACCAAGGGTATTTGTCCAGAGATAAAGCTCCATTAGAATATTATTGCTACCGCGTGCTGTGTCCAATGGGAGGTACAGATCTCTGGCTTAGTGAAAAATAATGTCATTGGGGCACTTACCGGTATATTTTTCTCATAAGGTGCAGAAATGAAATGCTGATCAATGCTCCAAGCACCCTTTAAGAACCTTAAATAACAAAAGAGCATCTTATCAAAATATGCAATAAAATCGTGTCAGAAAAAAATATGCAAATGCATTTATTCAGATTGAGGATGGGGCAGAAGCTAGAACTTGCCCGAAAGGAAGAGTTAAGAAAAGAAGGAATAGGTGGTGTAGTTCAAAGGAACAGATATAGCTCACACCTTAAGTATAGTTAATTCCTTGAATTACTTATTGAGAAGCTACGCCCTTTCTTCACTATATTAGTAACAAATAAATCCTTTGTACGTGAAAAAGAAAAATCTCAGCTCAATCAAGCAAGAACTCTACATTTTAAGAATTACAGGAATACTGCACTAAGCACTTAACTAAGGAAAAAGCTAAAAAGGACATGTTGGAACAATGATGAAAGATGTACACAGCTCACAAATACTGAAGATATGCATCATTTTCATTTGCTTTTAGTTGCATCAAGCTAAACTCTTCATTTATTCTGTTTTATCTGAAAAAGAATCCAACTCAATATACATCAAATCTACTTTTCTGTAAAACAGAGACTACTATGTCAATATAATTAAAATCTAATGACAAAGAACTAACTTATATCTCTCTCTTCTCTTTATAGTTTCTAATAGTTTCAACTGAAGAGTATGTACTTCGATTCAAGTATCAAGGTTTATTTTGGAATTCCACTTAATTCCCATAGCTTACTTCAAGATAATCCCATGGCGAACAATAAATTCTGGCACTGATCTCAGAAGTTGAAAGTGATAGCAAGTAAATAAAAACAACAAGAAGTTACCATACTTCTCAACAACTGAGAAACCATATTGAAGAGACAGAGGCAAAACCCCGACAGCACTGCAAACTGCAACCAGCAATTCAATTACCAATTAAAACCATAACTGACCACAAAGTGTTCCCGAAAAGCAAACACCATGGTTTTAAAAGAAATTACCACTATACCGACCACCAACCCAGTCCCAGAATGCAAATGCATTATTAGGATCAATGCCAAACTTTTCTACCAGCTGAATTTGAAAGAAACAAATATAAGCAACAAGGTTAGTCAACTTAAACTGAAAATTAATAAAATACTGAAATATGTTACAATTTCAGACATACAATTTATCCACTCTCAAGTTGAACAGAGAGGATGCACAAAAGTCGTTTAGATAAGCTTTTACCAAGCATATGAGAAAATAATTGAAATAACTCAATTGGTAATCTGTGAATTGGCAGGAGCAAATTACAAAAATTATTATCAGGTGTTGCAGAAAATGATGTACTGATTTAGGCGCCTGTCTTTTGCGGGTCATTTATGCTCTCTGAACTGACAAATCAGAATTTGTCACAGGAAATTACTGAGTAAATATTATCAAGGCAAAAGAATATACACTAAAACCAGGGTAGCTAGACATCCAGACCCTAAACTAATGAATGTCAAAAGTAAACCAATCTTTAACAGATGAAAGATCAATCCAGATTGCAGCAAATTGCTTTATCATCAGAGTGCAGGTAATGAAAGAAATTATTACCGTAAGATTAGTACTGACAGCCACCATGTGCTTTGCAACTGCAGAAGGCCTGAAAATATATGCATAATCACATGCAAATTAAGAGCAAAGACCAGAAAAATAGAGAGAAAAATGAAATATCGAAGAGAATTCTAACCGGAAAACAAACTAATACCAATTCATAGAGTACAATGCGCTCTCACTTTTACATCCAATAGTTCTTTTAATTTTTTTTTTTTTTGATAATTTCCAGATAAGCACCTAAATCTAAGCCATTGATTTCAAACCTGAAACTACCAGAATGACAACATTACTGAAGAATCAGTAGAGTATCATTTTTGCACTGACCCAAGAGCAGTTGATATCCATTCTCTCAATGTTCGAGCATTCAGCATAGTTTCAGCCGTTGTAAAAGTCTTTGAAACCACCACAACTGCATAGGTGTACAAGAAAAACAGACAAAACGATCAAAATTACGAACGGTTCATAAATAATTCAAGTAAACTAATACAAATTAATAAAACGAAAGGCAATACCAAGGGTAGTTTCAGGGTTTAGTCCCGTGATACTTTTAGCAACATCAATGGGATCAACATTTGCTAGACTGTGGTCAATGCAAATAAGAAATTGTCACAACTGTTCAGAATGGTCTTTGGTGATATCACGCAAAACAACTATAGGACTAAAAGTCTTTTTTATGACTCACGAAGAGATTTGTACAGTTACCATCTCATTTCAAGGATTGATAAATGTAGAAAAGAACATACACAACTTCAGTGACAGATAAGTACTTACAATTGCAACTGGCGTCCTCTTGCACATTCAATGGCTTCTAGATCTGTCAGTAACCATCGGTAAGTCAAAAATATCTTGGTCATGTTCAATGGGAAAAGAATTTCAAAGATTTGGAAGGAGAAAGATCACAACCGTATGACTATATGAGTAAAGTTAACAAACTGAAAAAAAGATTTGATTGGTTTGCACAATACCAGTTTGGAGAGCAGTGTGCACAAAGAGAGGACCCAAGAAACTGCCGCCAATACCAACGGCAACAACATCTTTCAATACTTTTCCAGTGGCTCCAACCTGCCAAAAACATTTTCCGACTAGATAATCCATGCTTTTCCCGGTCAAGTATTAACCTGCTTTTGCGTTAAAAAGAACAAAAGATAAATTACCCAGGAACCACTGCGGATTGTCTCAGAAAACTCTTTTATCTTGTCCAGAACTTTCCAGACTTCTGGAACCACATTCTTCCCATCACTATTTATGGCAGCATCCCTTGGAGCACGAAGAGCTACATGAAGCACAGACCTATTCTCTGTGCTGTTAATCTGCAGGTGTTACCAATGCACAATCCAAAACCATTGTAATATCATAATAATGCCATCATGTTGGAGCACTGACAAAACATCAAGTCCACTAAAAAAAAGCAACTTATTAAATCTAGTCATACAAAGCAAGAGCTTTGGATACCTTCTGTACAATAGTGAATTCGTGACCTCATTTAAGTATCACAAAGCCAAATTTTTATAAATTTACTTGTCTCACAGAGAGCGGCTGGCTCAATCATGGTCAACAGTACCTTATAAAGAGTTAGTTTCACCCTAGTCTACAAAAGATATGAGCAGCAGAGATAAACCTTGACTTACTTTTTCCCCATTGTACATCTGGTTAATCTTATTATTGAGTTGAGCAGCCTGCAATGAGAAAAGGGTAGTATCACTAGAATTTAGAAGATTGATTTTACCCAGTTTCCAAAATTGAAATAATCCAACGTCACCTCTGCCAGTTGATAGAGTTTGTCCATTGTCTTAAGCGTGGCATTTTGCCGTGAGTAGTCCAACAGAATCCCATCAAACTCCCTGCACAAATTCCCAAAAACAAAATCATAAACTAATTATTCACAGCATTATTATAAAATCAATCAATTAAGCAATGATCTTAGGTTCATCTCCAATGGTGCAAAATACATACACCATCATTGATTGGCATCGATCAGTGTCACTCATCAAATCACGTAAATGAGTCTTTTTAATTTCCTGCACATGGTTCTGCACAATCACAGAAAAAAGAAAAAAGAAAAAAAAAAGAAATCCACGTTAAGTTCATAAATATTACTGCATACGCAGTTCCGAATACTCATTGCGACAAAATTACAGGAAGAAGCAATTCACCTTCAAGTCCTTCCATGGCTCGGTGTCACAAATTAGAGTTGATGAAGCCATTTGCAAAATCCTGGATCAAACAATATGTGATAGAAAATAGAAAGTCAATTGATATCATTCTAGTAGTTTGTGACACTTTGAAGCAAAGCTACAAAGTTCAAAACTCATTTTAAGTTGACTTTCCCTCCACTTTCTAAGCTACCTAAGAGTTGAATGTTATATTTCTACAATCAAGTGAAAAACAGAAACAAAATTTAACGAGCTTCACGATGATCAACCAAATCAATTTTAAAAAGAGAAGAGAAGGAGATTGATTCGGATTGTAAATAAATAAATGAAAAAAGAAACTTAAAAACAATAATACCTGAAGGAGAAACCAAGGAAAGAGAGAGATTTGTAGAAGAATTGGATGAGGTGGATTGCGGGCAATTGGCAATATAGAGAGCGTAAGAACCAAAAGCAAAAAGCATGAAGCTTCGCAAAGGAGAGGACGAAAGTTGTCAAGTGGCAAGGGGTGTATGGCCACGTGTAATTTGAAGCCTGCTGAAACGGGCATATGGCATATGACCGATGAGTCGGATCAGGCGCCAAGTATTAGTAAGTTTCGTTTGTACTGTGTTTACTTTTCAGCAATTAGAATGGAATAAAATTAAAATGGACTGAAATAAAATGAAAATGGAGTGAAATGAAAATAAGAAATGAGAATTAAAATAAATTATTTACTTAAATTATAAAAATTGAAATGAGAAAAAATTGAGGTGGAAGTTTATGGGTGATCAAGTTGCTGTCTGATTTTATGATTTTAAAAGATAATTAAAAAGAAAAAAATAAATAAAAATAAAGAAATAACGAGATGATGGGTTAACGTAATTTTTACTTTAAGATGAGACAAAACAGAGAAATAGAAGGATAAATTGAGAATTAAATGGGGATATGGAGAGAAATTAGATTAATTAAAAAATTATATTTTAAAAAATAGGGTAAGACGAAATAAAAACGGATATTACAAATGTTTTACATGTTTAGTTGATTTAAAGCAAATACATTTTTCCAATAAATCGGTGCACATGCAACTTCGAAAAACCGTGTAACCTTGGGCTATTTGTCAACCAGCTGTTTTGGGTTTGATGGAATATCTGTGGCTTTCTCGGTGAGCGTTCAAATCCGTGGGCTGTGTAGATGCAGTGGGCCAGGGGAATCAACGGGAGGATTCCTTCGTATTTTTCACGCTGGGGTTGGATTACAAAATAAAAATTAATCAAAAGTACAACTGTCCGTTGCTAGGATGATGACTTCAGATTAGCCCTCGTTATATAAAACTAAAAGCGGACGACAACGGGTTACGTGGTCAATAGTCCTCATACGTGTAAAAGTATTTTCCGTTGCCGGGAATTGAACCCGGGTCTCCTGGGTGAAAGCCAGATATCCTAACCACTGGACGACAACGGAATTCTGGTTATCCTCGTTATAATAAAATAATTATCTCTTTCAAGATTTGCAGGTTCTAGAACTTTTAAAAGATAATCCTAAGTATCCCATTGTTCGAGTTCCAAATTATACGACATTTATTTATTAGATTTTAGGTTGGCATAAGTTATAAAATTTATCATCGAATAAATGAATAATTCATAAATTTTAAGATTTAAACATTGAAATCCTTAATACCCTGAATATTATTTATGTATAAGGTGTTTATTGTAAATTGGAACCATAAACCATTCATGAGCTATGTATATACATTCCATCAAGTAAATTAGGTCGAGAATTTAGACCATTAGCCGCACCAAAATGCATTTAGCTAAAAAATACAAGAACTTGAGACATAAAATTGCTGTAAAGCATATTCACCTAAAGCGTTAATAATATAAAATGGAATTTCAATTCTCACATATTATTGTAGAGCATTGATACTTGAGTCTTGATCACGTGGAAAAGCACAAAGGTGAACTAACTTTTGAAAGGTGGGTATGATTGGTGCAGAAACAATTGACAAGCTCTTTAAAATACAAGGGGGGATGCTTTTGAATTTTGATATCCCTTTAATTCTAAGCTTTCCTCTTAGTCATTCCTGTTGACAGCGCTTATTTTTCGTGTTAAGAATTATAAGTAAAAGTAAAAAATAAATTAAAAAATCTCTAAAAGAATTGTCTTTCACGTTATACTATAAGAAATATTTTTATCCAAAACTTCCGACATTGCCTATCTTTCCAAAAAAATAACAAGAACAACTGAAATCGTTCCTGTAGTACTAGTAAATATGCATATTCAATAATTCCTGACAGACCTCGAGAGATCTAATAATACTCTTTAGTCTCCAGTTTTATATATATTGATGTGTATTTCCTAAGAGGGTGTTGTTATTGTAAGCTTCCACTTCATCTCTTTGATATAATCACTTGACTTGGAAGATAATTATGGTAATTCCCATAATTTTTTGGAGAGAAAATAAATAAATTATAGGAATTTAAAACAATAATTTTAATACACTGTAGGACAAAGAGTCATGCTAAGTATCACAACATCTAAGTTTTAATTTGAGTCTCAATTAATGTAATATTCATTCATTAGATAGTGTTAAGTAATTTTATAAAAATTTCATCATTTAATAAATGAGTGACACGTGACTTTGAGACTCAAATGTTGATATCCTGTATTATTTATCTTTTAACTTGTAGTAAAGAATTACATTATTGTAAAATTACTCATATATATAGAATATATATGACACGAATAGATGGGATTCAATTTGAGTTTAAATGAATCAAGTTTATATTAAAGTTTATTAGGAAAATAAGTACCATATCTATTTCAAAAGTAAATAGCAACGAGTTCAAAAAAAAAAAAAGACCACTTAATTCATTTTGTTAAGCTGAATGCATACGCATAAAAAATAGGAATATTGGTTGTAGAAACAATGCTCACAGCTTTGATTTAAAAATAAACAACCTTTAATTTATTTATTTATTCCAAAAGAAATAAAGATACCGTAATCATCCTCCAAGTCAAGTGATTGTATAAAAAATAAAAAGCTGTAAGTGCTCGTGTTGTGATTAGTTGAAGCGAATTCCACAGAAATCCAAATCCAGCAAGGCATAAAATGAAAACACATCAATCCACGCAATCATTATTGATCAAATTTTCTTCGTATGAACAAGTACACGAAATATCGATCACCGGAATTGCTATTGCAAATCAATGGAGCATTATTCCTCTAACTATGAAAAGCAAAAAAAAAAAAAAACAAATCTTCCTCTTCCTGTTTGTAATCGATGATGACTTAATCACTAACCCATAATTACAGTAGCACAAACCATCAACTAACGCATTCTGTCAAGTATTTAAAGCATATTGGTTAATTCGTCTTTGCTTTCGCGAGCATTGCTAGGGTAAATGCAACCCTTATAGCCTACAAATAACAAAAGAGTGAATTATAAGCATCGTGATTAACCATGAAAAGGTATAATGAAGGATATAAATAATTAATGTTAGGAAAAAAAATTGTGTTTGTGTACAAGAGAAAACTTACTAGGATCTTTGGATGATAGGGTGGCAGTTTTTGAAAAGTCACAGTCCCATGCATTGCGTCCATTAGTTTGATGGTGAAGATTCATGGCATATGCAGCATGTGATGCTAATGTATCGGGCTCAAAGCAAGCCCCTCCAGGAGCAATCGGACTGCAGTCAATCCCTCGTCCGCAAGCATAATCAATATTTGCCTGCAGCTGCTTATTCGTGACGCCTTCCTTTGGCACACACCACATTGCTTTGTTTGGTGCACCCGGGTTCTCCTGAATTTAGTTGTTAATAACGCAATAACAAATTAACTTGAATATTACTAGCTAGTTGCTTTAGTTAATTTCTATGTAGTTAAAATTAATTCTCACTTTGTTATTCTTTAGGAGGCCAACATCAAAATTTGCAGTGCGATCAGGCTTGAACAACCCAAACGATCTCTCAGAAATAGGCCCTTGTTTCAAATTCTCATCGTATAATGCAAAGAGATAAGTATCAGTTGTCTTCCCAGGCATCAATGGAGTCCCGGCCTTGGACCGAAGATGGGTTATCAAGCCACTGTAATAATCCTTGGCCTTATCAATGGTTGCCCAAGGTTCTTTGTCGTCTCCTTTGGATGGCCATCCAGTCTCAGTAACCACTATCTCAACATTGTTATATCCCAAAGAGTTCAACGCAGAACGTGCTGCATCCACCTACAAAACTTTTCAAATATTTTTGTACGCCCATCTATATGTAATATAATTAAGCATGCATACATACATACATTACGTACGTCTATACAATTAATATTTTTCATTTATATAATCATTAACTGAAATTTGTCGAAAAAGAATAACGATTTAATTATATAAACATATTGTACCTGAGCATCAAACATGTTCATGTATTTAATGTTATTGTTTGGATCAACTCGCCCAGCATTGACTTGAAACAAACAATAAGCTAAATAACCAGGTCTAGGATCACTGTTGTAAGCGTAGTATGGATACGGATTGATAGCAAAAGGCGAACCGGTGGCATTATTAAATCCAAGGAATCCTTTCATAACATCTACAAGCCAGGTTTGAAACTTTCCCGAAGAGGGCGGGTCAGAGTGAGAAAGCACGGACATTGAATGCACAGTCGAGACCTTAATTTTACCGCCGAGAGAGGCAGCATCCAATGCATTTTGCATATTTTGCATTGCGGGTAGAAGCTGTTTTCTAAAATTTTCGTCGAGAGAGACCTCGTTACCAACCATTATAAGGAAGATATTGCTTGCGGGGTAGAAGGGTAGGACATTGGTGTTTATCCAAGTTTTTGCAGCATTCGGATCCGAGGCTAAGGCAGGGATTTCACTGTTTTGTGTTCCAACAACAATGTCGATTCCGCTATTGGCCAAGGCTTTGATCATGGGAATGTCGGGGTTGTATAATCGGATCTTCTGTATAGACGTTGATTGTAGTAGCTTTACCGTGTCTTCTGGTGATGGCAGGTTGTCCCCTAAATTCCCATAGTTTATGCCTATAAAGGGCTCTGACCCTGCACAAGCAATCGGAGTGTTTCGTTTTCTAATCGTAAATAAATAAATAAATAAATACAACAGAAAGGTGAATTTTAAACAATAAATAAAATGAACCTTGGGCTTAGCCCAAGCGGCTAGAGCCGAAGCCTCCGCAGACGTACTGCAGGAGTTTAATTTAAATGTCCTTCCTTGGAGTCACAGAGCTTGAGTGAAGGCAGTCTTTCTCCCAGGCTGAGAGTTGACATCCCTCGAATATTTGAGAGGGTGAAAAATCTGAGCAGTGCTATATCAGCATTGATGTCAACAGGTCTCAATATATATATATATATATATATATATAATTGTACTGGCAGTCTTTCTCCCAGGCTGGAAGTTGACATCTCTCGAAATTTGAAAGGGTGAAAAATCTGAGCGGTGTCATATCAGCATTGATGTCAATAGGTCTCAGTATATATATATATATATATATATATATATATATATATATATATATATATATATGATTGTACGTATCAGTTATACTCTCGTATAATATGAGTTGTAATTTGAGCAATATTCTCATATCATCAAAAAAATAATAATAATATAAAATGGTTGGAACTTGGAACTACAACAATTAAGAGTTTGTGTTGCTAAGTGCCAAATAACAAGTTTGTTTGTTATAATAAAATATGAATGTTTGCACTAGAGTACTCGTGATACAAAATTGTTCAAAACGAACCTAAAACTGAAGATTTAATTGAATTAAATTTCACAATGTCTAGAAACTAATAACTTACTTGCAATATTTATGCCAATTAAGATGTTAAGAAGGATGTATAGTGAAGCATCAGGAAGAAATGCCATGGCTAATTAAAGCTGACTCTGTTTTTGTGACTTTCGAATTTGAAGCGGCAATATATAAGACAAGGGAGTTTAAGGGTAGAATTGTAAAAGACCAATTTGTGCGGAGCTAAAACCTTTGAAAAGTAATGGGAAGAATAAAAGTAATAATAATAATAATAATAATAAAAGAACAAGAAGCCGGAGTGCGGAGCAGCATATAGTTCTCCATTTTTACCGATTTTACGTTTGCATATGGACAAGAATGAAAAGTCAAGTCTAGTATCTTGACTTCTTCAGAGTTTAATCATGTAATTGCCCTAAACGTTTATCCGTAAAGCTTATTTCGGTACATAAATGCCATAAATTTGAAGCACTTGGAACTAAGTTTTAATTCCAGCAATTATTTTCTTATAAACTCCAGAAGATCTGCAATCACCAGTCAATTCTTGTCCATTACAAATCCTTGCATGATTACCAAACTAAATATGTTACCGATATCAATCTTCAATAATAGTGTAAAAATACAAATTAGGAAACACAAACAAAGTTGATTTTTTTTTTTAATGGAATAATACTGTTAGTTGTTTGAAGATACATCTTAATCAGTCATAGTAGATAGATATTTGAAATTGTTAAACAAGACCCTTATTTAAATGAATCATTTGATTAAGCACAATATTTCTATTTAATTTTTGCATTACTTTACTTCCTTACTGATCACATCATTTAGAAATTGAATGACTTCTCCTTCAAGGTTTTAGCAGTGTCTTTTAAGACTCACTTTTAAGTGGATCATGCCTAAACTCTTTGCTGTTTCCTCAGAAACCTGGTATTTCATCCTTGGTATCTTCAAATCTGCCATCAACAAATGCACATATGATTTTGGTTATTGGGAAAAGAAACCGCAAATAATTTTTTTGATATGATTTTATTCGATGCAGTATGCATGAAGTTGATCCTAAGTCTTAACATGTACAATTGAACGAACATTGGAGCCGACCTCCAAATATCTATCATTAATCTTACTGCAATAGTTTTCTTTTCCCGCTTCTCAAAGAGAACACGTATACAATTTGCATGAAAATAAACTGAGAAAAAGAAAAATTGAAAATACTACCAAATCTTATTTTACTGGAAGTTGCAGGGAAGAGGGTAAATGTAATGTTGGTGCAAAATGTTCAAAACCTCGGAAATCTTTCAGATATCAGATATCTACCGTTAGCTATGAAGACTTCATAAAGGGCTTGAATGGTTGCAATTTCTATTTTTATTGGATATACACATAGATATACATACATATATGTACACACGCACACACAATTGAATGTTATCATTTATGAGATTGAGAATCAGCTCCACAGATAAAACTAGGTTTGGCTATAAGAAAGAATCGATTACTTCCAGGCAACCTCTTCGGCTAAGGTATTTGAAAGTGCACACTGGAGCTGATGACAATCAGAAGAAATTACCTGTAATGAAAAGGAACGAGATAAATGTATATTACAGGATGATCCTTCATTTCATCTAAGCATGACTTGTCGTCATTTACAATTATAGAAAATAGATGACATGTCGAAATACATTACTCTGGAGTGAAAATTATCTGACCCGTCGTTTATAATATGCATATATATTAATTTGTGTTGAAAACCAGATGTTTGAGTTCAAATCTGAAGCAAAAAATTTCATTTCATCTATTTGCTGAAACTAAAAATGACACAATTGTTAATGCATATTGGACCTATTCGATTTACAATTATATATAACTATCTGGTTTGGAAACTAATGGATATATAAATAATCGGAAAAGAATGGCGGGCTTGACTAAAAATGAAATTCCACCTTAATCTCATTTTATAGCTGTTAGATTCCTTATATGATGTAATAAGCAAAATCTACTTTTGACCTTTTGCGATCTCTCAGTTAGTAAATCAAAATTACATAAAACAAATAAGCCAAGTGCAATTTTTCTCCACACTACAAACTGGATTCCGAAACTAAATTTACTTGAATTATTTTCACGAGATTCCTTGGTAGTTTGGTTTCTTCATCTTTAGTCCAAACAACCGGCAGGAAGCATTCAAAATTAGGTAATTAATGCCAGTTCTTTCGTCATTTGCATAAGTAATTAAACTTTTACGGCAAACACGGATCAAGAAATTAAATTTTGTATGAGATTTGTCTTGACTGTCTAAATCTTACATCAACCAACTTACAATGTTTAAGTTCAAAGGAAAAAGAACTTTTAACAATAAATTACTCGTCGGCATATATGATTACTTTGTGCAATTGTACCATGGTGATTAATTTGTGCTCGAACCAAGATGTGATTAACATTATATGTTAGGAAATATGTCTCCTTTACGAGGATTTTATTTAAAGGATAAGTAATTTTTCTTTTTAGACTTGACTTGTTAAAGGAGAAATACAACTTGTAGGAAAAAAAGAAACACTTGTCCTACTAGAAATAATCACGGTATATAAAGAGGATAAGTTCACATGCTTTCATAATACAACAATCAGTTTTGCTGTAAGTAGACAATTTTTAATGTGAGAGAAACAATAAGTCTCTTGAGAGATTATATGCTTTTAGGATTTTGGGTATGAGAAAAAATACTAAAGTAATTGTAATACTTTTTTACATAATATATTTTCTCTTATTATTCTTGACAATTGTGGTTTTTTTTTTTCTAGTATATGAGTTTTTCACATAAATTTTTATGTTTTATGATTGTTTAACTCTCCATCTATTTTCTATTTATTATTTGTTTGATATATTTTTCCTGCGAGATCTTGGACAATCAGATATTTAAAACCTATGATGGTAAAAATTGAAAAGTTTGGTGGAATAATCATTTTTGCCTTATGATAAATTCAAATTAAGGATATATTGATTCAATATGGTTACATAAGGAAAGGAAAGGAGACGTAAACCTTAAAGAAAGTCTTTGAGAATAGAGCAAGTTGGATAAATACCTCTAAATCAATGGATGGAAATAGTGATAATGTTAGTTAGTGGTGTCTATTTTCTTCAAGAGAGATTGATTTATTCTTTTTGGTGTGCCATAAAAGGTGATTTGCTTCTGCTAGTGGATTTATAAGATTTGCTCGCAAGAAATCATTTGGCATTTATGCAAGGTGTGTGATGGAATTTTTTATGTTGATTGTTGGGGACTCTTAAGGAATCCAAAAATGAGAGTGGGTACTTTTAGCAAGGTGATTGACATATGCTAAATATATGCACTATGAATAATGTAGAGTGTGATGATTCTTGGTGTAGAGAATTATGGTTACAAGATAGAGGATAAGATTTTACTCATAGTGGAGTGATTTTCATAAGTCTTATGTTAGTGTAATTTTGGTAGAGTTAAAACGGTAGAGACCACTTGGTTCTGTGGATAGATAATGTATTATGTTTTGTTCCTAATTAAAAACCTTACCAAGGTAGAGATTATTAGAAAATATGTCTTATTTTTTAATAAGAATTTTCCGTGATATTTTGTTCTCTAAGAGGTTTCCTATTTAAGGAATAAGTAATTTCCCTTTTAATATTTAACATATTCAAGGAGAGAAATACTTATCTTAGAATAAATAATCACTATATATAGAAGGTTGAGTTTACTTATTTGCATAATACATCAATCAATTTCTTATAAGTAGACGGTTTTTAATGTGAAAGAAACAATCACTAATAAAATTGTAGTTTTTTTTTAAGAATAAAATTGGTATCTAATGAAATGATGAAAGTGTGGGACTTTTAAAAGCTCTACTCATCAAAGAAACACTTGGAGAATGGGCAAGAGTATCTAAATCTTAATATAAGTTACATATAGCTTATTGTAACAATAAGCTAAAGTTTTTGATGAAAAACTAAAAATATGAGAGTTATAAGCTACGTGTCACAAATTGATAAATTTAGGATATAAATATACAGTAATTTGTGAGAATACTTATTAAAGATGTATTAAGAATATACCACGCGTGATAATGTACCATGTGATGAATATCGCAAGGTATATATTTGAAAAACATGGTACGCAACAGTCTTTCAAAGCTAGGTTTAGAGTATTTGAGACTTTAGGCGAATTTTTTTTTTTACTTCAATACTAAAATAATAATAATAATAATAAAAGAGTTCAAAATTCATTATATGTTTAATTCTTGAATTTCAAGAATAATCAAGAAGATCTTGAAAAATTTCAAAATCAAAACCTAAAAAAAAGTTTAAAAGATATCTTTTTTACTTCTATTAAAACTATTACAAAAACAAACAAACAAGCAAACAATCAAGTAAGAATAATATTTTTTTCGAATAAAATATTTAGAATGGTAGTATATAAAAAAGTTAAGATGATGAACTGATTTTTTTTAAGTTAAGATGATGAACTAAGTTAAGATGGTCATATAATAAATGCATGTTTTGTATTTCAAAAAACCAAAATTTTTTTAAATGAATCGATGAATATAATAACTTTCTTTATAGAGAGCATAATAGGAATTTTTTTATCTACTGATTTCTTGAGATTATAAGATTTTGAATAGAAATTAAAAAAAATACTAATTACAAGTCAAAATTTCTAAACTTAAATAATTAAGTTTTTAAGGAAATTAAAAAGGTAAAGATTTTTTTTGGGGAGGGGGGAAGACTAGTAATGAATAAATTAATGATTAGATAATATTAATAAGTATATCCTTAGTGTTAAGGTTACCAAATATAGATTTTCTTTAAAAATAATTCTTGATTGCAGAATAATTACTAATTAAAGAGATGTCTAATAGTCTTCCCTACAAAAACGTAAGTTCAAAAAAACTTTATTAATTAGAGTATTACTAAGAATATACTAAAAAAATGAGCTCTTTTCAAACTATGGGGCTTTAGGCGATCACCTTGTTCGCCTGTACTTGAAGCCACCCCTTCCCATTATTTTAGAATCCATGTGTTTAGTTCTTTTTTGAAATAAATAAAAAATAACATAATTAAAATAACAATGATATAAATTTTTTATTCAAAAAATCATAATATTAAGTTGAATATTATAACAAAGATGCATATATTTTATTTAAAAATATTTATTTATTATTTTATTTGTGAACAAACACATAATTTTAACTTAGGGTACTTTTGTAACTTGAAACAATCTATTCCAATCATTTATGATTCCAAGAAGAAGGAAATATATTAATTGGAATTTAACTCACTTCGATTATGATTTTAATTCCTGGAGCTCAAGTAAATAACTTATTATAATTTCTTTTACTCATCTTGATTTCACTTTATTTCAATTTTAACCTTCTAATTCTCAAAAAATAAATGACTCATAAGACTCACTCAAGATGGAGAGTGATATCTTGATATGATTTTGAAGCATGCTAACAAATTTGATCAAAATTGTTGGTAACAACCAAATTCCACTAACTCTATAATGTCACATATGGACAAATCGTAAAAATAAAAATAATGTTAGTGATCCAAACTTTGAGTCCCGATATTATATGTCACTATCTCATTGGATGACGCATTTCTTAGTTTGTAAAATACTTAACCACTATCCAATGAATAAGTGTTACATCAATTAAGATTCAAATTGAGATATCTTATATTGATCTAAAAATATAATAAAATTAAGCAGCACAATTGTATAACAAGAAATTCATGTGTTATTATTGAGAAATGCTCTTCACTCCACTTTAATATCTTTATACCCCACTTTCGTATTCTGTATTCATAATTCTATTATTTTTTGGAAATTTTATAAAAGGATAAATATGAATTTAATTAAACTAAAATATCTTTGTCCCATAAATCACGGCCCTGACTATATTTTATATTAGTTAATTTTATTGATAAGATCAAAATAAGTTTGAATAATAAAGAAATAAATTATCTAATAACAATAATTTTATTTATGAAAAATTATATTTACATAATTTACTATTGAATTCGATTTATTGTAATTTTATTTTCTTTTGCCATTAAAATAAAAAAAATATAAAAATAAATGGCAGGGTTTCTGTGTTAAAAGCTCTACTCACGATTGTTTGCCTAGAAGAAATCCTATTGCGTGACTGAGTTTCATGTATACATGACCAAGTAGCGAAAGAGGAGAAGGCTACCGTTGATTTTTATTTGCTCGATAATTTATTATTACTATTTTTTCAATAAGGAAGCGAGCCTAGCAAGAGAGGCTTTACCACTTGAGGGAGCGCAGGCCCTGAGTTATCAATTGATTATTATCATTTAAAAAAAAAAAATTGTGGGGGTGGTCTAAATGCTAATCAACTTTTTATTTTCTATCCCTCGTCAAATTGTCAAAAATCTTGAGCCCATAATGGATTAATTGTGATTAAAATTTAAAGACGTGAAGGCAAAGAAAAGTCTCCTATATCGAGAACCTTCTGCTGACAATTAATAGCCGCCCATACCTTATCAATTTCGCACAAATAACAACCACACGCATCAATAATATCGCTCAAATCGAACCGTCCATCTCATAACTCATCAAACAATAATAGCCGTGAGATCACTAGGGTTCTATTTTAAGTCGGTACTCATCTCTTTATAAGTGATGACAACACCTCTACCAGTTATTGTAGCCATTTGTTTGCGCCGGCCTCTTTCAGCTGTTTGCTTTCTTAGATCTATTCGTCTCTAAGTTCTCTCGCTTTTGTTTATTCAAATTCGAATAGATAGTCTTGGCTCATCATGGCTCTTCGCCTATTTTCTCAAAGCTTTGATCTGGATCTTCGTATTTTCGTCAGATCGGCGAGCTTGCTGGGCTGTGATACGTAAATCGGATGGTTCTGATTCCATGTATGGTATATATTTTCAGATTCGTTGTTAGATCTCAACGTCTTTTTCTGATTTTCCGATTTTAAACGTTCATAGATCTGATTTTTTTTTTAATTTTAATCTTTTATTTTTAAATTTTGAAATCGTTTGGTGATTGGTTTCTCAAGATGTTTGATTTTCTTTAGGTGCTGACTCGATTTGGAATAGCCCTTCGGATTAAGTCAGCGATGGATTGATCGTGATGGTGGCCGACCTAATCATGACGGTTCTGAAGCTGGATTGAATACGATCTATCTCCCGCAACGGCGTGGCTTGTTGCGGAACACGTTTGCAGATGATAGTAAGATGGGGAAAAAAATCTTTGTTATGCTAGCTACCATATCGTGTAAGCTTAGTCTTTGCTTTATTACCTGTTAGCTGTTATAATATTATGTTGTGTGTGGAGGTGAAGGAGAAAAAAATTTGTGACTGGCGAGGAAAATATGTGATCGGAAGTTGAGAGATAGATTTTACGTGTTGTGGTTGTTATTACGGCCTTTGCCATGACAGGTGCGCTTGCATGGCAGGTCAAAAAAGCTTAATAAAAGTATTTATTTTTTTGTTCTCGGGGGGAGATGGCACGGGGATTATTCTTTTATTATTTTTCGTTACCCCGGCTCTCCCCCTGCTGGTGTCTGGTGTTTTTTTGCCTTCCTTTTTTTTTCTCGTCTTCCTTTTTTTTTCTCCTACGTTAACTTTAGCCGTTTTAGTCCGTTACCAAATCTTCAACGATTCACAGTCGAGATGCCTGCGCGCGAAGAAGGGAAAGCAGAAGGTACAATCTATTGAAACACATCAATTTTATATACATGGTACACTTATCTCATAATAATGCTTATATGTTACACATAGTACTTGACTATGTTTTGGCACACATATATTATAGCTCATCATAACAACTTATATAGCACTGGTAGCTCCTACTAACTTACCCGAGACCATGATCTATATGCTTTTCACATTGATGACACTTGTTACATAATAATGCTTATATGTTACACATAGAACTTGACTATGTTTTGGCACACATATTTTAGCTCATCATAACAGCTTATATAGCACTGGTAGCTCGTAATAACTTGCCCATAATAATTAATATTCGGTATGTTATTAATGTTTTATCTAATTGTTCATAATTGCACTAGTAACTGGTAATAACTTACCAGAGACTATGATCTATATAATTTTCACATTGATGATGTGCATACTGCAAACATAATCATTAATATTTGGTATTTAATTAATGTTTACCTAATTGTTTATAATTTATTTCTATTTTTATGTTTCTTTTCTATAACTAAATATCTTGAGGACTATAATATATATTTTATATAAGAAAACAATCAAGTTTTATGCATCTGTCAGCTTTGACTGCATTTTAATCCAACTGCAGGCTAAAAAAACATTGACATTTAATCGAAACAGCACTGACATGCAATCTCATTTGCTTGCTTATATTTCCATCAAATTATAATCCTGAGTGTGGATCAACATAACTGATCAAATAATCATTCATCTTCTCATGGATGTTGTAACAATAAAAATAATCCAAGTTCGATGTTGTTGATATGGCGGATGGTGTAGCTGGGATTTAGATTTGAAGTCCAGATCTTATTATGTAAATCTGGGTGCTGGTTCTTCAATTTTATTGATATAAGCATACAATTACTGTTGTTTTGTTATTGAGAAGCTGTTGCTGGGTTTATTCTTTTTGTACTGAATTGGTGGGGTTGGCTTGTATATTTAGTATTTGAGCCCTTGGTTCTATCAAGTGTAGTAGCTGTGCCAGCGCTCTGGACAATCTTTGTGCAGCGAAGAGTGCTGTAAAGAATCGTGGCATTTTTTTCTGTATAAATATGATCCTTGGTTACTGCTGAGATGGAGATAAGAAGTTTTGTACAGGCTGGCATAGAAGTGCTGACAGGGGGCTTTGTACGCGAGAGGGAGACTTGCTCAAACTTGAAGAAGAAATCAAACGCTGTTAACTATGCAACCGATATGTTTGTTAAGAGGTGACGAATCTGAACAGGGTAGAAGTTTTTTTTTTTTGTTTTTTCAGAGGATATGTTTGTCAAGAGGTGACGAATCTGAATAGGGTAGAAGTTTTTTTTTTCAGAGATTAGTTTATATTATGTATTTTAATGTGCAGGGATTGGATCATTATTATCTCTGTGGTGTTGATGGTGTTGGATTTTGCTGTATCATCTTTGCGGTGGAGATATTTGCAGTTTGGCTGGAGAACAGTTCTATGTGTGTCTGGTATACGATGTGGATCAGCTTGGTTGCACGGCAGCACTGTGCTTCAGTTGAGTTTCAAACCTGTTGTAATCCATTTATCAGCTTGGATTTGAAAAATAAGCGGCTGGGATAAATGTTTCTATGAAGTTAAGATGAGTTGGGCTTCTTTTCTGTTGGCTCCTTCGATATTGTTTTACTATTTAATTTATTTATTTTTTCCTGCTAGTAGTAATGATGTCCTCGTGCAGCTGCTAGTTTGGACGAGCAGTTTTATTATTGTGTAAATGTTTTTCTCAGAATATTGTCTTGCCACTCTTCTGATAATTTTTTCAATTGCAGTGGTGCAACTGATGTGCTGTTTATGGTGTTGTGATCATTGAACTGGTAAAGCTTGGATTTTCATATGCTTGGTAGTTTGATCTGGCTGGAGATGATACTCAGTGTGTGAATATTGAAAAGTTTCTGAAAAAATGCTAGGAGATGGTAATTGACAGTTTTCGATATTTTTTTATATTCATTGCAAAGAAATTGTGTTTATTTATTGTAAGTTACAATTTTGTTATTTTGAATTTCCTCTCTTTTAACTTTTTTTTGGCTATCCTATTACTATTTATTTTTAGTTTGCGGTTATAGATAGCTTAAGAGATTGAGGTTTGACAATTATAGTTTAAAATAAAAAATTGTGTGAAAATTTTATTATATTTTTATTAGTTTTATTAAAGTAATTTTTTAAAAATTATGTATATTATATTCTGTTAATTTGTTTTATAATTATAATTTTTTACTCTAATTATATTTTAAAAGTTACAGTATTTTAATTTCAAAGTAGGATTATAATCTGTATTTTGGTGCTACGGATAATTATTTACGTTGTCTTTAGTCGAAACTACAGTTTTGAATTAGTCGAAGACCTTTTTTGGTTCGTTGGATGGTTTGGTTCTTCACTCTTTAAAAATATTATGCGGACCAACAATGGAGGAAAGCTAATTTGTCAATTGTAACTATTTAGAAATCGATGCATACTCGTTGCTATATCGTTTTGCTTTCTTGATGTGGTTTTAAAAAAAAAGGTTTATTAATGAGTTCCCTATGCACCCGGGGAAATGACATTGTATTGAATTAAAGGTTTTCGGGTTTGTGTAAATATGTTTGAATTGTTTTCATTAGAAACCATAAAATTTAATGTAAAATGGACAAAACTAAAAAAAGAAATAAAGAAAAAATTGTAAGTAAATGTAGCCCTATTTTTTCTAGCTTTTGGTTCTTTTGAGAGTTCATTCTTTTGTGCCGATTTCTGTTCTCACCGAAGTCTTGGTAGTCTTGGCAAAATTTCGTTGTTGGATGGGTCCATAAGCTCTAAACGGCAAGAGCACCCAAACTTGCGAGTTTTGGGAGGTTGGTGGTTCGAATCCACCTGGGTCCTTTGATTGTTGACGCTGACTCGTCTCTTTGTTCAAAAGTTGTTGCAGTAGTTTTACACATCTAATTTAATTAATTGGATCTCTCGATTCACTGAAATTATTTTTCCAAAATGACGCTGATAGTATGAATGGAAGCGTTTGGTAAAATACAGGCAGGTAGATTTTAATAGGTTATGACAAAGGTCTTGTCTTGTTAAATTATATTATCTGTAATTAATTATTTTAAAATTAGTTTTAATAGGCTATGACTGAGGATTTGGTTCATGGGTCAGAGCGTAGAATTTACAAATTTGAACGGGCCACAATAAAAAGTCCACAAAATTGAGGATGTCAAAATACAAAATTTTCAAAGAAATTTATTATGGGTTATATGAGTTGTAAAATGAAAAATACGTGTGAAAAATATTGGGCGGGGACATTCACACAAACAATACATTTAACTACAGTTTAATAGCAAACAATTATAATGATGATATCATGCTCAAAATTTTAATATATCATAAAATTTAAGGACAAAACTATATTTTAACCCCAAATATTAATCTACCAATTTTTTAACCCACTACAAAATCACTTTTTCACTTATTAAAATTAGATAAAAACAAAAATGTTTTCAATGTAATTTATTTTTATTAATTAAAAGCTAGACTTGATGTTTTATAAGTCAACTAAGATAAATGTAGTAAATATAAGGTTTTTTAAGGGGCAGAGGGTATTTAAATCTACCTAATTCCTCTATGAAAATTTATATTTCACCTTACAAATCCGTCCAAATACCTAATATAAACTTAATTACTTAACAAAATTATTATTAAAGCATTATTTGAGTTAAGAACTCATTAAAGGGTTGTAGAACTTTTAATTAAATTTTTTATTCTAAATAGAATAGATATTTGTTTATTGTTTTATTCAAATAAAAATAAATTTATCAATAAGTGAGTTTTTAAATATTTGAATGAGTTTAAATAGTTTCACTCTTTATAAAAATATAATAATGAAGTGATTACGTCCAACACTTTTTACATACATCTTTTAATTTACAATTTTAGAAGTGAAATGGCATTTCAATAATAACTTAGGCCATTATGGTGCTTTTGACCTTTTATACAAACTGCAAATCTCTCGTTATATGGATTTTAATTAGTTTGTGTTAACTAAATGAAGCATATGACACCAAGGAAAGATAAAACCAAAAATAAATAAATTTCTACAGTAATTGAAAGCTTTGTGCTTACGCCGTACACTAACGCTGATTGGAAGATATTCTGTGTTCCAGTTTTCACCCAACAATTTTATGCTTCCCTTTTTAACGGAATCTGATGCTCCTTTCTACTTTATTATTATTATTATTAGGCTATTGTTATTTTGAAGTTGATCTAAGACTAAGATAAGACATAAATTACAACCACATATATAAAATAATAAATAATAAAAAATTATTATAAATTTAATTATATAGTTTTGAAAGAGTATCCTTACCTTTCCAACATAGGCGGGTTATTATTATTATTATTATTATTAGTTCTATTTCTCTGTGCCTTTTCTTTAGAGGAATAATGCTTTAGAAATGCGGTCTATTCTTTGAATTGCTTTCAATTTTAATCACTTGAAATATTAAATATATACCATATATTCTATGCGTTGACTTGGGCGCTACCTTCCACCCATTGGAAGGTACCCCTTCTTTTCTCTTGTTGCCCTTGGATAAAAAAGTAGTAAAATCCAACATGTTATAAAAGGACACGTAATGAATGAAGATAACTGGTGTAGCCCGTAAAAAAAAAAAAAATCTCTAAAATGACACCAAGCATCACCAACACAAGCTGCAACTAGAGATGGCAAAACTCCGGGCCGAGTTCGGGTATGGTAATGACCGGACTCTGCCCGGATGCAATCGGTCTGGGTCCGGGTTCGGGTCGGGTTTTAATCTGGGTACCCGAATTTTATATTATATGTGTATATATTTTTTATTTTTTTGGTAATTTTATAAGTTTTAAATTTATTTCAATAAAATTTGACATGAAAATATAAATTTTAAGTGTTTAAAACTTTATATATGTATATTAAATGAGTCAAATAAATATAAATATTTAAAATAATATATATTTTACAATATTTTTTTAATAAAATTCGGGTTCCGAGTTTATCAAGTGATGCCCAAGATCGACCTGGCTTCATACCCGGCCCGGGTAATACCCAGCCCACAACACCCGGGTATGGTCCGGGTCCAGACCGAACGGGTATTTTTGCCACCTCTAGCTGCAACTCCACCGTCGCCAGCAAGGACAACAAAACAATCTAACAACTAAAATATAGACAAAAAAAAAAAAAGTAATATAATAATTAGAAAAGACAAAAAAAGAAAAGTCGGCCAGAGAAGGAAAACATCCCTCCTCGGCTGGATCTTATTTACATTCTGGCTCTGTCGCAATACTCTATGTGTGTGCGATGGCAGGTGGTAAGGCTTCCTTGTAGGAGGCAGCGGCCAACGTTTGTTGGTGACGGTGGTTAGGTGTTGTGGATAATTGGTAGACAGCGGCGACGGAGTTTAAGCCTAATGAACTGACAATGGTGGTTAGATTTTATGAATGTTTGTAACGGTGGCTAGGGTTTGTGAGGAGTGGTGGTTGTGATGGCGGTCATGGTGGTTGTTAGAGCTTGTGGATGGCAGCCAAGGATTGGGACGATGCTCATGATATTAAAGGGTGTTATGGGTGGCGGTGGCGGCTGATGAAAGGGAACTTTTTTTTTTAATTTTTGTATACAATTGTCTCTTGCACAGTCCACGAAACGGTTGCCAATTGAAATTCAATTTCGTGCTTCCAAACAAGAGCCATTGGATCAACTTCTCAAATATCCAATGGCCACAACACTATAGGACAAATATAAGTTGTGCCTTCCAACGGGTGGAAGGCAGCTGGGCCGTTGACATGAACATTGTACACAAAAAAAAAAAAAAAAAATCATTAACAACTATAAAAGAAAATCATTTACAACTATATGTAATAAAAAAATTAAAAAATATACATATACTTAAAAATAAAGAGGCACTATCAAAGTCTTAATTAGTGAGAGTCATTCGTTAGCATTGACATGAATATTAAGAATTTTTTTAAATAAAAATATCATCATGTGTCTTGATCAATCTCCTTAATGGGCATAATTTTTATTTTTATTTTTTATGAAACTATTGCTTATAATATTTATAATCATACAATTATTGAGACATTTAAACCTCCACAGTGCATCTGGAGGGATTCATACCCCTTATTTCACACTTGTGAGGGAGTGACTCTAGCCACTTAGGCAAAATCAATTGGTTCACAATTTTTAGATATTAAACACAACATTTCGTAGTCACAGGCCAATCATAAAATATAATATAAGGAATATGAATTTCTCATTACCTGCATTCTTGACCTTTTGAAAATTGTGATTTATCCATTTTTATCGGAATTCATATAAAAGTAACAAGCACATTAACCACTCTTTTATGAATATTAATTAATGTTATACTTATCAAACATGTTTTTATATTTATAACTTGATATTGTTTTATGATTTCTTATCTTATTATCACACTCTTACATATGGATTTTTCATAAAAATTTGCATGTCATCTTTGTAATTATAGTATTACTCACATTACATATGATGCGTTTGGAATTGAGGTTAGACAGCTGTAACTTTTAGTGTTTGGTAAACACTAGCTACCGTAACTTGGAAGCTATATTGATATGATTTTTCACTTGTATAATAAAAAATATATTATATTTTTAATAAACTTATCAAAATTATTATTTAAATATATATTAACTACATATTACTAATTTTTATTTTATAATTATAATTTTTTTTCTATAACAATTGTAACTTACAGCATTTCAATCCTAAACAGAACTATAATAAATTACTTATTGATAACATTTGTAACTCTCATAACCCTATAAAAAGCTAACTCTTAATGGTATATTTTAAAAACTTCCTGTAGCGCTGTAACTAGCGCATAAATTTGTAACAACCATACAATCGCGAAATATAATAAACAGCAATTTATGAAGAAAATTAAAAATATTTTAACATCCATAATCTCCAACAAGAACTAATAATGCCTTTTGAATTGTGATGGCCTTGATGCTCATGGTCCTGCGACATGACTCTTAACACCAATTATATTGATGACTTTTGTCTGAACATAAATAATAAATTAATTAGCAGTCATTTATAGACTACCACTGTTGATGGCCCTTAATTCTTGGTCATTGGAAAAGCAAGCCATAACAAAATAAAAAAGACTTCAATGAAGCATGCACAATTTGACTAAATCTCAGCGTGCCACATGCTGCTGAATTTGTCCAACTTCTTGCTTCTTTAAGCCAATTGGGTCCCTGCCACGACCGACCTCCCGATTAAGATTTTTGAAAGCAATACCATCTAATCACTTTCTTGCGTGTAGTAGGTGACAGGTAGTGGGACAGGTGAACTTTCTTTTTCGAATTCTTTAGTTTTATTTGATTTGTTTCCTTATTTTTTCAGTTTAATTTAAGTCTAGTAATATATTCAAAATAAAAAATCTACTAATACTTATAATAATTTTATTATGACATAAGTTAAAATTTTTTATCTTTAATAATATTTACATAATTGCGACGTGTGGAAGAATAAATCTCTCTCTACCGAATCATCGGAGGAGAGTAGGGTCCATGAATATTTTTGTGCTGTGGGCCCCAACTCGGGCCCAATTGGGTGAGTGCATAGTGCGTTATCACCCAACACCAAATTAACCAGCCGTTTAGTTTTCAAAACTTTCCAATCACAGACAAATCACAAATTAACAATAAGAAACCGGAGCCGTTGAAGCCGAACACTCTACCTTGGCATTATCGAAGGATTTAAAACGACGGCGAATCGAATATGCCAACACATATGTTCTAGAACGCACGCAGGTGCACGATACTGAAGTGAAAGAATAAATTTAATTTATTTATTTGACGTTTTTGGGCAGCATCGAATGAGGGCGAGTTACGGGAGGAAAAGGGGGGATCAAATCGAATCGTACAAGTTTTAATTACGGATAAATAAGTATTTGCCAGCGACAAATGGCGAAGCTTATGTTTACATTAGCTGTATGTTACGGCTAAAAATTTTTAATCCTTAGAAAACATATTAATCATTAAAAACATCAATAAGTTTTTAAATTTCAAGTTAAACCCCAAGCTGCAGTCGAGCAATAGCGCTGCTAGAACTTCAATTTTTTTTTTTTTGAAGTTTTCTATTTATATTTATAGTAAATTTAGTACTAAATTACTCAATATTTTTTCTATTTTATTTAATTAAATCTCTAACTTGTTTAATTTTATATCTATTGAGTTTTTATTTATTATATTAATGATCTCTTACTTAATATATCATGATCTTTAATATTGAAGTCTTCATTAAAATTATTAATTTTTAATATTTTATTTATATTTTTTATATCATTTATAAATAAATTTAGATTTCTTAATTTATTTAATAAATTTAGTGACATTCAATTTAATTGATTAATTCAACATCAACGCCAGCCATGTGATCCAAATTAGGATAGTGAACTATTAGGATCCCATTTTACTCGTATTAAATAAAATAAAAAAATAAAATAAAACAAAACAAATAGCTGTAGCCACTGTAGTTAGCTACGCTTCCACTTCGACACAAATATCTATCAGAGTAATTTCTTTTTCTTTTTCCTTTTACTCCCACTCATTTTTTTCCTTTTTAGTAAATTTTGTATTCGTTTCGTCAACTCCATCTTCTTCAAAATCAGATTCATAGACAAAGCATTACCACGGTGTTTCTATCTCCTTCCCCAGGTACAGTACTCGTAAACCTCCTCCTCATGAATTATTATTTTGATCTTATCTTCGATATCATTTGTTCTGATCTTTTATTTTTTATTTTTTATTATTATGTATCTTCTTTTTCGTCGATGGTGACTTGGTATAATGATTTTGATTTCCTTTTATTAATAATAAGGTTGTTGGGGATCGAGGGAGAGAACTATTTGTTGATTGCATGTCTTAATCCGGTTGCTTTTGCTTTTTGTTCTGTAGTAAAACTGAGAGAAATTGCACAGTACGTGGCCGTTGTGAAATATTAAAGGCATTTTGATTAGTCTAAATTATTAGTCAGCGTAGCCAAATACATATATATATATTGGAACACTCAAAATACTGATTATGCAACCACAAGGAGCAAATTAATTCAGATTGTAGCTGGTTGAGTGTACAGTTGTAATCATGCGGCTGAATCTGTTAATTTCTTGTTTGATGGGCTATTTTTTTCAAAAAATGAAGATTAAAGAGTTGTTATGGGGGGTGGTTGAATCATGTTGCTTCTGTGGATCTAACAATCATGTTGCCTTTTCTGGATCTAACACACGAATTTCATGATTCTTCTTTTTAAATTGGCTTCTTTTATTTTTCCTAACTGAACTCTTTGGAGATTGACCACATGGTTTCGCCTAAGACTCCTTCCCTTTAGCGGTTGTTGTTGAAAGACAATCATGTTAAAGATCTGGCTTCTGTATTTAACTAAGCCATAATCAACCCAGGAGATCCACTCAAGCATATGGTCCTGTATTCTGGTAGTTGCAACCTGTATCCATGCTATAATATTTGAAATTGGTTGGTTGCTGTACCTGTGTTTTTCCTCATCTTGACCTACATGATTGTTTATTCTCAAAACTAGCCATCTTGCTGTTGAATCAGTTGAGAATAAATTATTCACATGTTCTTTGTAATTAATGTTATAGGTTGACTCGATTGCTAAATTGTGGGATCAGTTGCCATGTTTCGCAAGAAGAATAACACTCAGGAGAGTGAGGAGCACCATCATGAGTCAAAGGTGATTAATAAGTTCATTTGGCTGCAGTCAGTAATTCACAATAATCATATGCGTGGATTCTATCTTCCTTGGTGTTCCCTTGATGCTCCACTTAACCAAACAATGGTTTACACCCGTAATATTTGGGGTCAGGGTTTGCAGATCTTTCTTCTCAGAAAAGATATAGAAACCATGTACCTTGAGTTCAGTCATCAGTTGTATTAATGAAGTTTAGCATGTCATATAGTCCATCAATTTTAGTTTGTAATTAGTAAAAGTAGATTAGTTCTTCTCAGTTTTATTGTTTGACAGCAAAATAGAGGTAAATGTATTGATCTTTTAGAAATAACTCTTTTTCTGTGAAAATAAACTGGAAGCAGGTCAAGGAGCTTAAGGCTGCGATCGGACCACTTTATGGACGTAGTTTGCAGTATTGCTCTGATGCATGCTTGAAGAGATATCTGGAGGCTCGAAACTGGAATGTGGACAAAGCAAAGAAAATGTTGGAAGAGACACTCAAATGGAGGTCAACCTACAGGCCGGAGGAAATCCGTTGGGTTAGTTGGTTTCAGTTGTCGTGTGTTGTGACATTTATACAGGCCATAAATAATAAGTCTGGACTTGGCAATATAATTAATTGCTTCTTTGAGGTCGATTAGTTCAACTTTCACTGATCATGCTAAGGATTTCATTGCCAGAATGAAATTGCAGTTGAAGGTGAGACCGGAAAGTTATTTAGAGCTGGTTTTCATGACCGACATGGCAGGACTGTTCTCATATTGAGACCCGGAATGCAGGTAGTTTATTTAGATGATTTTCAAGTGCTGCATTTTCTGAGATTTTGTTATTTTTAAAACCCGTTGTCATTTCAAATGTTGCAGAACACTGCATCAATAGACAATCAGATGAGACACCTAGTCTATCTCATAGAGAATGCTATCCTAAACCTTCCAGAGGGTCAGGAACAAATGGCATGGTTAATAGACTTCACTGGGTGGTCATTGAGCACCAGCGTCCCTATCAGGTCTGC
The DNA here is from genome assembly GCF_000493195.1 of Citrus x clementina. Lineage (NCBI taxonomy): Eukaryota > Viridiplantae > Streptophyta > Magnoliopsida > Sapindales > Rutaceae > Citrus > Citrus x clementina. Next base: position 41,002,036 of record NW_006262201.1, read on the forward strand.
TCGAGAAACTATCAATATATTACAAAATCACTACCCTGAAAGGCTGGCCATAGCATTTCTCTACAATCCCCCACGGATTTTTGAAGCATTTTGGAAGGTTTTGGTTCTGCTCCCTGAGAATGCATTCTGGTTCTTATATCATGCTTGTAATTACTAGAATTCGTACTAATGATTAATTCTTAGATCTCTCTCTTAATTCTTCCACTTTTGGTATTATTTCTTTAGTTTTCAAAGAGTTAGACCTTTTAATAAAATAACATGTGCTGCCTCTCTGCTGCATCTCAGGTTGTCAAGTATTTCTTGGATGCCAAAACATTCCAAAAGGTGAAATTTGTATATCCAAAGAATAAAGACAGCGTGGAAGTCATGAGTTCATATTTTGATGAGGAAAATCTTCCGACTGAGTTTGGAGGAAAGGCCACATTGCATTATGACCATGAAGAGTTTTCCAAATTAATGATTCAAGATGATTCAAAATCAGCAACATTGTGGGGATTTGATGACAAACTCCAACGCGTTGGTAATGGGCATTCTGGAGCTGAAGTGGCTCCAGAGCCAGCCAGTTGAGCTGCTCTGGTATCATTGTAATAAATGATAGGGACATAAATCAAAATTTTAGCAACATTATCAATTTATCATCTTGGGATGCTCCCGATGGGCTATAGTTACTGCGCGAAGGAAAATGTTGTATTGCTTCCATTGGCGCTCATAACTCGGACATGAAATTAGTAGAATAAAACATGCATATGATGATGGTTCTTGCTTTCTGTATCTGTTAGTTTGTGTTCGCATGCCGAGTTTTTAGCACCCTTCAGACTAGTTTACAGAATCTGAAACGAACCTTGATATCTAATTAAAGGATAGGTGTAGCTTAACCCTTTTTTTGTATTTTTTTTTTTTTAACCAAACACTAGAGCAATGAAATTGACGAAATATCGTCAAGTATATCATGGATGTTGGGTTGGGGGGGGGTGTGGAGAGGAGATTTGGGGATGTTAATATAGACTGATGATTGCATGACACGTGGCCAAGAAAAGCCAATCAAAATGAAGTTAACTCGTTTGACCCATTGGTAGTAAAACTCAAAAAATAAAAAACAAACATGAGAGTAAAAAAGTTTTGGTAAATATGTTTAATACGAAAGGGTATTGTTAGAACTCAAATTTAGTGGTTAAAATAAACACGTGAACAGCGCACGCCGTCATGAGAAAGAATAAAATATTTTTCTTTTGAACTAAAAAGAATGAGTTAATGAGAGTAGATATTCTTTAAGCAAAGCAAAGCAAAGCATGACCATAATGCTAAAAAGCTTGCTATGTGTCCAATTATGGAAGTAAAAAGGAGATTGAAGGTTTTCTTACCTCCCAAACTCATGTAACCATAAGAAAAGAGAAAAATGAAATATTAAAATAATCTCAGTTAAGGGAGGTCAGCCAAAAAATATCCACCAAATGTCTAAATAGACTAAAGTAACCTTTAAGTACATTCAACCTAAATGTTAGGTTTCAAGGTTTCTTAGACCTTGAGGCCATCATTTTGTTACCAAAGTATTACTCGAGCATTGGAGTATGATCGCTCACCAACTCCAACTCAACCTCAGTTTACTCTATCTTAGTAGTTTCATGTCTATTTTCATCTCGCTTTCATCTCCATCTCAAGCACCCCCACCCGCTCAATCATCCAACCTCTTGCAAGAGTACCCCTTAAAACTTAGCGAGACAGCTTCACTCTCTTTTAAATAAATTTATTTATCTTTGCTAAAAAAAAAATTGTTTATTTTAAGCAGTTCCACTAAAATCCCGTTAAAACAATAAGCATAAACAGTAATATGAAATCATATATCTGTAGCCACTGCAAAATGACGAAAATGTAACCTTGGATTCACAGAATCAGATTTATTTACATATAAATTCAAGCGGGAAATACGTGAAACCTTCACACCAACATATATGAATCTGTAGTCCACCGCCCATTTTGGGCAACTAATTATCTTACTTCTCTAAACAAACACCACATTGCATTTCAAGTAACAGGGTAGAAGGGGAAATGGGCCAAAAAAAAAAAAAAATCAAAACAACAGACGACTGTTTGCTACAGACGGAAACTATTCAGTCAAAATCTTATGTCAAAGATGCATATCATAAACAAGACAAAGTTAGCTGCCTCTGGAAGTTGCAAGAACCAAGTGCGTTAACAGCTTAGATGAGTGGAATCACAAAAGCCGCCTTCTGAAGTTCCGAGTAGTAGATTGGTAAGTACGCACCAGCAAGCCAACTCCTATACCAATGCCAACACAAATGCCAAGCCCAATCCCCACGCCAACCCTCACACCAGCATTGAACCATGAGAGTTCACCATCTTCACCATCCATGTATTGCGTCCTCCAGTACATGCTGCTGTAATCTTCATTATTTTCGGGTTTGTAGTTTCTGTACTCAGCTACCTGCAAACAGGGCATAAGACCAGAAAGTTATTAAAAAAATCGTGTTTTCAGTATTGGGAATGAACTAGATTTCTCGCTCTGTCTACTAAAATTTAGCATTTTTCTCCAACTTTAATTGTATAAATTAAGCTCAAGGAAAACAAGGGCCATGATGAAAGACATTCTTATCTATCGATTACTAATTAATTATATGTGATGGCAATAGAACATCAATAAAATAGGCAACCCAAAAGAAGACTCACGAGAAAAAGCACAGAATACACAGTGGGTAATTCTTTATACAATATGCAGGAGCAAGCATGCAAAGAGAGATGTTTACAAGAGAAACTCTCATGAAGGCTTTTCTGATATGTTCTCCATCTGACTCAGACTACTATTACACGAAGTCATAATAAGAACCCCACCATCATAGTCAAAGAAACAAATCTACATTTTACAATATCCATTGAGATAATTTTTCAGCATACATAAAGACAGAATCTAGGAGATTGAAAATGGACCATAAAAATGCATACAAGGAAGGTTCATTGAAACTGATAGCAGTTTGACCTTGAAGCAAGATATTTAACTGTCAGCACAGTCCAAATATCAAGAGGCTGTTATAAATAAATGACTTAAGGATAGATGCAGTTAAAGGATGAACAAATATATTCAGTAAGATGGTAAGAGATCAAGCTAAAGATATAACATCAGCGACTAAATTATTAGTTTTCGTCACTACTCTATAAGAAGCCAACAGAGAGAGGAACAGTGCATGATTAGGAAATCCACAGAGATGAACGAAAAATTCTGGCCAGTGTAAGGATGACATATTTGCTAAAGAGGAAGATAAATTATACTGGTGAGAATAGAAAATGCATGTGAAGCAAAAATCTGTATGAATAATTTTTCAGAGGAAGAAAACAAAGTGCTGGTTGAAGGACCTCACTTGAAGTAAATAAGTAGTAATAGATATTTCATGCTGATAGATATTTCATGCTGACGGGATTTATACTTATCAAAACAAGGGTAGTTTGGACGAAGTGATAGGAGCTTCATTATCCATCTGATTATACAGGCACAGAACTGCAAAATTCTCAAACTTAATCTCCCCTCACTGGGTAAGAAAATAGAGTATTTGATGCTTATAAAAGCCAACTGACTTCCATTGAAGTTTTAGCATTTATGTATTAGAATCTGTTCATTTCAGAAAGACGGATTATACATAATTAATGGCACAGGTGAGGCTCATGGAAAAGATAATTCAACAGATGTAGCCCCTGAGACAGGTCTGTAGATAACCACTACTAAGACCTCCAAGTAGAGATGTTTCAAAAAATATAAAGTTATCAGCTTAGAGCTAATTACTTAAGAACACAAAATGCAGGAAACTCTATAGCAAACTCCCCATTAAATTCATTATTAGATGATGCAAGAACCAACATAAAAATGCCCAGACAGAGCCCAGGAGATTGTGGACCAAACAAGTGGGTACTACACTCCACATGGCTTTGTGATAAAGATCATTTGTCAGTTTTCACAGAACAAGGATACTGAAAACAAAGCAAATTAGTGAAAGGAGGAATTGATTACTACCCTATATCAGTAGAATGTTGTGCCCTGCCCATAACCCTAAGACACCTTTAGGATAAGCTTCCATTTTCCAGCCCAAGCACAATATCAAATGGGACTTTTGTCATGACATGTTTGTAAGACAGGAAGCATGCAACCGCCATAACTAAAACTAATAATAAATGAGAAGTCTATACGTCATGAAAATTTTGAATAAAATCAGTTCTTATAATAACTGATTATTACTAATTTACCTCTAAGTAACATGCAATAGCAGTATACAAACACATTGTCTAAAATCAGAAGAACTAAGAGAGTAACCGATATTAAAACTTTTTAAGTAACTTTACCTGCCAAACAAGTCCTGATGATCCATTTTTTCTGTTTTCAGTTGTCTCATACTCTGGGATTGCATCCAACATGCCCTTCCTGTTATGCTTCTTTCGAAAACTAAGCTGCAAAGTCTTGGTTAAGATGATAGGTGTTCCTGAGAAGGAGCCAGCAACATAAACCTCAATTGTGGGCAATGGTAATTCAGGAACTGCAATATGTTTTCCCTTCAGAAAGCCAGTGCCAGCAGTGATCTCTGATTCACAGTTCATGCTCCAATGCTTTGCATTTTTTTTTGATTCCCCAGTGAAACCATTGCTATCAGACATCTCCAGAACCCCAGATAAAATGAGATCTTCTTTGTCAAACACCTCAAATTTCACACTTCCTGTCAACCTAATACTATCAGTGCTTATGAATGTGGCTTCTTCAGATTTCTTATCTACCCTATCTCTTCTAAGAAGTGAAGAGACACCATCAGAGTAAATGCTACTTCGAACACCATTCACTTCTAAAAGGGTGTCATGGCTCAAGGGGATATGGTTGAGAGTGAGAAACTCAGGGGTTGAATCATCGACCGGAAAATTACTGACCCTCACATAAAAGACTCTCAAATCAAACCAAGGCGATGATAATTTCGTACCAGGTTGGTAAGGAGAGAATTTAACAATTTGTAGGCCTGGGTCAGTTGCTTCGCCATTGCCCGGTGTTTCATAAGGATTCTCCATGACTTAGGAGCTTATTCCTCACTGAAACCCTCCAATATGGATAGCAATGAAGTCATGGCAAGAATCGAGTTATTAACACAAGACAGCCTATGAGAGCCTGTTTCAAGATCAAACAAAGTAATCAACATTCAGATAAATAATTGAAAAACGAGAAACAAACAAACCCAGAAACCAAGTAGTTAAGAGTCATATTCAGATGACTAGTCCAGAGAAAGATAACATAGCCAGCTAATAAACTCTATTAGAAGAGAAACAAATATTTAGGAACTGAAATCCTTGAAATAAGGAAACGAAAGAAAAAAAAATCAAAACAGAACTCAAAGATGCAAACCAACTGTACCATTTGATCAAACATTAGTTATGGAAAAAGCACATACTCCATAATAACATCTAAACCAATAGTAGCTAAAATTTTAAAGCAGTTCTCCTTATAGACGAGTCACAAGAAAATTTTATTTGCACTTAAAAATAATTGATTATATCTTTGATCACAACTACGAATACCCACCTCAGAATTAATAGAAAAAAGGAAACCAAAATTCTATTTCTAAGAATAATAATAAATAAATAAATAAATAATGGGACAGAGCTCATGAACTCTTAAACCATCTTTGCATTCTCATCAAAATAAAAATAAACCTACCAAGAATTACAGCTATTTACTTCTCTATCTCCGCCTCCACTTCTTTCGATTTTAACAAATCAAAACATTCAATTGAGAAAAGAGCTCATGAACTCTTGAACAATCCTTGAATTCTCATCAAAATTAAACTAAAGAAAATAAAAGAAACAGATATGCCGCGCATAAGGACAAAAGTTCTGGCAGTAAACAAATAACACTCGTCATAAAACCGGCCAAATCTCTAGAAAAATACACAACCACAAACGAAATTCTAATTACCAAGAAAATCTTCCATCCACAATCTTGATTTGGACTACGATGTATCAGCTCAATGTTTACACACTCTTAACGGCAAGTCACTTCATACAAATCACTTTCAAGCTCCAAGCCTAAAGCTTTTCGATCTTCAACTTGAAGCAGAATTCGTGGCCAACAAAATTATTAGAGATACCCCAAAATATATTTTTTTAAATTTAAATTTTTTTGTTTTTGATTTGTTTAGAGGCGGAGATAATCTGAAAATACTCCAATAATCTGGAATTGAGTGATGGGACATTGAGGCGCCCATATGTTTTTCTTTTTTTGTGTGTTGTCTCTTTGAGAGAGACTGAATAAAATATATAGGAAACTTGTAGTGTAATTTTATTACCGTATTATAATTGTATCTAATCGTTAAATATCAGTGAATTTTATTAATTTAAATATATTTAATAATTGAATATAACTATAATACGGTAATACAGTTATATCGTAGTTTGATCTAAATATATAATTGAAATTACTGTATAAATGGCAAAAAATTAGAGGATGATACACGTGTACGTACTTACATGGCGGAAAAGGAAAATCGAGAGGAAATGGGGCCGCTCCGACTTTGGTTGATATAGCAACACACATCATATAATGAGATCTTATCCGATTAGGAGGTAAGAATTTGCAAATCACGAGGCCGCTGTCTCTTTCAAGCACGAACTGTCCTGATAAAACTTTCTACTTTTTTGAGTTAAAATCAATGGCTTTATTTAAAAGATCGTTACGCGTTTGTGGAGTCCCGATTGACCGTGAGTGACTCTAGTTCTAGTAAGTAGTACCTATTGTTGTGAAATTAATTCACAGTTTAAATATTAATTATGAGACGCTGCAATGTTCCTAAAAAAAAAAAAAAAAAAAAATTATGAGATGCTGCATAATCATGCCACGTGGTATGTATGATGACGTATCACAAAATGGTTGAATTACATTAACGGCGGCTCACCTGAAAGAAGTACGAGTGCTTACCAAATGCCAATAACGTTCTATATTTCAACTCAGTAGCATGTTGTAAAAATAGTTTCAAAAATAAAAAGTAAAAGATGAGTAGTTTCTGCCACTCTACTATCAAGCAATCTTTCGAGCTCGCAGTTGCAGAGAAGATGTCACGGTCAGCTAAGAGTAGTGAGGAGGTTTATGTCAACATTACGGGGGGTTAATTACGTATAGAGCCAACCGTTCGGACAATGATTTAGATTAATAAAGCTAATTAATTATTCGAATATAGTCCCAAAAGAGAGGGAAAAAAAAGTTACGACGTTTAGTTTCCACGACAAATTAATTTGATAATCGTGGAGCCTACGAGGTTGATTATCGCCGCCAGATTTAAGTTTTAAAAAATGATCATCTCATGTGTCTTTTAGTAATAGTATATGAGTAAAATTCAACTTTTTTTAATTTTTTATTTATTAATTATCAATTAATAATTGAGTTATTTACTCTGAATATGATCAGATTAGGAGAGAACCATGATCCTTAAGCTTTGCCATTGCCCTCATCCTCAAGTTCTGTTCACTATAATAGTATTTTCAACCTCTTCTTTAATTTCGTGAGTGCGAGTCAAAGGTTGTTTCTTTTTCACTTTCGGCGTCAGTATTAATCTAGCTAATCTATCTTAATTCACAAGTCATTTGTTCAATATTTGCAACTAAATAAGCAATTGCAAAGCTTTGCAATTAATCCAATTTCTAACGTTTTGCGTGTTCTTTCAAAAATAATACTAAATATGAATATTGAGTATATTCTTGGTTTTGTGCATGTATATATATATATATATATATATATTTCAAGCAATATCGGGAGCAATTTTAAAAAATAACATATACTATGTCAATATCTTTTATAATTCTTATTTATTCATAGCTTATTTTTATGATTGGATAATGTAATAGTTTTACTATTAATACTACTTAAAAATCTCTTTCTCAATATACTGAGATTAGGGCTATTCAGCTTTTAGTTATTGAATTGTTTAAATAATTTTAAAGGCCAGAGGGACAAAATAATGAAATTAAGAAGGCAGAAACAAAAATTATAGGAACAAGACTGATTTAAAAAAAAAATGTTGAAATAATTGATTCCAGTAGCACCACGCTGCTTTCCATCCTCATCATATCAGTCAATTATACTTGTAGTAATTGCCATTCTTCAATCATCACCCTTCCAACCCGAATAACACGAAATTATATACGGACTATTGTCGCGCTAATAGGTTCAGTCATTCAGTGTTTGTTTGATGTATTATACTATATTGGAACTGCACTGAATTGTAATGTATTGTATTAAAGTATAAAAATAGAATGCACTATAAAATTATTTTGATTAAATTAATTAAAAATTAAATCATCGCTGTTAGCCATTGCCAAAAATTTGGAATGTTATCCGTTGACATCATACTCAGTATTGTTAACCTTGGCTCGAGATTTACACAACAACATCAATATCTCCATCAATGGAACTTGTATTCGTTGTCAATCTATAGTCAGAGTTCTCAACTCTAAAACTTTAACTGTATATATATGCCACAAATGGAAACTTGATTACTAGAGAATTTAGGCTCGAGGATTTTATAGGTACTGTTGATGCTGAAATCTGGTCGTCCTTTGCCCGACCTGATCGTTCCATCAACGTTTGTGTTGTCCACGAAGGAAAGGTTGTACTCCCCCTGTTCTAGCAATTGCCTGTGTCCCTGGGACCCGAATCACCCTTTTCTTCTTTCCAAGCCTGCACTCACAGAAACAAGTCAGGGACGCCGGTGGTTTTGCCGGTGTAAACCCTCCGATGCTTAAGTTAGAACAAGGTGTTTACGGGTAAACTATATGATTTAAGCGAGTAAACTAAATACAATATTCTCGGCATAATATGTATCGAAGATCTGTGTAAAATAAGTAATGATTTCAATTTGGCATAGTTTTCCCCTTTCCTTTTTTTCCTCTTCAATTTCTATATCTCTCATCGTCTACTCATATCCCGTTTAGTAACTCTGAATAGGTTGTACCACAATCGGTCTATCCTCATACCTTTTTTTAATCCTTTCAATGCCTGTGGGTGATTAAAAGCCCCCAGATCAAGCACGGCCCGATGATATCTCTTCACAAAATCGCGAAAGGATTCGTGTTCCTCCTGCTTCATCTCCATCAATTCCATCATATCGTCCTCTGGGGCTATCGCTCTGCGGAACTACTCGACCAACTCTTGGCACATATGCTCATATCCCCTTATACTTGCACGTGGCAGCTTACGGTACCACTCTCAGGCTCGTCCCTTTAGTGTCAATGGGAACACCCTACACCTCTGAGCTGGTGTTAACCCCTGCACACCAGTCATGTCATTGAAACACTTAATATGCACCAGCGGGTCGCTTCTCCCGGAGTATTTGAGGTAGAAAAAACAGAAATCTCTTAGGATCACAGTACCTATGATCTCGGCTGATAGCAGAGATTTTTCATCCAGCATTATTCTCCAGCTCGGAGGCTTTTTCTTGCCTTGGATCTCATCCATCGCTTGCGCCAACCTTCGTACCTCACCCTCCAATTCTAAAGCGCGGTCAGGATCGCCTGTAGCTACTTGATCTCGCTCCTACTCGGTATTATGCAGTCGCTGTCTGAGTTCACTTTCATCAATATTTGCTCCTCGGCCATCAATTCCTAGAACTTGCCCAGAGCGAGATTGGTCTCTCCTTTCATCCACACGCTCTCCTGGGATCCGACCTGCACTTCTATGGGAATGCACCCCATAGGGTTGGTCCCCCAACGGAGGGATCTCCTCGATTCTACGCCTTCGTAGGCTGGGTTCTACCACGGCTTCATCTCTCACCGCGGTGGTCTCACAATCCCTTCTCCGTTCATCCCTCAAGTCATGCAATATAGCTGTGAGAGTCTCCATTTGCTTCTCCATCTGTTCTATTCGCTCTTGCATCATCCTCTCTCTAGCCTCATTTGCGATCTCTCGGAGAGTGATCGTTTCATCAGTTTCATTGTCACCCCCTAAGGTATTCTTCCTTGTCACATCCATAATCGATCGTTCGCTGCTCCTCTGATGACTACTAACTTGGTGGTAGCTTTTTATCCAGCTCTCCACAGACGGCGCCAAAATGTTGATGCTGAAATCCGGTCGTCATTTGCCCGACCTGATCGTTCCACCAACGTTTGTGTTGTCCACGAAGGAAAGGTTGCACTCCCCCTGCTCTAGCAATTGCTCGTGTCCCTGGGACCCGAATCACCCTTTCTCTTCTTTCTAAGCCTGCGCTCACAGAAACAAGTCAGAGATGCCGGTGGTTTTGCTGGCATAAACCCTCTGATGCTTAAGTTAGAACAATGTGTTTATGGGTAAACTATATGATTTAAGTGAGTAAACTAAATACAATATTCTCGGCACAATCTGTATCGAAAATCTATATAAAATAAGTTATGATTTTAATTTGGCAGAGTTTTCCCCTCTCCTTTTTTTCCTCCTCTTCTTCATCAGTCTCTTGGCTTTTTATAGGCAATCATCTCACGTTTTCTGAGTATTCTTCATGCCCCCCATTTTCGGGTGATGATAGACCTTTATGGGTCTCCAATCACCGAATCGTGGGTAAACGTGGGACATCACGTTTTCCCCAGCAATTCGGGACATGGTTAAATCGTCGTGATTTCGTGAGATCGTGTCCTTTTTCTTTGGGTGATGAGCATCTGGTCGGTACGTATCTCTGATCGGTGCTCGTTTCTAGTTGGCACATGTCCGTACACAATGTATTACCAAGACTCTACTTGTGCCATTCAACTGGAGAAATTCGCCTCAGGGTGAGGAACGAGGACATAGATGAGCTGTTACTTTTCGCTACTCAACATGTATTAATTTTAATGTCAAAATCTACAACATTATGACAGAGTATGGTGATTGATGACGAAAAATGGTGGTCGACGATGATTTTGACGGGAGAGTACGGATCGACTGAAGCCCTTGATAACAAATATATTCAATTAACTAATAAAACAATTAAATTATTATAAAATTAAACTAAATCAAAATAACTCAAATTAATAATATTTAAAATATAAAAGTAACCTGACCCGCATAAACCCAAGGGTTCAAGCGGGCCTCCGTGACACAGCTTTTGTTACTCTAATTCACCGGTACAAGTGGGCTTTGCAGCCTTTCCGAAAACTGGCCTGCATCTTGAGTTTGTTGCAGACCCGCTTTGTACAAACTGCTAAACATGCCCCTTATAAATAAGCACACTAGAACAACAGGGAAAATAAACCAGTGGTAATATAACAACGTTTTTTTTTAAAATTTAATATATCTATTAATTTTTTAAAATAATACAAACGTAACATAAGATTAAATAGCGGACTTCTAAAAGTGATATTTTATTAGAGAATTTTTTGGGACCATACATGAGTCTAAATTTCATATCTTCATGCGGGAAAACAAGTATAAATATCTTACACTTACATACATCGCTGATCTACGAAAAATTTATTAATTAGTGAAGAATATGCCACTGACTTACAAAAAATGCATCCACTTTATTAGGTAAAATCAAATGACATGATTGAAGTTAAAGAAAGAGCCATATAGCTTAAGCTCGGATATAAACCCTAGCTAGCAAAACAATTTAACCATGGTTAGAGACGGGACCTCGACAAATGGCAACTCTTAGCTAGCAGTCTATAGTTGGTAGCCCGTGCTATTTCTTCCCATGCTTCGCTTAATTTCCAACGTCATCATTTTCTCCAACTTGTCTATTACTTCTGCGGCAAAAGAATAGGATATAGAGATATAGATGTCTAAAATAAAAACAAAAAGGAAAGATGATTTATTTTTAGTGGCTTTCAGCTTTTAAATTTAATTTTCTCTGTTCTTTTCAATTGGAGGTCCCTTTAAAATTTATTTTACTATTAGGTCGTATAAAGAGAGAAAGAGAGTTAATGGGTTTCCCAGAATCAGGAGATTGGTCAAAGACATTAGTCCACTTGCTTTGAGCTTTAGGATCTTTGAGAGACTAGAGAGAGAGAGAAGAGAGTTTTGGTGTTATTTTATTAATTAATTGACAAAAAAAAAAAAAACTGGGATTTTTGTAGGATGGATTTAAGGATTCATCAAATCTCATAAAAAATTTGATTTTGATGATGCTTTGATTTGGGGTATAGGACATATATCGAGTTATCTATATAGTGAACAGATAGAATACCATATGGATAACTAGCTGTATATGTGTATTAATTTTTAATTAATGGGTAAAAAGAAGCCTCAAAAAACGGAGGAGTTGTCAGTCGCAATAGCCGAAGCTTCATCATCAGGAGAAGGAGATAAAACTCCGCAGCAGCAGCCACAGGTTCAGACTCCTAGAAAGAGAGGCAGGCCTAGAAAGATAGTCGAAAGTGAAGAAAACAGAGATCAAGAAGCAGCAGCACAAGTTCGTCAAAAAGAAGTAACCGGTGAGCAGAGTCAACCAAAGAAACTTCAAACAAGCAAAGAAGAGCAAGAGGTAATAAAGGCAGAAGCATCATCAGCTTCCATGGAAAGCGCACAGAAGAGAGGAGGACAGTCTATTTTGGGGGAGCCATCAAAAGAGCCTCCAAGAAGCAGAGCTAGGAGAAAAAGCAAACCCAGAAAGAGCAGCTGAAACCAACGGACGAAAAGAAAAAGTTAATAACGATTTCCTTCTCTGCTATTACATATATATATATATATATATATGGGGTAATTAACTGAGTGAAGAGAGGGCCAAATTTATGATTCTTTTTCGTTCATTTGTTACAAACTCTCGAGGTTCCTACGATTGGCAATGGCAAGACCATAGACAGGTTACTATCATTTGTTGCTTTCTTGGTTCATGCTTTATCTTGAGTGATTATTATATCATTTTTCTTATGAATTAAATTAAATCACTTGTTGCTGGGGGTTTTCTTTGTTACATAGAATAAGATTAGTTATATTGACAATTATGAATCATGAAGACGAAGACCAGGAAGACTTATATATCATATACACATGCTGTGTGGATATTATTACTTTGATATGATGGTTTTAGTGATATTATGCTACAGGGTTTTCTTGAGTTGAAGTTGTATTTACTCTAATTCATTATTAGATTTTTCAATGTAAAAATAATTAATAAATATATTGTGTTGAAGGAATGAGAGAAGGAAGGCCAAAAAAAAAAAAAGATTGAAATCTGGTTTTGGTGGAGGGGAAACTGAATGGTAATCGTCTTTTCTGGTTTGCAGTGCCCAGTGTCAGTAGCGTCCAGGTCTGTGTGATTAGGAAGAGACGCCGTCGCTAAGGTTGAATGAAATTGAAATGAGTATTTATATTTACTTAATTACTTTCACGCCATCTCAGCGTAGTTGTGAGTTAGCACGCGAGAGTCACGCACAATTGTTAAAGTGTTAACAATTAGAACGCGGCCTAGCCGCCTCAGCGACCAATGACATACGACTCTTCGGAAGATAGATATTGATGGTTTTTAGTTTTAACCAAGAGGCGAAACGTCCACGTGTTGGATGGGGAGAATTGAGGGTGAGATTTTGCCGACCGGGAAAGGCCAATGAGAGAAGAGAAGAGAAGAGAAGAGGAGTTCGCTGTAACCAATAGTCAAAAAAGGAAGTTGACAAGTAAGAGCAAAGCGGCAGCCTCGTCGGATGGAAAGGACAGCGATCACACTGTATTTCTGTCCTTTATGTTGAGTGTAAATTTGTCAAAGCCCAGCCGCCGTCTGCACGCGCCTCACTCATCCATATCCAACAACTTGTCCCCTCGTGTTTACTGTTTGTTTGATTGCCCTCGTAAAAATTAAAATCCCGCCAAGAAAGTGGAAACCAGCAATGTCCACCGTGTCATTCCATTCCAACAGGTATAGTGTAGCTATTTTAATTTGGATAATATTCAGTATCTTCACTCTTCGTTGTTCCAGGACTTAAATTTCCTTTCCTTTTCTTTTCTTTTTCTGTCTATCCTAACTTCATATTTATTGAATGGATTTAATTTAAATTTGTGCTCATGTACCTTCGTCAATTCAAATATCAGAATTTTATTAAGATAAAACGACTGGTTGCTGATTTCTTAATCAGTAAGAGCCCCAATGGAGAGTATTCAAGTTCCGGTATCATTCTTTAATAGACTGGAAATCAGAATATCAAGTATCACCACAAATCTCTCCATGAGGAATTTCAGAATTGGGACAGAACCAACCAACGAGTGTTCCAAGTATGAAGTTCCTTAACCAAAGAGATGAAAATGCACATTAATGTATAAGACACTAAATGAAGAAATATTGATGAAGGGACGTAATATACATGACAAAATTCAGGCAAAAACAATGAAACATAAGGCTCGTGTATGATGTTTCCAATTTGAAAGTGATCTAGTCGACTTAGACATTTCTGGATAATAAAGGACCTATCTTACAAGTCAAGGATAGTAAAGGGTCGCAATAGTTATTGGAATTGGAATTTGCGTAGTCCAATTCAATCACATGATGTTGCAAATCCATGACAAGAATATTACCAAAGAGTTGATGTGATATTTTCAAGATTGATGCTGGCTGAGCTCGGCTAGAATACGAGTAAGATACAAATTGCATGGCAGTAACAGCACTGGTACATTTTGATATACCTTAGGATAAGGATCAGACCGAACACTGCAAACTGCTTGCAACATCACACGATTAAAGCTTCAAGAATGACACACTGTTGATGAGCACCCTACTCACCTCGGCAAACATCCTTCATAGAAAGTATGGATATGAAAAACCGGAGGATTTGTTCACCCGTTAAGACTATCTGAAATTGCATATGATGAATACAGATAAAAAAACTACCAATTTCACACCTAAGAGACATCTGACCAAAAATGTCACCATTACAAAGAGTAATGGTAACACAACTGATGAGCAATACTAATTCAAATCCATTCACCTTCAACTTAACACAAATGGAGCCATGAGTGCTAAATTGTTTAATGGTATTGCAATGTGCTATAGATACTTTGAAATAAAACATTACAAAATTTTTATATATTTTGAAGTTAAAAATACAGCGAGTACAGGAGTCAGGCACATAAAAAAATAATCTCAACAAGGAACAGTACCCATAAAGTATAGCCAGAAACCGCTAAACTGTTGGAAGTGCTTTTGGGAAAGATTTTTAAAAATATAATCATAATAATAATTATAATGGGAAAAGTTAAATTTCAACAAACCAAAACTGTTTTGGATCTCTAATTGGCCTAGCCTAGCCTAGCCTAGCCGTCAGCGACTTGATTTGTGATGTCGCTCCTTCCTATACCGAGACTGATCTGGGTCAAATCCACCTTCCTCAGCACCATAGACAGCCCAGTGTGGGGAGGCAGCCATGTAGTCCTTGCTGCTGAAAGGTCTTCCTGAAGCAACCTGCATTTTCATCAAATAATAAAATCATGAAAGGGAAACATTTTAAAGACTCCAAAGATTGAAATTGGTGCACTACTTACCAGGTCATGGAACTTTTCATAGTCTATCCATGTGAACCATTGGCCATTGACCTTGAACCTCTCTGTTTTTGCCAAGAGAACACAGCACGAGTGGACATGCTCACATGCAACCTCGTACTCCCCTTCACTTCTCAAAGCTAAGGCTTCAGAGAAGGCTTTCACGTCGGCGTGCCAGGGGACATTCTCCATTGTCAATTTTGATGTAGCAGATCTGTAAAAAGAGTTTCAATATTTATGCAAGCACATGATTGCACAAAATAAAACCAGATCAGGGAAAAGAACTTACGACCCACAGTAGGTAACGCCTTTGATTTCTACAAAATCTGGATTTCCAATACTAAAGAGTTTAGAATAAGCTTCTATGTCTTCTGTATTCCACCCTTTCACCAGTGTCAAGCGATAAACTGTTCGCTGTTGTTTATCTCTCAGAGCTTTCAAAGAATCCTGGCATTATTTACAAAAGGAACATGGATAAGTAATCTCTGAGGTGCCTAAAACATACCAACACACAGCTACTGTAGAACAGTTGCTTGCCTCATGTCATGGAAACTAGATTAATACTCGTGCTGAAGGTCCAAAAATATTTCATGACAAACAGGAGATTTTCCAAATTCCTCCAAAATTCTCTTTGATTTATTTCACAAACAACTTATTTATATATATAGGATAGCAATAAGACATGCTTACCAGGAATCTCTCCCAAAAGTCTCCAAAGAGAGGTCTATCAATTGCCTTCAAGCTATCCTTTGTTGCAGCATCTACACTCACATATAACTGCATGCATGAAAGAATCAAGAGGTTTGTTAATCATGACCATGGATTCAATTTTTATTTTCAACAAACTGATGCAATGGGGATAAACAGACCTGAGTAACTGGCTTTAGTAATTTAATTTTGTCAGGAAACTGAGCATTGGTAACAAGAAATGTAGAAATCCGTCTTCGATGCAGTTCATCCACAAGAGTATTGATCTCTGGATACATAATTGGTTCGCCAACAAGTGATAAGGCACAGTGCCTTGGAGTAAGGCCTTCGTTCAATCGCTCCAATGTAACGCCTACATGCACAAATTTTCTAGTCAATACAACAGATGAGTCTATGCTCTGAATTATCAACTTAGAGTTACTTTTCATTTCACTCAAAAGTGTTGTTTCTATAATAGCATGTCCCTGACTTGCAAGGAAGGGTCACACCAAGTCAATCCAGTGGAGGTGGAGGTGAAAAACGGATTATTGGATAATTTTACCGCCTTCCTTTTCTTCACCATCATTGGATGGGATCTGTTTGTCAATGGCAGAACTAACAGTTCCAAAATAAAAAAAATCAAGAAGAACAAATATAGAATATTCACCAGGAACTCCTTTCATTTGCTTAATCATCTTTGCATGGAGGTCTATTGCTGTATTCACTATCTCTATTGGATCATCCATTTTCCACTGCCAACTCTTCCCTACAGGATTTGTGTGGTGCCTCCAGCAGAAAACACATTTGTTGGCACATGCCAAACTAGGGGTAGCCTCCATGCATCTGTCCGTTAAAAAATTCAGCAATTTGAAAAGGAAAATCCAACTAATGAATAACCAAATTACTTGATATCCAGAAGGGAATAGGCATAAAAGCCAATTATACAATGCATAACAACAAGATCAGGCCTTACTAAAGGATAAAAAGGTGATAATCACCTATGGCTTTCAATGCCATAAAATGAGTGCTTGTAGCAACCTCCTCGGCCTCTAAGTTGTGACTTGGTCCATCTACAGATTTTGACACCACTATGTGAACCAATAATTTTATACCCCTGTGAATCACGTAATTTGAAACAACCAATCATATGAAAAACATCAGTCATAAGTAGAAATGATAACCAGATCCCAGTCCGACCATTTGTTTAAGCAAACATAAGATGACACTACGAATGCATGTTCAGTGGACAATCATTGTACAAGATAACTGAAATTATTGCAGTATAAAATTTGAAAAAAAAAAACGAAGTTAACATGAAGATACCTGCTTCTCTAGACTTGCTCTAATCACTGGTGTGACCATATCCCTCTTGCTATCTTTAACTTTTCCATTGGTTTCAGCCACATTTACCGACCTCCTCGAAGGCCCTTTACCTGCAATATCCTCGAGATCAACCATCTCCGACTCAACCACGTCCTCCTCCTCCTCATCATCGTCATACTCATGATAAACAGGATCACTTTCCACGCCCACAATACTAGCCTCACCATTGACAATACCATTCTCCACTCGATCACCACCGCTCTTCAAAATGGCAACCACCCTTTTACTCCAATCCTCAAAAACAACGTCCAGCTCACCACCATCCACGTCACCCTCAACAACCGGCAAGACCTCACCCGCACCCAGTTCTCTCATTTTCTTCGACAAATCTTTCGCCACCATATTAAAAGTTTTCTCGTACGATTTACTTCCCACTCCAAAAACCGCAAACTTACAATTTGACAGCAGCAACGAACCCACTCTAAAATCATTCGCGCTTTCGTCAATCCAATTCATAAAAAATTTCGCCGCTTCAGCTGGCTTTCCATCTTCCCAAGAGGAGGCAACGATTAAAACTAGGGCTTCTTTGGATAGGTCTTCAGGCTCGTAGGTTTGTGGATCGACGAGGTCGAATAGAAGGTCATTGGAGGTTAAGAGAGCATGGAGACGCTTAGCTAGGGTTTTGGACGTACCGGTTTGGGAGATGAAAAAAAGTTTTCCTTTATTGGGGTTAGGATTTTCAGGTTTTTTGCGGTAATCTGAGTGGCGGAGGAATTTATTGAGGCGGCGAGATTTGTAGGCGAAATAAAAGGTGGTGGCTGAGAGGAGAGCCACAAGAGCGAGGTGAGCACGTATAGAAGAAGATGACATGGTTCGAGTTTGCTACTTAGTTTCAGGGTTTGAAGGAATGTTATTTAACTTAAGCATTTCATGCTTCGTTGAGAATGGATTCGACAGTGGAGAGGCTGAGAGAAAGTTAAAAAAGTGAAGAAGACGACAGGCGTGGCACGTGCTTATTAATTTGCAACCATCAAGTTAAGCAAGCAAAGATGTGGGCTCATCTCCAATATGGGTTTCGCCCCGCTGTTTGTCAGGCTGGGCTTATTATTTCAAATATTGGGCTCTCAATTATGAGAGCCACGTTTTGACCTTCTTGGAGCCTGCTGCAATTTCTCGACTCCACTGTTTTTTCAAATGTTAAGTTTTCCGGGTCCAGAAGAGACACCAGTTTGCGTGGTCCCAGCTTAGAGATGTGCTGCTATGCCATTTTAGTGGCGTAAGAGTCGGGTTAGGGGGTCAAAAAATCTCCAAATCCGAATCCTTTTTTTTTTTTTTCTCCCCGGGGGGCCCTCTCGGGCTCATTCAAAATACACGCCAATTTATTTTTAGGCAAGTGTCAGGTTACATTCAATGTATCTTAAGGACTCCCTTATTTTTAAGATGTTTTGGAACCCATATCCAAGTATCCAACCCTAATTCCTCCGGGGGCTTGCGGATTCAGGGGCCCACAGGTGCTGCCGCCATCCCTATGACCCTCGGAAAATCCGAAATCTATACATGATGCCTCGTGGAATCAAAACTAAACGTGATCATGACAAATAGAGTGAACAGAAGTTCCAGATCATCAGAACACATTCAATAAGTGGATGGCAATTTATATTTCTTTCATCGAACCAGGATCGATCCTCTATCTCCCACCTCAACTTTTCATTTCTAATGGCTGTACGACTATGAGAGAAAATATAAAGAACATTTGATTGAGGGTAACTCTACTAGTTTTCGTGTGAAAAATTGTGAATCATTTTACATGTGCCTAACTAAAAATGAAGAATCAGTATTCCACTTTTCTTTCTTTTCAAAGGGAATTGTAATGAAGCTTCTGTCCAACACTACAACAATGATCTTGTCCACTTTGAAATCGATCTATTTACAGAACTCAGGCTTCATAATTTAAGGCCGCCACATAGTTTTTTGAGCACATAAAATACCTTCCTTATCCTGGGCATAAGTCATCCGAATTTCCCAATGCAAGCTTCTCAATATTCCCTCAAGTGGATCAAGTATCTCAACCTTATCACGTACAATTGCCCAACCTCCAGGCCTTAATATGCGATCCATCTCAACAACAATGGAAACAGGTTGTCTGCACCTGCAAAAGTAATATTTATGTAGTCAAATAACCAATGCCCCACTGCTTTGAGAGGTCTGGGCACATGGGATAGACCAAACGGTAACATATGGTAATCAGTAAACTTCTAATGTTGGCAAAGCCGAAACTCTAAAAGCACTTAACCTGCTCTTAAGACGTGAGAACAAATGATCAGCATGCAAAAGGTCATAAGATCTCGGGTAAGTCCCAAACGACTCACACCAATCATGGTAGATACCGACAAGACCACGATCATAAATAACAGGAAGTGTATCTGGTGCATGTACAGGGACCACATTCATCACCCATATTTTCTGTTGTGCAAGTGCTGCAGCAAATCTGCATTTATTATCGAACATTAGGATTCGATTTCTTGACGTCATTTTCCGTTTTCGGTACTTATGTAATCAAAGAGGGAAGCTGTTTCAGGCAGAGGAGAACTACTAACTTCAATCAATGTACATCCTCCTCATAGATATAGCTACTTCAATGTATGAAAATAAGCTTAACGTGCAAAGTAAAATGTAAAATATTCAGTTGCAAGTTTTCATACCCTCCGTAGATGGATTTCATGTCCATTACATTCCGGATTTTTGACCAATCAATACCCAATCCCGTGAGATAAGACCTGTCAACAATAGCTTTCCAGTGTCTTGTGTCTGAGCTCAATTTTTCTTTATCGTTCAACCAGTCAGGGTAAGTTTCAAGCCTCTTTGGCCACTCCTCAGGCCATTCTGTCCCATGTTGTTCAATTGAAGATGGAATGGTGTGTAAGCAAGTTTTCATAGGCACATACCTGTTCAGAATGCGGTTGTTAAGTAAAGGGGATGACATTATAACAAATATCAGATTGGTAACAAGCATTAATCTAATGACATAAATTTTTTCTAGGTAAATGCTATAAACTGAAGAAGGAAGAACTGCTTTCTTTACTATTGATGAAATTGATTTGAACTTGTCAAAGTTCTAAATTGCAAATGTTTAGGCATGAAAAGAATATCAATGATCTTCAAAGTGGAAACTCAAGTGAACGTCTCTACCTCTTGATACAATCAAGTTGAATGAAGCTAGATGATGCTAACCAACATGTACTAAACTTATATATCATTGCTGCATAATTATTTACTTTGTCAACATAAGGCTGGCATTCATTCACTTGTATATGATCATCATGCAAAGGTCTAGTGTAACATTTGTTCAATTATTATCCATCAGGAGGTTTATTTTAGTTTCTATTAATCTATTTGATGGGATGATAGAATCTAATTTTCATGCAAGGACAGTGAATGTGAGTTATTCTAGATTGTCAACAAAACCAACTTGCAAAGAAAGGAAGACGAATTTTGACAAACTAGTTCATCTACACTTACCATGCTGCATCAGGGTTTTCATTTTCCTTGCAGAGAGGCGGATTTTTCTTCCTTCTCAATTCATATATATCATTTGATTCGGGTTTCTGGTATATTTTAACTCCCATTTCACTGATTTCATCAGTTTTATGAGCCAGAATATTCCAACAGATAGACGCAGTCAATGTGGTCAAGGCTGAGAAAATTAAAAAAGAAAAAAAACGGCTTGCTATTAAAATTACAGCACAATATATGAAAAATACTGATAAATTCAGCCCCTGCATAGCGAGTTTCAACAAAATACTTTCAGTCACTACAATAACAAATATGTACTTTCTTTTCTTGACAAAGACTAGCAATCTTGGCTTTACTTGCCAAAGAGGACTGGGACGTCAAAAGCTGAACATGTGCATATCACTAGAAGCAATCTTAGTTGCTGCCCATACTGGTGCATTTTGGACTTATCTACCACCCAGCCTTGAGTTAGACATGGACTTTAAGTCAGTAATGTCTGGATGACATTTTTTAAGTACAACAGCAATCTAAATCTATGCATCGAATACAGATCAGCAAGATCAGGAGAGACAAATAATACCTTAAAGCAAACAGCTTTGGTTAGAGCACGGACATCAGTCATAAGAGATAAAGAAAATGCTTTTCAGGTCCAATTTATAACTTTTAATGCTTCATATTCATCATCATCAAAAACAATATAAAAATGAAAAAAGAAAGACATAAAGGCCATACCTTCTTCCTCTTCAATGCTATCATGCTTAGTTGACAGAATAAAGTATCCACTAGGCCTTAAAATTCTATTCATCTCTAGGAGAAGCTTTCCCCCTGGAAAGGAAAGAAAGGACTATACTGATCTAACTGACATAATCTCTAACAGAAAATGATAACATAAAATGAACGAAGAGAGATAGGGTTAAACACAAACCATGGGCGTGCCAAGTTATGCTACATCCGTCACAATGAATAGCATCGAAAACACCACTGGGAAAAGGAAGTCTTCTATTTCCAAGAGGGCTAACCACTGCAGGAAAACCACGCTCCAGAGCTACTTGAGCTAGGTCGACTAGATCATCCTTCAACCCTACAGTTAATGTGAGGACCTCCTTATCAAGAAGAGACGCCACAAAGCTTGAATCTGCCGATCCAATCTCCAGCACTACATGAATATTCTTCCCCCATTCTATATCTGGCACCATCTATCAGAAACAATCAAATTTCAAAATGTAAATCAGCCAATGATGTTAGTGGTTTAAAAATGAAGTATTCAATAAAAGCACAACATAAGAAGCAAACTCAAGAAATTATATTGTACCCTACATAAGTTCAATATTTTTATATCAGAATTTAAAGTGCACCTTATCATTGGGAAGTGTATATCCACCTTTTTTCTAGTCCTCTACAGATTGATGCAACCAAAGTTCACTCAAAACCATCCTAATCGCTCTATATGATAGGTATCGGTGCCTGAAGCCGAAATTCTTAGAAAGAGGTTGATGATAGTGACTCTCGTGCTAGAGGCAGCTACAGAAGTGCCAAAAAGAGTGAAGGTTTGTGGTTATCACTATCCAATTATTAAATGCCATAATATCTCTATTAATATGCTCCTGAACCAATCATTGAAAAGCAAGGAAAAGTTGTGGGTCATCCAATGAGGACTAGTAGTATTCTGGTCATGTTGATATTGGGACTCAAAAAGAAGGACATTATTGATTCAACTTTCATAGTTCACCTGCAGAAGAAACTCACCTCTTCAATGGACTCAAGGTAGTGAAGAACCCCACCTTTGAATTCAGACTGATTCTGGGGAAAAGTCAGATACTCGCCAGACTCCACCAACCAATTATGTTTCTTAATGTACGCAGCAAGTTTTGGATGAGCCACGTTCTTATACAATATCTGCAGAAAGAGTAAGAGAATACCATGTAAGAAAATCGAACGAATCTTGCCTCTCCATACACATAACTTCAACAAAAAGGATGAAACCCTCGTATATACCTTGAGTCTGCTGTCAGGCCAAGAGACAGGAGATCCATACCCTGCATGAGGAAGTGGCACAAGACACATCAGATGAGATCTAGGGCAACTCCTCTCTGTATGCCTATAGCTCTGGAACTTTCCAAAACCACTTTCATTGTCAATACAAGGAATGTAATTATGCTTGCTCCTCGTGCTACATAATTTCCAACTATAATGAGCTTTAGGATCAAAGACTGGACCCTTTACCTTCCTCTTCTTCCCCGTACTTCTCGATCTACCACTCTCGCCTTCCACCGTAACCACACTTTGTTCATTCTCTTGTTGAACTAAATCAACATCACCTTCTGTCTCTCCATTAACTTCACTTTCACGAACAGATTCTTCTTCCTTACCATCCACAACTTCCTGCTCTTGTTCTTCTTCATCTTCCTTCAGCGAATCATCACTCTCAGATTTCTCATTCTCCTCATTTGTTTCCTCATTCACCGACTTTACAGTGTGTTTCTGTTTTTTCACATTCGGCACTGTTTTTTCATTCTTTTTCCTAGATTCGTGCTTAATAACCGTCACAGAAGCAGATCCATTAATCTTTTTCTCTTTTGCCTTGTCCAAATCAGATTCAAGTTTCACTTTTTTATCTTCTTCTTTACCAATTTCATGCCATTGCCTTTTCCTCTCTGTATACTGAGGCTTAGAACTTATCACCTTTGTATCAGCAGACACAGGCTCAGCGATATCATCAAAGCTTTCCCTTTGAGTGGTGACTGAATTTGCAGAAGAAGAGAACGTAGACCAAGCAAAAATGAAACAAAGGCCCAAGATTGCAACCGCTGTCATCTTCACGCACAAACCATGTGGTCGTTTTGCATGCCGACCTAATCGAGCTAACCGAGCAATAGCCATCTCTCTAACACCCCACAATCGACAATAACTAATCTAACTAACAAAGATATATTACTAAAAATCTTCACTTGAAAGTGGAAACATGAAGAAAATCAAAATCCCATCAAGATTGTTATCCTTGAGAAGTAAGAAATAATGAGTACCCAGATTGGTAAAACAGGCTAAAAGCAAGAGGTGAGCTTTCAACTGGAACAATAGTACTAGCTAGTGGCTAGCACCTAACGACTTCAATCTTTCTTTTAAAGAAATAATGTTTAAAAGAAGATAATTTCATAATATTTAAAAGAAGAGAGAGAAAGAGATGACAAATGAAAATGCCTTAGGCAGGCGAAGTCGACTCTCCGACAGCCGCTAGGCATGTGATGTGAGAGAGCCGATACTGCAAGTACTGGGTGGAGTAGTAGTAGTAGTAGTTGGCGCATTCAACGGAAGGAAATAGCAAGCGAAGATTTCGCTCATGTAATTTTTATTTTTGCTTTTATTGGCTGCCACTCCCTGAAAGCTGATTGGTGCATGTCATTGTCCAGCGAAGGTCACTAATGTCCGGTGAGCTAGTGGGACTCAGCGGCTCAGGAGTGTGAAAAGTGCGAAAAATATTTGGGCAAAGCCCTTCAGAAATTTTTTTTTGTCCAATTTTTGTAATTTATTGTGCAAAATAATTCTCGATTTCTTTTTTTAAAATTAATAAATAAATATGTTTCCAAAGGAAATTAGTTTAGCAGTTTAGATTCTATTAAAGGATTCTGCATTTTAACTCAATTGAAACTTTTAAAATCTACCCATGCCGGATTAAATCATTATATTCAAATTTGATAGCCTGATTCTATACTTTAACCAAAGTAAGAGATTTTGGAGGAATACAACTCTTAGTTAAGCTGTGTAAAATTTAATGTAATATCATATGTATAATCCATTTGTACATATCAATTGTAATATTCAATATAATATCAGTTATTGTCCTATACTCCTGTATAACAATATTAAAAAAAGAAGCTATTATTAATTTAAATTAAATGCATCCTTTTGCTAATCTTTCTCGGAGGCATCATTAGATTAGATGTAAGGCTTTCGGATTCTAGAGCAATAAATGGAACAGAGATTTCAGTTTGATTTTACAAGCAATCAACATGAGTCAGGAAGTATCTTTTTCAACTACACAAGTACTATACATCCTCCTCTACCTTCTGCCTAAAGTTCAACATATGCCGTGGGCTAAGTAACTAAATTTAAAGGATTCCTTTCCGTAACTTCATCTATGTTTTCATCTATCAAGTAAAGCACAATAACAACCCAAATTTCACCTACCCTCCTGTAGTATTAATAACGTGCTGCGGCAATTACGCCTGTGACCAAATTATCGCTAGAGAGTGCATGATCATCCTTTAGCTATTGAACTGTACCCCTCCTCTAAAGCTGAATATGAGCTTTCTTTCTATTCAAAACCAGCTCTGGCGGCTGCCCTGATCAGGAAGGCTCTTTCAGTGAGAAAGTGGTTGCAGCACCAAAGTCCTCCAAGGAAGGTGAGCCTGCAGAATTTTGAAGGGCAGATGATCCATTCAGAGAGGGTTGTGATGTATTATCCTGACTCTGAGACTTTTCCTGGGATGCATGCATGTTTACTTTTATCCTGCATTTACAAAAATACCAATCATCCTTCAGGTTCACCAAATGACTCATTACATGGTACTAGTTTTACTTGATACAAGATAGAGAAATAAAAAAACCAAGGATTCTTTGGATTTGACATGAAGGACAGTATTGGCAGTTCTCTCATCTTGCTTAGCAACAGCAAGGCAGAAAATTTGCCATAGCATGGCTTGGAAAATCAGAGTGAAACAAATTGGACGTACCACACCATGCCTTTCCAATCCATCTATAATAAATGTCACAAGTTACTAAACTTGTGACGTAGAGTAATCAAGTCAATTAGCAGGTTCCACATACACAAGAAAATAAAGAAGTAGAACACAAAGGAGAACATAAAACTTAACCTGTTGTGAATGTTGACATATTCATCGGTTTCATCCAGTATCTCCTCCTGACATACACATTTGGAAATATATATAAATCAGCAGAGGCAATTAAAACTAAAAGAGTAATGACAATCCCCAAGAACAGTATTTCTGCAGCAGTTTTAGACACTTATCCCAACATTCCAGACAGTAATATTTTTTCTTAAATCACCATGCATAAAAAAATACCACTCAGGTACACTGATGGTGCACAAGTGGCCTGCCATGAGTCCCATAATGCAGAGAACAATTTCTTCATTACCATGATATTAGGAAAGATGTCTAAATAAACATATATGAAGGCCTACACAATGCTTAGTGAATGACCTCTCCCATGGATGTGCAGGCAATGTGGTTTTGCTTAATGTTTACCTGAAGAAGTTCTTCAATGACATCCTCCATGGTAATAACACCTACGGCTTCGTCATTGGATGGAAAATCTGGAAAAGGACCATTCTCAAAGTCGAGAATGCAGTACGAACAACCTCTGTGTCGCTTATTAAAGGTAGGAGTAGCTGGTGGAACTTTCTTAGTCTGTTGAGCATCTTTTGATTCCAATTTATTCCGCAAATTCTGGCCAGCAGCAGTAACCCCATTATCAACTGAGAATTCAACCAGACAATTAGTTAAATTTAGTTCAGAAACAGATCAAGTAACCAAGCAACTAAGAGCAATAAAGCCATCTTGCACCGGCAATAAATGGTATCTCATAACAAAAGCAATAGCAGAGGAAGAACAATGAAATTGACTGGTGATTCTTTCTTGCTGAAATGGAAATCAGATACAAAGGCAACGGACAAGAAACATCCAAAGAGGAAAATTTCTGTTTGGTAGTACCAGATGACAACTTTCAGGAATAAACATGGTAACAGACAACATCGGTTCAAGTACATTGCTAAGCAGAAGTTTAGAACAATGTATAAGTTATGAGTTTCAAGGTTGGAAACTTGCAACTACAACCAGAGGTGCATGATATTGCTATTTAAAACAGTTCAGAATAAAAGTAGCAGCATCCATTTCACCTTTTTGAGATGATTTCTCAGGTTGTCCTCTTGGCTTCTTACAATTGTCCTTAAAAAGCTCACCCTCTTTTTTCTCATTTAGATCCTTATATACAACAGCAATGTGGCTATGTCCTTTCTGAAATTCATTTAGAATATCATACAAAGGCATGTCTTCTGAAACCCTGTAGGATGAATAATATAGAAAAACAAGAACAAATTGGCACCTTCATATATACATCCCTCCAGACCAGAAAAGAAAAAAAATTAGAGACATCATACCGTGGTATTCTCCGTATGATCATTTTCCGCAAAGGAACTGCATCTCTATAATCGACTGATAAAAGATTTTTAACCTACCAACATCAGATAAGGGTTAGCGAAAAATGAAAAATAAAGAAGAAGAAGAAGAAAAGACACTGGTTTGATGGTGCATACTGACACGTGACAATTATGAAGAAATTAGTTGGTGTAAGTAATGACATTAATAATAAAGATGAACAGAAACTTCAGCTTTTGGTTTTAAGAACAAAAGAATCAAGGAGAAGAGCTAAACTAAGAAAACATTGCATAACAATAGAAGAGAAAGAGAAAACTCTAGGCATCCATGCATTCAATAATACACAACTAATTCAATATTTTCTTAATTTAGTCTTTATCTTCATGACTACAAACAAACCAGCAGTAAGACGAAACTTCTGCTGAAATCTTTTACCATTCAAAGGGAGATGTGATCACAAGAACATGGACTATAAAGCAAGTAGATGAAAAAAAAAAAGTGAAGTATTCGTGCCATCAACAATCCATAAAACATAATCTAATAACCTAATATACATAAAGAAACAAAATTACCAGAATGAGGCCAATTATATTTGTCGGATTCCCAGAGTAAACAGGAACTCTACTATGACCCATGGTCATTATGGCATTTAAGGTATCCCTAAATTGCAAAGAAAATATAGTTAGATGTATGAAGAACACATAGGATATTAAATAGAATGTTCAGGAATCCACAAACCCACAAAGTAAGTGTTGCATCCAGATCAAGAGAAAATGCCTTCGATATGGGAGTCATGGCATCTTTTGCAGTTTTTTCAGTCAACTCCAGAGCTCCAGCGATGATAGTAGTCTCATCATGAGTTAGATCCCCACCTTTCCCAGCCTAAACAACAAAGTATATTACACAACCCATCAACAAATTTGGCCCAGAGACGAGGCATTTACAGCAGTAAAACACAAGCTACAGGTTGGTCATTCATTTCCCTTCCAAAAAAGCTTGTATAAAGTCCAAACAAAAGATAGTTTGATACGGAAATGCCTAATGCAAACAAGTTTGGAACTAAAAAAGCTGGAAACATTAATTTAATACCTCATTGCCATGAAAGTTAACAAAAGTCTTTAGCTCTGCCCTCCTTAAAAGAACTGCATGTCCCTTACCCAGCATCAAATCCAAAATCTACAATTTGTATAAGCATTCATTGAAAATGCAATTTGCTAAACAACTATCCAACCCAACTTACACAAAGCACAAAGTACAAACATTTCTGTTCATCAATCATACCTTGCTAATTGGATAAGATATAGGAAAGAACAAACAAAGAAGGACACGGACAATCGGTGCCATTGTTGCTCCAACAGTCAAGCCATAACGAGTACAGACCGCTTGTGGCAGTATCTATACCCAAAATTAAGTTTAAAAGTAAGTCAAACTAATACTTAAGAGGGCAACACCGTTATAAAGAAAGGATGCCCGATTTAGTGAAAAAAGAAAACCTCTCCAAACATAAGAATTAGAGTCACTGATATCAAGACTGCAGCCCATGGAGGAACAAGCTTGTCCAAGAATATAGGAAGAGCCTACAAGGATATGAAAGAGATAATTGAAACAACTGAAAATATATATATATATAGATATTGATGTTAACAAAAACATTTCTCTCTTTTTTTTTAAAAAAAAAAAAAAGGCACACACATCATAGAACCATGTTATATTACCTCCATAGCAAGAGAGTTTCCAATCAAAAGAGTACATAGCAGAAGATGCTGATTCTTAACCACAGGAAATATCTTTGCTGTAAAAAAGCAGAGGATACCATAACTCACATTGTCTAATGTTAGAACCCTTAGCTCGTAAGTTGACTCACAACTGAAATCAACTCAGTGCCCGCCCTCAAATCTCAATATACAATCTTTACTGTTTGACAAAACTTATCGGTTATCAGCAGGAATATTGGCACCCTTCAGATTGATTGACTCTTATCAACTTTCAGTGAGGAAAATTGAGTTTAAAAAAAAATCCTATTAATTCAGGAGGCGAATAAGTATTCAGAGCAGAAGTGATGAACAAATTTAGAAATTAAGTTTGAAATTCAAACTTTGAATTGATGACGATGAAAGAGAAAGAGGATACCGGCGTGGATACGATCCTGAGGGCGACCGGACTTGATGAGGACTTCAAGGTCAACGAGTCCTAAAGACATGAGTCCCAGTGTTAATCCAGCCATCAATCCAGCGAAGCACACCAGCGCTATTATCCCAAGCACGAACACAAAAAACATCGTGCCACAGCATGCCACGTCAGAGTCGGACGCCATCTCTCACTCTCTCCGTCTTCCTCTCGCCCAAGGCTTTCTTCTTGTTACAATATTCAAAATAAATTAACGATTTGCAGACCAGGCCTTTGTCTGTTGCTTTATGAGTTATATGTGTTCTTTCAGTTCAGTTTCCTCGATTTGATCAGTCAGCAATCGACCTCTACTGTGCAAAAAAGTTTCAGTTTTACGGCCATCCAACACTTGCGTTGCGTGTATGCACTCACACCGACTTGTCCACTTGATTAGGTAGGTATCTGCGGCCATGATCTGCTTACGTTTTGCCAGCCTATTTCAACCTTCGGACATTCTCTCCACGTTCCAAACTTTTCATTAAAATTTAATTTTGTAGTTCCATTGTCATGTCCGAAGGCCGCGTGCGATAGATAAATAAAGCTTTATTATCATAGGTTGCTGAGGTGGACCCCACATCCTTGCGGCTGATGTGAATGTCATATTTATAAGCTCAAAAGTAAAAAAATAAAAATTAATCATAATACAAATTAGAGTGGGAGGATCCCCGACTTGTGTCTGAACAAAACAAAAAAGTTTTGAAAAAAAATTAAAAAAGATTTTTTGGGTAACTATTATTCACCAAGTGTTTGTTACATGTCGTGTGTGAGTGATCTTCTTTCTGCAATGAAGGTTCAGACTTCGAGTGGCTAGCAGTCATACTCAGATACCTACCCTAATAATGTACTCTGAGCTGGCCAGGCCCCGGGGCCATTCACTGGACACTCAGAGATGGAAAATGAGGAGTGGGTAATTTTTAAAAATCTCCCTTTTGTTGTAAGTAGATGTGAGAATTTATTTATTTATAAAAAATTTCTTATCGTCAGTTAATTTTAATATTGACCGTTATTTGACTGTGTAAAGATAATATTACCCTTAATAATAATTTGTAGACAAAAATAACTAAAAAAAAATTTTAAATTGTTGGCGCGAAAAGCACAAATCCTATTTTTTGACAATTTTATCCTTGTCAATTTTAAAGATTTACAATATCATAGGTAAAGATTATAACTATTTCATTTTCAAGTTTTTAATTTTATCTTTTTTATAGAAACTTTAAAAAAATATCAATAATTTAAAGATGATTTTTAAAATTTTTAATTTTATCTTTCTTGTAGGAATTTTAAGAAAATATCAATAATTTAAAGAGGATAAAATAATCAATAATTTTAATTTTTTTTAGTTATTTCCGTCTATAAATTATTGTTAAGGGTAATATTATCTTTGCATAGTTAACTAACGGTCAATGTTAAAGTTAACTGACGGTAGGGGATATTTTATAAATAAATAAATTTTCGCCATTTACTCACAACAAGCCCAAATCTCAAGGGAGACTTTTAAAAATTACCCAATGAGGAATAGATGGTGTACGGAGCTGTGTAACAGCATGAAGATTGTTTTTTCTGGAACATTTAATTCTAGGCTAATGCATCTAACTTAGGGAATCCTTAATTCTATAACAATTGCGTGGCTCTGAGTCTCTGTCATCCAAATTTATTAATCTGTTATAAAAGATAATTTTAAATATTTGATACAATTATACGACTTGGAGCTCCAAATCAGGCCGTCAGAGTACAACAATGAACAAAACACATCATGTTTCGTTCACGTAAACGATTGATTTATACGAATTTCAACCATTTGTTTAACTCGCCCATGTGCTTAACACGAATTTCATCCTTTACGATGTTATTGAGAATAAATTTTCTTAGATAATAAAAATAGTACATAATCAAAGAATGAATGAAAAAGAAAGTTTAGTTTTAAATTTTTTGAATTTTAATATATTTATAAAGGAGATTATTATTTCCTCCCTACTAAAATTAATATATATCACGGTCATTCAAATGACATTCTATCTTGAAAATATAAAATATATCTATATATTTATTATAAGAAAAGATGTTTAAAATAATAAAAAGTATAAAAAAAATATTATTATTAATTTTTTATGCACATTGAAACCTATATATCTTATTTTTAGTAATTAAATTTTTATAATTTATTTAATTAATAATAAATATGAATACAAGTGTATTTAATAATAAAATTATATTATAAAATTACAGTGACATAAAGATTATTGGCTATTATAAAAATAATAAAAAAATAAATAGTATATATTAATTTTAATTTGGAGAAAATAAAAAATCTCCCTATTTATAAAAATAACCGTATACTTCTTAAATTTGTCAAAAAATCGCAACTCTCTTGTAAAAGATTTCAAAGTCAGTTCACAGGTTAAGACGACACGATCACTTGGAGAGCTAATTGTAATACAAATGGGTAGGCAAGACAGCGAATAAAAAGTAAAACACAACGTGGTTAATATAATAAATGAATGATGCAAACACAGACAAGATGATATACATCCGTATTAGTTTCATTCCACGTGTCACAGACCGCTGTGTGCTAATCTCTAAATAAAACTCCATAAAAAATTTTAGCTTTTAAAATTTTCAAGAAAACCACAACCAAAATTATTATTTGCATTTAAGGGAAAAAAAAATTAGGAATAAGCCGAATCTGCGAATCCTATTCCTGCTGATGACCAATAAAGAGGACTTTGAAAGAGAGAAAGGGAGAAAAAGAAAGAAAAAAAAAAGAAAAAAGAAGAAGAAGCCCACATAGGCCATAGCCACCCGATAGCCACCTTGATCTGTCAAAACAAACTTACATGTTACATCGCCAGCCTTGTACTTGCACAATTGGCAATTTCGGGTGGATTGAAGTCACACTTGGCATGAGCAACCAAAAGACAAGTACGTACCTCAGCATAGAATGGTTCGGCTTGGTTACATTTTGCTACTACGGGAGCCACCCACTTACGATAAAGAGTCTTAACTCTTTTGAACCATTCATTTGTTGCCCTTTTTACGCAATTCATGATGGATTGGACATGTTAGAAAACGAAGTTTGGGACATATGAAATGGTGGCACTCGTGGACTATTTTGTTACATGCCTTTTCATCAAGGCAGTGAAGCACGATACGATTGAAGGATTTTCTCAAACGTTGGTTATGTGTGGCTCTCTTTCCTTATCCCAACTACAGACAATTCCCTCTACCTGCATAAACATAAACCCTTCCTATATTATATATCTCATGCATTATCTTCTTACTACCTTCCATTACTCTTCAAATTTCTCCGTTCTCTCACAAATGTCGGACCAAGAAAATGGATTGCCGGAAAGCCCACAATGGCAGGAGCTAAAGCTTTCACAATTGTTACTTACTGACACAGTTCGAAATCTGCATGCAACAATTGATGCTCAATGGGATTACCTTCAACGGACAGCATGCCAAACTGCAGCAGGGAGAGCCATGTGGAAGCATGTAATCCATGACCCCCTTGCAGACTTGCTTGCAGGGGAGACGTATCTAAGAAACGTTCATGAGAAGATAAAGAAAGACCGTCTCAACAATGCTCGAGAAATTTCAGGGGTAATTCTTGCCATTCGAACCCTCTGGTTTGACTCACAAATTGAAGCTGCTCTTAATTCTTTTAATAGCAGAGAAGCCCAGGTTGTACTCCTTGGTGCAGGTTAGCGGTCATTCCTCCCCGGTTCTTGATATGTTTGATCATATTATTTATTACACACTGTTATCAGTAATGCAGCTCAAACTAGAGTCTGTGAGGTCCCTAAGCTTTCGTATTATCAACTGAATGAATAACGATGGACCCACACCACAAAATAGATATAATCCAATCTAATTCATGGAAACATGCAAACATCTAATCTTTCAGTTACTACCATTTGTAAGAAACAGCTGTGGTAAGAGACTGTTAATAACAAATTTTGGGTAGATAGCTTGCATCAATGCATCACAGATTCATGGCGTCTTCCAAAAAAGAAAATCAGTCTCTGCAATTCAGGAATAGAAAACTCATAATTATAGTAAATAATAAATTCAGTAGCATTTACAATTATCAAAAGCTTAGCGAGTCTTTTATCTGTAGGAATGGACACAAGAGCATACCGTTTAAACTGCTTGAAGGAAAGTGATGTCTTCGAAGTAGATTTTTCACAAGTCTTGCAAGTGAAAACCGCTCTCATACAAACAGCAATGGAGTTCGGAGATGAACAGCAGCATCCAAGGATGACAGCAAAATCCCTAACCACAGTGGCAGCAGACATTAGAGAGAATGATTGGCTTGAAAAGCTTCAGCTATCAGGGTATAAGCCAGAGAAGAACACAGTGTGGGTTCTAGAAGGTATCATCTACTATCTTTTGGACATCCACGCCATGCAAGTGCTGAAGCTCATAGCTGACAAGTGCAACCTTGTTCACACAGTTCTTTTAGCAGATTTCATGAACCAACCATCAACCACACTATCCAGTTCCATCTTCCATTTCTCAAGTGATTGGCCAGATCGTCTCCTGCCAACCCTAGGATTTTCTAATGTTAGGCTTTCACAGATTGGTGATCCAGATGCTCATTTTGGGCTCATGAATGATCCATTAAATCTGTTCAACAAGCTCCGGAGCTTACCCAGGTCCGTGCAAACCCACCCAGATGATGGAACACCATGCCGTCGACTGTATTTGGTGCAGGCTTCTGGTTCACCGAATCAAACAACTGCATAGATAGCCATCTGTTATATTGTAGAAACCTAGGCCTCAGCTTCCAGTTACAAGATAGATGTAGTATCTATTGTTTGCAAATTTGTCCCAGGGACAGAAAACATCAAAACTCACACAAATAACCAAATTGCAACACATAATCTGAGCAGTGAGTGATGATTTATAACAGGTCATAGACATGAACAATATGCATACATCTAATGTTGTTTACTCTTTTATCTTAAGCCACATGCTAGGGATAAACCATACTTTTATCTTCCCAGTAAAAGATTTCATAAAAATTCCCCAGTTTAAGTTCCTTACCTATTGGGGGTTCATTAAAATACTCTTATGATTTTCAGGTATGAAACTAAATTTTGCAAACTGATGTAACAGGAAGCAGCTGAAGAGAAGGGTAAAACCCACTCACCAAACCATTGAATTAAAACTTTGAAACCAGAAAGGGCAATGCTCAGTCAAAAAATCAGATAACACAAGGTTTTTGTCCACTGCATATAGTAAGAGTCAAGACCATAGCTAGATTTTCAGATGGCGGGAATCATAGTTCTAAAAATCTCCGTTCCTCATGGCCATTCAGAATTCAGGTGAAACAAAAATAAAAATCACAAAATACACCCGAACATTTTGGGAAACATAAACATATTATAAAATGATACAAAATCATTAACTTACAGCATAGTTCTTAGGAGGTTTACCTGCTAATATCATTGAATGCACAAGAGACAAATTGGAAAACTTAAATGTGGAACATATTCCCTTTTTTCTCTTTGAGCAAAAGTAAACCATCTTCATTTCCAGAATAATACTATAATACAGATAATACAGAAAATAACCAGATGCAGACCCAGAAGACGTCATGTTGAAATAGACATTTTCAACAATTCCAGTATCTTCTATTTTCCAACTCCATAAAAAAATAAAAAAATAAAGCATCTACAAAACCTTAAAAGCAGAACATACACCAGAATGTTCAAATTGCAAGAGGAAACCAGAATGTTCATACTTCAAGGCAGTCTTTTATACCCTGCTCAAATTTGTTAAGGGAAGATATGGTGTCCATTAGTGCATCAGCCAACTTTTCCCTGCAGTAAAGATTGAATAATTGTTAGAAAAATATTAAGACAACGAAAAGATAATTGAAGTAGGTTAATTAAGAGAAAGAATGTAGATAAAAACTGAATAAGCGCAATATTGAGTTGCATCTTACATTTGCTAGTAAAGAAGAGTTAATTGCGTTCATAAGCATGATAGGTCCCTCCACCAAATAGATTAGCCTCTTGGGTTGGATACCTAGAAATTCTAGGCCAAGGTCTCAAATAAGTGGTATCAGAGCCAAACCCTAATTGTAACACCCTAGGCGAATCCCACATCGGCAAAGCACGGGAGAGATGCTGGGTTTATAAGGGGTGATCCACACCTTAATTGGCAAGACGCGTTTTGGGGTGTATGGGCGCCCCAAGAACAAATCCGTGCGGGCCTTGTTAAGGCCCAAAGCGGACAATATCTTGCCAGGTCTGGGTTGGGTCATGATATTATGGTATCAGAGCGGCTCCGCGTGTCCTCTTGAGCGATGGTGGGGCAAACCTCAGCGAGGACGCTGAGTCCCCAAGGGGGGGTGTATGTAACACCCTAGGCGAATCCCAAATCGGCAAAGCACGGGAGAGATGCTGGGTTTATAAGGGGTGATCCACACCTTAATTGGCAAGACGCGTTTTGGGGTGTATGGGCGCCCCAAGAACAAATCCGTGCGGGCCTTATTAAGGCCCAAAGCGGACAATATCTTAACAGGTCTGGGTTGGGTCATGACACTAATAGTCGAAATGTGGTGGCAGAATAACTCACGTGTGTCAGACAAAAGAACAAGGGTCTACCAGTAGTTTCGTCTAAGAGGGGATTGTTGAGTTATGTCGCATATTGGCTAGTAAACAGGATTTAATTGGGTTTATAAATAGAATAGGTCCCTCCACCCAATAAGCTAGTCCTTTGGGTTAGATACCTATAAATCCTAAGCCTAGCCTTCAATACGCACGACTACCATCACACCTAAATTGAGGAGTAATAATCTAGGAAATTCACAAGTTTGCAAAGAATTTTAAACTGCATATAGAAACCAGCTTATAGATACATCCACAAAATTAATGGCAACATGTGTGGATAAACATAGCTGAAAGCCAGCAAAATTGTCCCAGCCAGTACTCACAGCATGCGCCAACTGCTTCAGAATACGATGTTATCAATAGTCAATAGACATGCCCAACTTTGACTCCTAATTCATATGTGCAAAAGACGATTCTACATCACACAAGCACCAACTTTGACTCCTAATTCATAAGTACAAAAAACAATTCTACATCACACAAGCACCTTAGTTTCAAGAGTTCTATCTATATGATAAATGGCTATTTAAACTTTAGTTAAAAAGATGCTGCCAGTGGAAAGCAAGTTCTCTGGCTCTTTCCTTATATTTCAAAGTCAAGCGACTAATGTTTTACAGCTATTATACTTACGAACATTGCCAAGAATGATCAAGTAAGATAAGGGCTGATGTGGAATGTGAACCAAACACTACATTTCTAACACAAGAGTAAAGATTCTTCGGGGGGGAAAAAAAAATAAAAAGTTTTCCCACATCCACATTCTAGTGAGCTAGACGTACCTTCTGGAAGAGAGTTCGATAGCAGTGTCACCAGCCAACCCGTTAAGAGAAGCAAAAGATCTGTAAATAAGAAGCATTAAGGTGGGAGAAACAAGAACAGACAGGATGCATTCTTGGCGCAAAGATACTCCATTTTCCAGTGAATATAACCAAAACAAAATATTACACATAGGCAGATATACTTTATTGGTAGCACACCCATGTAAATCAGTAACTACCTTATAAGATCATCAAGTATAGCTTCAGCTTGCAATTTTGCAGGATCCTTATTATCAAGCAATGAAGAGGCATTCTTCACAATCAAACGAAATGTGCAAACCTGCGAATTACATGAATTTGAACAATATAAACACAGCCAACTTCACATCAAATGGAATGAATCAATTTCTTTTCTCTTAACATCTGATCAATCATCTATTTATTTCACTTGAGCAATAACGAAACCCTAATTAAAGGAAAACGAAACTATCAAAACAAATACAAATACTAAAAGACCAAAAAAGAAAAAGAAAATGCAAACCTCTACGCCAGTATTAGCTTGAAATGCAACAAATGAGTTCCTCTCTTGTGGAACGCAATCTCTAGCTGCAGATCTAAACATCTTTTGTACCTCC
Source organism: Citrus x clementina (assembly GCF_000493195.1). Classification (NCBI taxonomy): domain Eukaryota; kingdom Viridiplantae; phylum Streptophyta; class Magnoliopsida; order Sapindales; family Rutaceae; genus Citrus; species Citrus x clementina. The sequence continues at coordinate 41,039,350 of NW_006262201.1, forward strand.
TCTAAATCTTTGTTTGTATAATCGGATTGTTTATCCACTGCTAGAACTTAACTAAAATTAATCAATTAAATTAATAAAATAGAGACTCAGTAACTGCAGGAGAGTGATAATTTTACTTAGTAAGAGGTACGCAGAGTTGAGGATTTGCCGAGAGGCATCGATTGGGGCTAAAAGAAACTTGGAGGATTTCTTCTTTTGTTCTTTGAGCCAGTCCTTTGGTCCAGCTGCGTGAGCAACAAACAAGCAATTAGGTTTTGCGATTGCAAGAAGCTTTGCTTAACGAATGGAAACGGCACGTACAGATTCCGATGGAGAAAGCGTTGGCTGGATCAGGTAGAGCCAGTGAAGGCGCGAGAGTCAGAAATGAGAGTAAAAAGGCGTCTCTTCGAGAGATTTCAAATTCGATGCGATAGCTTTGTTGATTGTTTTGATGTTTGGGCAAGAGATTTTGTTTTGAAATTGGTAATTTTGGAGGGAAGTTTGATGAGGCGGTGAACAATGTGGAAGGCGCGCAGGAGCTAAGACGCGGTGGAGCTGCTGTCATGGTTGAGTTTGACTGATACTTTCAGTTTCTTTGACCTTTTACCTCTCGAAACCCAAAGTCTGAAACCCAAAGTCGAAAGCCGAGTATAGGCCCGCTTCACCAGTAATTTTATTTTATTTGTTAGTAAAACTTTTTTTTAAATTTTGAAATCCTTGGAAAAACAAAATCGTATTTTTTTTTTAGACAAAAAAAAACAAAATCGTATTTTTTTTTGAGAGAAAAAAACAAAATCGTATTGGAAAAATGCAAAATCGTCTCTAATTGAATCTCAAAAAAAAATTTAAAAAAAAACCTAAAACATTAAACAAAAAGAAATTACACATCTAAAAATCGTAGTTGTATAGACAAGTCAGTATGGCACTAGGGACGACCTGACCGGCTATTCTTCACCCAGCGAGCAACGTACTTCTTGCGCAAAGTATGGGAGCACAAGGCGGGCCTGAAGCCCATTGCCCAACAGCAGTCATTTCCAGAATCCCAACAGATTGAACAATCTCATCCAAACGATGAGACTGCAGGTAACTAACATAGCGAAATCAAATTATCATAGGCGCAATCGCACAAGTTTCACCAAATGGCTGAGGGGTGCTGGAATGTCTCATCAACCGGGTATAATCGCGGACATGTTCTGCCAACTGACTTAGCATATAAATTAGCTCCGATTGTGTGTTAGGTCGGAGAAGTTCCAACCCATTGCGGCTTAAAAATCGTTCGTTGGCGTCTACTTGAATTCCTTCACCAGCAACAATGTCAGACAAGAAATTTATCATTGCTTGGTGGGCGCAGCTTGACTGGTTTGCTATTGATTAGCCTTCGTATCATCCCAAGTTTTAACTTTAGCTCCACCCCCAAGGCCCTGGTCCACGTGCGCATCTTTAGACATTATAATTGTAAAAAATGATACGCACCCACCAATAAACCTCGTCAAATTAATTATATTTTGAACCTTATTTGTTAATACATTAGTTTTACCTTTCGGGTTAACTGTTGTTGTTGGCAAAAACAGAATAAGACTGATGGCTGAACATACCAAATGCATTGATATATTTGCCAGCTCGGCCGTGAAAGCCAACAATTACCCCGCCTGGCCGCATTCCATCGGAAAATTAAAAGCACTGCCTCCTTCCGAGCCAAATGGTCCATAATTGTTGCATAAATCAGCTCATGAACATCGTGTTCAGCGTTTGTCTCCCTCGGCAAACTTTCCGGCACATGCGTTATCTAAACTCGTTTTGGATTTTTACGATTTTGTTGTTTGGATTGAGACTTCTGCAATGGCAATTCAGCCAATTTACGAGCACCACACTAAATGACAGGAAATAGAAGGACGACATGTGTCCTTTCATAGAATAGTCTTCTTCACTTAATTTTTCACTGAAGGAGACTAGGGAATATTATTGATAGTTAATTTAGGTCAACTATAAAAGGGCACATGTCAATGATGGGAAGGATAAATGATGGAAGCATTAGGTAGGCAGAATCCTTAGACTTTAAGGAGGTCTCCATGACCCACGAAGGATCCCTATGGAAGGAATTTGATTCGAACACGTAATTTATTTACATAGGCAATAGAGCAAAATGAGGAACGCTGAAAGTATGCCTAGGATGCCTTATGATTTAGAAGCTGCTTTTCTATTTTCTAAAATCAACCTCCCTTGGGGTGCGTTTGAAATTGAGGTTGGGCAGCTATAACTTTTAAGGTACAGCACTAAAGTGTTTGATAAACACTAACTGTTGTAGCTTTTAAGTTATGTTGATATGATTTTTCACTTATATAATATAAAATTTATTATATCTTTAATAATTTTATCAAAATTATTATTTAAAATTTATATTTACTATATATTATTAACTTTTATTTCATAATTACAGCTTTTTTTTCACAACAGTTATAACTTAAAAGTTACAGCACCTCAATCCTAAACGCACCCTTAGTCGGGAACCCAGGGGGTGCGTATCATTTTCTAATAAATTGGGTGCGTATCATTTTCTAATAAATTATCACTAACTTAGGAAGAGGGACTCACGAACCTTATCTTGTGCATCAAGCTTATTCCAACACTCTCCGGCCGCTATCATACAAAACAATGGTCCTTGAAGGAAAAAAAAAAGATGTGCCGCTGTCAAAAACTTGGGAGGAACCTGACGTTTATACCAAATATCAAGATAAACTATAATGCATCTTTTGGAGGGGGACACGCAATTCTTGAGTAAAAAAATTTTCTAATGAGAAATTGCCACATGTCATATAAGAGAAATTTAAAAGATTTTAAATAATTTAATGAGAATTGTTATGACAGACCAGAACGCGCCATTTGGAGGGGACCGTACTATTCTTCAATAAAAAAAAAAATCTTTTATTATGAAACTGCCACATCTTATATAAGAGAAATTAAGAAGACTTTAAATATTTGAACTCTAACCGAAAATTATGCAAATTTTCTTATATAAAGGGGCTATTACCAACTAGGTTCCGCCTCGTGTCCTGAGGGATCCAAGGATGACTTTAACAGTCTTACTATATAAACTAAGCTTGAAGCTTAACAATGCCTTGCTTAATTTTGATTAATCCACGAGACGTCATCATTATTCGAAGGTAGTTGTAACAAGAATTGAATCAAAGAGTGGAATATGGAATCGTTTCGGCTCATTCATACGTGGCATACAACTCTGATATACCACTAGAACTTATGCCCTGGATTATATTCTTATTCTTTTGTCTACAAAAATACTTACATCGAATGATACTAATAGTACGTTCAGTCACATAAGTCGTGACCTCTGCCATATATATTATGTCATTTTCCTTCTACTTCTAATATTTTCTTTGGATTTGATTTTGATCTAGACAAATTTTCAGGGTGGAAAGATGTTTATTGATCGTGATTGTTGGAGCCTAACAGAATCTGTAAATTTGGTAACCCTTAAGGAAAAATTTTTAGGTGCTCCTAAAGCACTGGTCATTTTTTATTTACTTTTTATTACGTGCATGCTCCAACCAATTATAATAATATGGATACACATATACTAAATAGTGAATGAATAAATAATATTACTCCAAGAACACTCAAAAACAACAATGATATGACAACAATATAGAAAAATGACTAAAAGATAGATTTACACGAAGGAGAATTTCTCATTGACTAACAAACTAAAAGCATCACTAAAAGACTCTTCAAGTAAAATATTTTACTTATTATTTTAAGAGCAATATCAAATTTTTAAAAAAAATCAGAAGGTGCCCTAATTAAGATTATTCAAATAAGATATGCTTCTTTGTCCTTAAAATTATTAGTAAGTTTCTTTATTAACATTATATTGTTTTTATTGGAAAGAAGTGCTAATAATTACTATTAATTTTTCATTGCAAAAAAATAAAAATCAGTTTTTTTTTTGTTTATTATAACGGCCTTTTTTCACCCTACTAGTATTATTAAACTCATAACACATCTCACCATAAATTTTACAATTACCCCTTTTTTCACTTAACTTCGTCAAATGGATCAATTTGAATTATCTGATATTTTCAACACAAGTTCCTAATTTATCTTTATTCGTTGAGCCATCTTCATCACCAATGCTCTAATTTATAAAGAGTTAAAAATACTTTTAGAAAAATAAAGGTTTATTTAAATTGTTGGAGGGGGGAAATGCAAAGTAATTAAGGTTGTTGGAGTGATAAAATAGAGGGTAATTAAATTTGTTAAGAAAAAATAAAGGGTAGTTGAATTTAGTGGAGATAAAAAATTTATTAAAATAATATTAACTTATTTTTATTTAAAAAGTCTTTTGAAATAGAATTTATATTTTCACTCTTTTATTAATTGCATTGATAAATAAATAAATAAATAAATATATATATATATATATATATATATATATATGTGTGTGTGTGTGTGTGTGTGTGTGTGTGTGTGTGTGTGTGTGTGTGTGTGTGTGTGCGCGCGCGCAGAAACGTGGTATAGATATAATTACAGGTGATATCGCAGAAACCACCACCAAGTATCATATTTTTTAATTAATGTAGTTTTTGAAAAAACAATATCACCTGTAATTTGTCGGTAGTCACGCGCGCGCATTGATGACACACGTTTTAAATAACTAATCACTGATGGATCCGTCCAGCGTTTATGCATTCTCTATTTCAGAAAATCTTAAGATAATTTTCTTTCGGGAGCCTCTAAGTTACAATAATTGTAACATACATCCCTCATGTGAACCACACAAAATTGTAGGACCCACAATTTGTGTGGTTCACATGAAGAATGTATGTTACAATTATTGTAACTTAGCATTTGCCTTTTCTCAAACATTCTTTACGACTGACATGTGATACACGTTAAAATAATAAGTTTTGCAATGGTCTAGTTGAGATATTTCGTACTTGTGCTCCATATTTGGCTTCAAATACTAAAAATAAAATATTTTGAAAAAAAAAGAAGAAATTATTCTCTACAAATATATATAAAAGCTCGAATTTCTTGCCATACCTAATGAAAAACAGACGGGCTAACACCTAATTAATAATTAGTTCATTTTTAAGTTGTTAACACTTATAATAAATTGGTAATTATAATTAGTGGTGCTTTTTCTTAAAAAATAAGTAACAATGCACCCCACATCTCCAAATGAACATCGCAATATTTTTATCCATTAAGTAATATTATTTCATCATATAGTCTTATTTCATGGTCTATAACTTTATTTAAAAATGATAAATTATAAAGTTTAGACTTACAAAATTTATATCTCAACTTATTTTTTCAAATATAGTAACTATTATACTCAATTATTAATATCTAAAGTGTGGTTGCATTTATTCATTGGATAGTATAATGAGATAATAAGTAACTTTATAAGTTAAAAAATAAATTATGTCCTATTCAGATTTTTTATTCCTCCCGCATAAAGTTAGGCCAAATTTTATTAAGAAATCACTTAAGGAATCCAGTATGGTTGACCATTGTGAATCTCAAATTTTCTCAATCCATCTTTATCTAAAGTCTAGTTTTGTAAACAGAATAAAAAAAAATTGATAAGGTGTAAATTGACATAATATTATCACTTTTCAAATAATCTGCTATACATATTTGGTAATTTATAGTGTATTTATTAATAAGTAATCGGAATAAATTAGATTAAAATAAGTTGGAATCGAAATAAGGAATTGGAATCATTATAAGTTGTTTACTTGAACTGTATGAATCGAAATCACAATAAATTGCATTCGCATTGATGTGTTTACTTAATCTTAAAATTGGAATAGACCATTACAAATTACTAAACTATTCATTGTTAATTGTTGTTCCTGAAATTATTTGTATATATTATAATGTTAACAATAATAAGAATAAAAATAATACTAAAACTAAAAATAATAAGAATCAAAATTAATGTTGTTAATTATTGTATTATTATTATTTAATTGGTTGCTGGTGCCAATGCATGAAACCTGCAGTTGTTGCCCAAACGACGACGACGTGCTAGCCAACCAATGACCAGTTGTTGCTCTATAAGCGATGATGTATGAGTTTTTTGCAGAGACAACGAAGTAGGGATGGCAATGGATTAGATTTGATCTAAGATCCAGGTGATCCAAATCCAATCGGATCGGATTTGAGTCGGTTTAAAATGAATTTGGATCGGATTTGGATATTGATGTATGGATTTAAGACGGATCTGGAGTAGGTATAGATCTATCATAATACCTAAATCCATATCCATATCCACCCACCCATCTTTTAATTTAATTTTATTTTAAAAGTCTCATACCAATTGTAGAATTATAATGATAATAAATTTTATTTATAGCATATTAATGGTATTTATCATGCATTTAAACTCTTAAACTTAAAGGTTAGTTTTATAAATTTAAAGGTCAGTCAGCCCCAAAGTATGTACATGCAACATTCAAATTGCAAGCCAAGTAATACAACTTGGCAATTTATTTTACTATATTGGCCAAATAATTTTTAAGGAATATAGTTGTTCATATATTTAGTCAAATATTGCCATAATAAAACATTGAATATAAATCATATTTTATTTATATGTAATTATCTAATGTTGTAAGAATGAGGGTGGGTGAGTGGGTGTGGATATTAGAATGATGAAGGAAACAATAGAATATTAAATTGATATTACTCCTGCAATTACTTTTGAAGAATATTTTATTATATTTTTTATTTGTTGTTTTGGTGTAAAAGTATAAACTACAATATTTATTATATTTTGAGATAAATTATATAATTTATTTGTTATCAAAACATTTTAGCCTTCAATTTTCATTCTAAAAAATTATTACTTTTTTATTGTTGAGTTTTAGAATTCATGATGGATCTAGAGTATATTTGGATTTTAATTTTTTTTCAGATTTAGAGCAGATATATATATTTATTTCTTGTTTGGATATGGATATAGAGCGAAAAATATGGATTTATGACGGATCTGAAACAGATACAAATCTTGATTTTTATTATGGATCTAAATTTGAAGCAGAATATATCCAACCCATATCTGCCCTATTGCTATCCCTACAACAAAGGTGTTTGCGTGACGTTTGTTGTTGTTACTGCTACACAAACGACTAGCGATGATGATCGAGCTTAGGGGTGGGCATAAACCCACAACCCATGGGTTTACCCAAACCCAAACCAAATTAAATGGTTTGGATTGGGTAAATCATGAAAATGAGTTAGATGTGAGTTTTATATAGAAAACTATTTCATTATGGGTTGGGTATGGTTTACCCATGAGTCATGGACAAAATTCCAACACTTAAATTTTTCAAATGAAATAAATGAAAACAAAATAAATGAACACAAAGGCCACCATTAAATTTTTTGCGGCGTGATCAATTGTCAACAGTTAGAAAATGAAAATAACAGTAAAAATAACAAATTTGGACATATTCACTTCATTTTAGATATAACTAAATTGATAATTAGTGTTTGAATTTTATCAAAATATTAATAATTTTTGTTTGAAGAAGTATAATAACGTAAACATAATTTGTTTTAATGCGTAAATAATGGTTTATGTCAATAATAAAAAGCTAACGTAAGAAAATGAAAAAAAAAGGTTGCTGGTGTCCACTCCCATGCCGGGAACATCGCCGGCGACGGCGACGGCGACGACGGTTTTGTTTCGATGGAAGCATATCAGGTACCAATCGGTTGGCGACTCTTTAATCTATAAAATGGTGGTGGATTTGTCGACATAAGAGATCTGGTAAAGATGGCGGCATCTATGACGTCGCCGTCAACAGGTAATGATTTGAGATGTACAGCCATCGATATCTTGATCTACAAGAGCCCATATATTCAATAATGGTTGCGGTGCATCTCACACACCGCCACCAGGTGATGGTGGCAATAAGGCGGCCGCCAAAATTGAAGTGGATCGTGCGACTCCGACAAACATCCTTAGCCATCAAAATTGTTACCAATAAATAGATCACAAACAATGGAATTGAATGACACTAGTCGTGTCGGTATCAGAGGTTTTCCCGTCGCCGGCTACAGCAGTCATTGGTGACAGAACAGTAAACAACTGTCGTATTTTATTTTTATTTAATAAATAAACTTTGAAAATCTTATGTTTATTTAATTTTTGTAAGGGTATTGTTGAAATTATGTATTATCATGGCTGGTAATTGTGGTATTTTACATTACAAAATTAGATTCTCAAATAATAATTTATTAGACAAAAGCTACGTTGAACTTGAATTGTTTTTAAGAATCAATTAAAAAACTGATTTTTTGATAATCAGATTTCTAATCAATTTTGAAATTGGTTCATCAAACATAAATTGGGAGTTAAATTGTCAGATATGTCTAAAGCAATCAGTCTTTAGGGGAAAAAAAGAAAGAAAGAAAATTCGAAGCTTTAGAAAACGACAAAATGGAGAGAGAAATGATTTATTAGAGCATCTCACAGAGTCTATATAAATTTTACTCTTTAAATACATATTTACTTAGTTATGTGGTAAATAAAAGAGAAAAAAATATGATATTATCTAAAAAAACTCTTCAAATAGAAATAAATTAATATTTTTTAATTAAATAAATATTTTTTTAAAGAAAAAATTAATAGTAATTAAAATATTTTTTCTCTTTTTTAATGAAAAATAATAAAATATAAATTAAAGGGAGCAAGATCCTCTCTTGATTTGAGTTATATTGATACTTTAAAGATCTTCTGTCATGTGTTTTTTAATGGTAGTGTATGGGTAAGATTTTTTTAAAATTTTTTTATTTATTAACAACCAATTAGTAATTAATTGGTTTGCTCAAAACATAATCAGATCAGAAAAAAAACTTTGATTCAAATTGAAAAAGAAGAAATTAACTCACTAAATTTAAAGAGGATGAATTAATTTTTATTTAAAAAAATTTAATTAAAATATTTTTTAAAATTTTAAATATTGATGTCACTTTTTAAATAAATAATAAAATTAACTAACTCTTATTACCAAGCACAAATCTCTCTCTCAGGAAGACAAAAAATAAAATAAAATCCTGCGTGGCAAAAAGGCGTATGGATCTCAAACCTTCAATCTTCAATTTCCCATCCCACCCCCTCGCTTTTAACGTTTCCCATTCCCTCACCTCACTCACTCACTCACACATATTTGTATTCATTCATTCATATTCCCTCCCTCAACTCAGCTCAATTGAACCTCATTTGGAATTTAATTCCCCCTTATCTCCCGAATATGGATAATTCTTCCATTCAAGTATTATTTCCCCGACTTGCCAAAACCAAGTTACTCGCTTTATATTATTACTAGGATTAGATGTCAGATGTCTTCTCCTCTTTCGATTTTATTGCCAAGTTGTAATCGCACATTTGTTGTTCCAGTATCGGATTCCTGTCCACTACTAACTAATTCTAATACTAATCCTAATTCTTGTTGTTTCCAGGCATGTCTATTTAATTCCATCATGCGAATTCCTAAGAGTCCCGTTCATTTTTGTCTCTCTCTTTTCTCTCCTCCTGATTTTCACTTCTCTCGTCCTTTCTTGCCTCGTATTCCGTTCCATCTCGCCAAACGACACGCCTTTCACGCCGCTGGTTAGTGCTTTTCAACTTTTGCTTCTTCTGTAACTGAAACTATTTTCCATTTTATTTTTGTTGCTTGTCTATACTGTTTCAGTTTTTGCTATTTTGCTTGTAATTGCGGTAATGAAATATGCATTAAGGTCTTGAGGGTGGGGGAATTAGGCTTAGTTTAGTGATACCTGGTTATAGGTTTGTCTTCAGGGAGCAAGAAGCTGTCGTTTTAATTCAGAAATTCAAATTTTTAGGTGTTTCTTGGAGCATTTCTTGGAAGATTCTTAGGCTCTGGAACCTAACGTCGTGTGCACTTTTGATTGAAATTCAACAGGTAAGATGTTCACTTTTAAGAGTCTTTTTTTTTTCTTTTCTTTTCCCTTTCTATTTTCTTTCATATTTTATATTTTTTTAACAAGGAAGATTTAAACGTTTTGAAATCTGTTTAGTGAACAGTGAGCTAGTTCTGTAACTTGAGTATCACTAGGCTTAAACTTAAGTGTCTTCAATCTTATGTGTTTTTTGAAATAAGTGAACAAATTGTTGATATTGTTTATCTATGATATTATTTAGCTATATTCAATGTGTAAGGTATGTAATAGAGTTAATAAACATGAAATGTTCACCGGGCATGGATAAGCAGGTGATCGGTTTTGTCTGTTTTGAGGCGGTTTATGTGAGAAACTTGCTAACGAACTTGACAGAACTGTGGAGTAACGTCGCTTACTAGTGTACATAGCGGAAATTAGGATGGTACCTTTAGGAGATATCGTTTTGTTGTCCTTTTTGTCGTGACTTTGGCACGAGAGATTTGGACAGATCAGGCTTTGAATTCGTGAGTTTTGTACGTTTATCACATGGATTTTATGGACGTATGTCTGCTTTATATAGTACATATTTAATGCTACAATAATTTTCGATGTCTAATCTGCCTTTAAAGCTAATTACTTTTTCCTTCTATAATGTGTCAGGAAGTAATCCATTGCATGACAGCTATACCATGGACAAAGGTCTTGGGGCTGGTATAGGTGACAGAATATCACATTTTCAGAACAGCAGCTGCTCTGATGGTGTTCAAGAACCATGTATATGGGCATCACCTGGAGGAGCACGCAAGATCGATATAGGAAAACAGATCTTTTGCAACAGGTCATTGAATATGAAGAACATTGTTGCTGTTGGCTTTGATATGGATTACACTCTGGCTCAATATAAGCCTGAAACTTTTGAATCCCTTGCTTATGATGGAACAGTCCGAAAATTGGTTTATGATTTGGGATATCCTGAAGAGGTTTGTCTGCTTATAGTCTATGCATGTGTTATCAATAATGTAAGTGATATCTAGGCGCATATATGTGAGTAAGTTGATGAAGCAACTTTCACTTTATTCAATATGTACAAGCAAATAAAATTGGTAGTCCCATATGATATGATCTTAGTTAGCTTTATTATCATTGCTAGGTATTTCTATTCTCATTCTAAGATTTGGACAGTATGTGATATTCTTTTTAAGCTTGTTTGTTTAATGTAGTTGCTGGAGTGGTCATTTGATTGGAAGTACATGGTGAGAGGATTGGTTCTTGATAAAAAGAGAGGAAATATCTTAAAGGTTGGCCCCATTCATCTGTTTTGTCTTAGCCTGTTCTGTGACTTTTTTCTTTGTCTGGCCAATTTGACTTTCTTTGGATGTATGCATTTCATCGGTGAACATTTGCTCAATGGTTGTGCATTGCCAGATGGACCGGCATAAATATGTGAAAGTAGCCTACCATGGATTTAGAGAGATGTCCAAGGAAGAGAAAGTTGAAGCCTATGGAAATACTCTAATACGAGATGCTTTTGATGAACCTGACTATGCTCTTATTGATACCCTCTTTTCATTAGCTGAAGCCTACCTCTTTGCTCAACTTGTTGACTTTATGGACAATAATCCTGGAAAAGACTCAAAGAGCACTGAGTAAGAAAATACTTTCACTCTTTGTAGTCTTTGTGATCTTTGATTTATGACACTGCTACTGTTGACAATGATATTACCTTCATCTATACAGCCGAATGGATAAATGAGACTGCTTTTGATAATTTAACTTTAATGTTTAATTTGCTAAACTTTCTTTATATGATATCCCAGCTATGTTCGGATGTACAAAGATGTTAGAGCTGCTGTTGATTTGTGCCATCGGGATGGGACTTTGAAGCAAATGGTTGCAAAGGATCCCAAAACGTAAGAATTAAGTTGCAATTCAATTTCTTACACAAAGAAAATCAACTTTGAATGGTGGTTCTTCATGAGCCTCTATCTTTAGGAAATGGGTAAGTTTCGGAATTACCCCGTTCATGAATTAACTATTTTCAAATCACTCCCCTTACTTTTGAAACATCAAGTTACCCCCATTTTTGTTCTAAATATGATGGAAAAATAGGAGTGGGTTTGATGATTTTTTTTTATGGGGTCTTCTTAAAAAAAGTGAGGGGTAACTTGAGGTTTTCAAAAGTAAAGGGGTGGCTTGAAGATAGTTAATTCACGAAGGGGTAATCCGAAATTAACCCTTAGGAAATTGACTTATTAATTTATATATATATTTTTTAAGTTTAAAATAGATTTAAGCCTTGACGTATTACCAAGGCTAGTTGCCAAACTGAAAGCAGATTGGTTTTTATTGGTTTTGGATTTGACGATACAGATTTTTGATAGATTCTTTCTCACATAGCTTTCCTTCTGTCAAATGCTAGATATATCAATGAGGACAGGTCAATAGTGCCCATGCTGAAAATGCTTAGAGAATCTGGTCGTTCAACATTCTTGGTGACAAATAGGTATATTATCTCTTAATTTTGTTTCCTAATCTGGTCATTCAACATTCATTAATCAATTCAACCGAGTTGATTAATGATTCAAACATGCAACTGATATCCCATGTTCATTGGTTTAATCCTTGTGATTTTACATTGGATGTGTTGCAGTTTATGGGACTATACAACTATTGTGATGAACTTTCTCTGTGGATCGCATACACTAGATGGTGGAATCACTCGCAACTCTGATTGGCTTCAGTGCTTTGATGTAGTCATAACTGGCAGGTCAATTTCTTCTTGTCAGATTTCATAAACTGCAACATGCTGTGTTAAATATTGTTTGTGACAAAAATTCTCTAGAAAATTTGATCTATTTCCCTTCTTGTGGTTAGACGTTTAGATTTTATATACTTTTAATTTTCATGACATTTTGGTAAACGTCAATGCTTTAGTCCTTCAGAATCTGACCTTTAAGAAATATCTATCATTGCAGTGCGAAACCAGGCTTCTTCCATGAAGATAATCGTGCCAATCTTTTTCAGGTTGAACCCGAGTCTGGGATGCTACTTAATACTGATAATGGCACACCTATGCCGCAGGTCACCATGCATATGTTATTTGTTCTTGTCCACCTTTTGGCCTTTTTATCCCTCGGTTAGTAGATACTGAATATGTTTTGTTGAACAGGTAGGAGATATTTCACCAGGATTATTATTGAAGGAGAAAAATGGAACCTGTCGAATTTTTCAGGTACTTTTCAGTAAACATCTAGAGATAACCATATCCAGTCACTACCAGAGAACACTTATTAGTTTCACTAATGGGATTAACTCTAATTGTGCATGCCAACGTGTCTTTTTAGGGCGGAAGTGTTGGTCATCTGCATAAATTGCTGTCAATTGAGTCAAGTTCACAGGTGATACTTTATTATGGGCACTGAGTCAGTATTACCTTAGGAAAACTTATCTTTTAGTCTATTGTTGTAATTATTGCTTTTTAAGCATACTAAAAATAGTAACATTATTAAGTTGTACTTTTTCTGTAGGTTCTTTATGTTGGAGATCATATCTATGGAGATATATTACGCAGCAAAAAGGTTCTTGGTATGACTGTTTACCCTTGTGCTTTTCATCTTTTTTTAAATTGATTAATATTTTCTGCTCCTGTTATGTTGATCTTTGAATAGATTTTGTAGAGTATATATGACAGCCCTTCTATTGTAAAATCGTGATTTCTTTGTGTTTTATTTACTTCTTATTGAGCAGGTTGGAGAACAATGCTTGTTGTCCCTGAACTTGAGAGGGAAGTTGAGTTACTTTGGGAATTGAGGGATTTGCGTAAGGTGAGTTTTAGAAGTTTTCACCATACTAGTAGTATGTTTAATGACAATTTAAGAATGTTGAAATCATCAATAAGATCAGACTTCCAATACATTGCAACACTGATAGGTAGATTACAATACAGCTTCACTTGAAGCCTGCTATTTGCTACCTTGCTTATAAGCTCTGTGATACACTGCTTCAAATTTGATGAATAGTTTTGGAGAACATGCCCTATATTTGTCCAAAACTGTTTAAACTATGGGTTGATGATGTATTTAGTAGTTTCTAATCAGCAAAAACTAATAAGAAGATAGCTTATCAGTTGCTTTTTTACTTTTCACTCCAACTCAATTACACTTGTCTGTACAGAAACTTCATTTGCTGAGGAATGAGCGCGATCTCATTGAAGACCAAATACATCACTTGAAGTGGTCTTTAAAGTAAGTATTCTTGTTCTTGACTTCCATATTTTATGATTTTGCACTTGATCTCTGACTGACTCCGTGATTGTAGCTTGTGATATTTCAATTTCTATTTTCATGCCCCTTTTCAGGTCTGAAGGTATTGATGTCGATGAGCAACGAAAAATGTGCACCAGAATGGATGATCTGGAGGTTGGGCCAGTTGTCAATAATTCTGATTTTGTAATTTGTAGCAACCCTATAAACTTTTGCTAGATGAATGCTGTCAAAATAACTTAAAATATTTAATGGTTTGATTCGATAGTATCAAAGGGATAAGGCGCGTCTGAGTCACCAAGAGGCACAGCGGGAATGCCACCAAAAGGTGTTGTTCATTCATGCCTTGTGATATGGGTTTTGTCATGTTTTAGCGACTAATTGTAGTGGCATCTCAATTAGAGAAAATTTGATGACATCTTTGCGTCGTTGCAATTGCAGTTTCACAAGGTATGGGGACAACTAATGAAGACTGGCTATCAAAATTCTCGCTTTGCTCATCAGGTATAACTTTGCCATTTTCAAGTTAGAATTTATCTGTAACATAGTATTGTAGGTGATTTGGGTCATTTGTTGATGCTGACTTTCAACGTAAAAGATTCATTTATTGTATATGATGTGTTTTTTTTTTGTTGTTTTAGGTTGAGAGATTTGCCTGCCTTTATACTAGCCAAGTGTCCAACTTAAGCTTGTACTCTCCGGACAAATACTACAGACCCAGTGAAGACTTCATGCCCCATGAATTCGAGATTATTCCCCTTTGATATACCTGTCTGCATCCTGAACACCGGAGGTCTAGCTTTTGAAAGGAGCATTATTATATTTCTTGCCCTAGGGAGATCCAAAAAAAAAAAATGGAGCGATCGCCTGAAAGTTATCTTGCTTTGTTGTTTTGCCTTTCTGTTTGCTCTTTTGTAGTTAAATTCCTTTGGAAATTTTACAGTTTTAATATTTGAATAATCGTCACTGCTTGTGAGTAAGGGCAAAACATCCACCCAAAAAGCACCTTTCAATACAAAAAAAAAAAATAGTGATAAAGTTTTACCATGAATGTGTGAATCTTGTTTCTCATGTTTTTGAACTTGATTTTATTTGGAGGTTGATCGTGGATAAATCCTTAAAAGTAGTTCGGCCATTTGTCTAATGCTACTTGCAGTAGGCCACCGCAAGGCCGGCCCTTCTTTCTGTTCAAATCAATACAAAAGCATAATGGCATTCTTCTGACTTCAAATTTTGGAATTGCCAAAGAGAAATTATTTATAAGTTCTTTTAAATCAAGAGGAGGAAGTTCGTTATAATGCTCGAAAAATACATTGGCAGTGTAATATTTTTATGGTTCAATTAAAATTTGGATCAGAGAAGAACGACAATATTTGATTAATGCTCAAGAATAAACCTGAGAATGAGCTTAAGAAGATGAGTGAGTGCATCTAAGAGAGTATGGGTTAAATTAGTGTCAAAATTATAAAAACAAAGAAATTAAAACAGAATCACTTCAGCTAGTCAGCCGATTCATTTAAAATTATGTACATGTACAAACGGCCAAAAACACATAGTCCTCTCCATGCACTTTATAAAATGTTATAGCGTGGATTTTGGATAAACTATCATAACTGATTTTATTTGCACCAAATATACTGACTGGGTTAATTTTTATATAAAAATAATCTAATTCAAAAACTTAGGGTTGGGTAAATCAGGTTTCAATTTGATTTGCAACTCTTTCAATTTAAAGAAATCAACGCGATTGAATTTGATTATAAACTTGAAGTTCGATTCGGGTTATAAATTTGGGTTCAATTAGTTAGCCAACTAATTTGTCTTAATCCCGTCCAAAAGTTAACCAATTAATCTCTAAAGAATTCTATTTTTAACAATTAAATTAACATAAAAATTAACAATTAATAAAAAAAAACTAACAACTGATTAATGCAGAAAATTGGGGTGGGGGGAGGGGAAAGAAGAAGACTACTTGAAGAAGAAGAAGAAGAGGAGGAGGCCGCAGCGACTTTGTGTGTGTTTGTAACTTTTAATTAGGGTCAGATAGATACGAATTCTTTAAATTTTTGAGAGTTTCTTTTTTCCTAAAAAATGCTTATTTAACCCGGTTGGATTGACTATTCAATTCGAACTTAACCCTAATTAAAATACAATTCCATTGGTTTTGATTTTTAAACTCGAACAAATTTAAAGTTTCAACCTAATTTAAATGTCCACCGGCAAAACATTTTGTTTGTCAACTAAACTCACTTTTAAGATGGGCATAAAAAAAAATTGATAAGTGGGACATGGAAACGTAATAGAAATCCTAAAAAATTATAATTTTTTATTCTTTTTAAGATGCTTTAAATCATTAGACTTTTTAAGATGCGGATTTTAAAATAAAGATTTATTAAGAATGCGGCTAAAAAATACGAACTCCTAAACACTAAAAAATAAAAAAATAATACTAATGTTATAAAATTTATGTTTTTTTTTTTTTTTGAGAGGTTCTTATATTTTAGTTGAATTCACATAAAATTCATATTTTAGCGTCCGTATCCGAAGAACTCGTTAACATGATTAAGTTATTTTACTTTTAACTCGTGTGAGGCCTAAGAAGTCATTGTCGGGAACTGGGTGTGCTTAGCTTTTTCCTACCCAAATGAAACGACGCCGTTACTCATCGGCCTCCCCCTCTCGTCTTCCACGACTGAAAAGTAAAACCCTAGAGCGAAGCAAAGGATGAAATAAATTTAAAAGAGGAACATCACCACATCGACAAACAATCACTTGAACTGAGGAACTCGAATTGCATATTGAGAGGTACGTGATTTCAGAGAAATTGTAAGAACCAATATCGTGTGAGTGAATTCCTTTTCTTCGATGGTTGCGTCGAAATAAACTAGCTATCGTAAATATTTGGGTGGTTACTTTTCAGGATAAATTACCAAAAATGAGCATGTTTAATTTCGCAAATACGCTATGCAAGCGATTGAATGTGAAAGAACTGGTTAGTAATGTTTCCGTATACGGCAGCGTCGCTGGTAATGTATAGATATAGACTCTGCTCTGACAGATTGTTTTTCAATTGCATTTTTTGTTGGATAGTGCTGTATTAATTTGTGGTGTCTTATCTTCGTTTAGATGGATCTGCTGGTGGATTAAGCTTGATGTTTAGGCGTTGGGCTACCAAAAAGACGGCTGGATCAACCAAGAACGGACGTGACTCCAAACCTAAGAATCTTGGGGTGAAAAAATTCGGTGGTGAGGTCAGTGCATGATCTTTTCTCAGATTTGGATATTTCTTCAGAGACTTGATTGTTAATCATGGAGGTTTTTGTTTAGGAATGTGGTTTTTTATTGTATTGTGCAGAGGGTGATACCTGGAAACATTATTGTTCGTCAGCGAGGAACACGCTTTCATCCTGGAGATTATGTAGGGATGGGCAAGGATCACACCCTTTATGCCCTTAAGGAAGGACGTGTCAAATTTGAAAAACACAAGCTTAGCGGTCGCAAGTGGGTGCATGTTGAACCCAAGGAAGGCCATGTGCTACATCCTCTATATGCAAATGCAACGGCAAATGCTTCTTCACCTCAGCTGGAGACGGCTGCATAAAACCCCATTTTATTTGATTATTTAATCAAGCTACTCTTTTCTCTTTTTCTTCTTCCTTTCTGGACAGAAACTGAAATAAATATGGGTTTTTACTGAAACTGTGTACCAGAATTGAATATAAATTTTCCTACTGTTTTTCCTTGTTTGATCATTTTGTCGCGATTTTATCGTCATGATGAAGAACATATTGCACAATGAATGGTATGAAGGGGATGATGATGTACTGCCACTAATATTGAGCTGGTAGATTCTGAAAGGTTTTGACATGATTTGAGTTGGTTTGTCGCTTCTGCTTTTTATGTTCTTTGTTTTGCTGCACTTATTGTTTGGGATCTCGGCTGTTGCAGCTTAAGGTAACGGATTTGCTTTCAGAATTTACATATGTTGCCACAGAACTCTAGCATTATAAACATGATTTCTCCTGGTAACCACAGTCACAAGCAAGGCAGGTTTTGCAGTGGTTTGGAAAATTCTGTAAGAAGATTTGGAGGGCAAGATTTGATTGATTACTTATCTGTTGGCACAGGCACTGGCATCATAGTGAAACGAGCAATTTTAGTATAGAAATTTATAGTGGAAGAATTATTTTAGCATAGGAATTTGACTTCCACTCAAAATATAGAGGGGACAACCTAGTTAGAGAAGTTCTCAAGGGTCCGGTATCCAGAGTAGCCATTTAAACTTGCATCTGGTCAAAATAAAGTGGATGTTCACCAAATCTGAACTCTGAACGATGAATTATCTTTTTCTTGGTACATTCAATTTGCTTTTCGTTCCTGGATATCCTCAAGGCTTCAAACTTTCTGTAATTTTACAAGGAGATCTGTGAGAAACTATCAATTACAGGATGAAAAATTGCAGCTTTGATTTAACAATGAACAAGCTCCAAAACCGAAAAGAATGGTTAAAAAAATGAAAACCCTCTTCGCTTCACTCTTCTACAAGACTGGCTCTTCAACCCCTTTCTTAGCCTGTACATTATAAGCTCCACTGGATCCTCATCATCATGCGGTCAAACAACTTGTCTTCAAAAAATTGTTTTGGACCCCAGTGATGAGGCAAATATAAAAGACGGGGGTCAAGAAATGCTATCGAGCAGGCGCTCAGATGGGAAGCCACAAAATCATTTAAAGATAATCACAAGCGCACACTTCGAACTAATGTTCGTCTTGCCTCTCCATATCTTCCATTTCTAACGGTTCAGGGAATATTTCATTTGATGACCTTTTATTCGAAGATGAGTGCTCAATTCCACCACTATCGTGAGAAAGTACTCTTCCCAACTGTTTTAGACCACTGATACCTTCTCTTGTGTGAGCAACAGTTGCAACATCTGATGAGCTCTGTCGCCAACTACCAAAGAAAGCAGTACTCCAAGATCGCCTAGATGAAGTTGTGCGCAGCCTCGCAGAGCTGAAACTCTCCTGTCTCACCACTTTAAAAGGGTTTTCCAATGCTTTTAGAATATATTTCATTGGCGGTCGTTTGGCAGGCTTAGGGTCAAGGCATGATCTGGCTACAATTGCCATGGCCCATACTTCTTCCAGTAGATCCTCATCTAGAATCAGAGATGGGTCGATGATCTTGGTCAACATTTCCTTGTCGTGTAAAGTGATGTGAGGTAGTGTGTGTTCCAACCACTCTCGTGTAGTAGCATCATCTGATTTGCTAATACCAAGCTTGCCAGTTACAACCTCAAGTAGGACTTTTCCAAAGCAGTACACATCGTAGGCACAAGTTGCCACGGACGAGCCTGTTTATCATCAAAAATATTTATCAATTTAGATCAATTTTCATTAATCTTAACAACTCAAAGACGAAAAACCTAGTAAATCCAACATAATCAATTCTTTTACGTAGCTTCATCTTCCAAGTATTCAGACTAGCTTAACACTCAATACTTTACATGATACACAACTTCATTTCTGAACAGGCCTGGTTCAGTCAAGGATATCCTATGTATGAACCTCCCTTAAATTGTCAGTAGCAGGAAAACTAGTTGCGTCATCTAATAGGATTGGGATTTTTACCCACCAATGAAAAATCACGGTTTACAGTCAAATTCAATTAAGAACAAACAGATAAGGTCTGTTTAGGAGGATGGACCTCTCAGGCATATAAATTATAGTAATCAATATTGACAAACAGATTTCAAGGAACCAAAAATATCTAGAACAGTATGTCTGAGAAAATTTAGTACCTGAATTGCTTGCATCAGAGGTTCTGCACATCAGCAAGAAAACAATGTTATTATAGCTCAATTAGAACACTACAAACATGAAATGCAGCATATACTTGCTAAAAATTCAGAACTTGTTACTGATAGATCTTGTCATTTACTTCATTTAAATTTTTAGATATATCACTGGTCAAACTTTTATTTACTTCATTTAATTTAATTCACTAGCCAAATGACAGAAACATATTTCAAGGATACAATAGATGCTCAAGGACCATTCATGCAACTTTGATACAACCTATAACAAAGTGAGAAGACCAACTTATGCAGTAATACCATCCATAATGAGATTCCATAAATTACTAATGGAAATATGAATATCCAATGTAGTTTAAACAGCTCTTCCCTCATTGATTTCATTTTTATTCTTATACTTTGTCTACTAATATAAATTAAGGGCATGTTTCCAAAGAATTGACCAAGTTAGAAGCCTGTATCTGGGGATCACATAACAAACATGTAAACTCTCATATACTATCGGAAGAAAGAAACCAAATGGGAACTCAATCAAGCAATACCAAAGCCAAAAAGTTGCACAAACCGCTATTTCTGAATGTTTAAGTGGAAAATGCTAAAAAAGTTGGCTGAAAGGTACTTACTGTCTCCACAAAAATCTCGTTAGCACATTTTGGTGTGAATCTCCTTGAGCATGAAGCTCACTCAAGCTTCCAAGTCGAACTTCAAATTTATCATCGAGAAGGATACTGCTGGCTTGAACATCTCTTCATCCGCCAAAACATGGTACAATAAGATGCATAAATTTTTCAAAAAATCTAGCAAATAATTATGCACATTTCCGCAAATGCATCACTGAAACATAGCAAAGATGAGCAGCAAATGGCCTAAAGGTATATGGAAGTTCTGGAATACTATGGAATCATGCTTGGATAGTTTCAGAATTTGGAAGTTTCAACTCTTTTGATCAGTACAAATTTTACAAAGTCCATTGTTAAGTTTCAGTACAGATGTTCTAACATAAGAATTCTGGCAAAAACCATAATAATGGATTTAAATACAAGTTTCTCTGTACCTGTGAACAAGAGGAGGGTTACACTCATGATGTAGGTAGGATAAACCTTCCGCCGCACCAATTGCAATTTTCAATCTTGTAATCCAATCTAGGGATTGTAAACTGTCATCCTCCAAATCTGTAACCCTGTGCAAGGAACTAGCCAAATCTCCACATACCATATATTTGTAGACCAAAAGTTTCTCTGTCTCATGCTCCAAGCATTGGCCTAAAAGTGGCACCAGTCTTGCATGTGAAACTCTGCTGAACAAATCTAATTCCATCATGTATGATTCTTTCTTGAACGAATGCAGACTGACCTTTTTTACTACTACTGTAGTCCCACCAGCCAAAGTCCCTTTGAAAAGGTCCCCAGAGTGCCCCTTTTTTATGAGATTCGTTTCACTAAAATTACCAGTTGCACGGAGCAACTGTTCATATGTAAATGAATCACCAACACCAGATACAATAGCTGGATCCTTAGGAGGTGGTGTGCTATCTCCTTCTGGAACCGGGCCCACATCTGCACTGCCTCTTTGATTTGCAATGCCCTTGTCACATCTTCTCAGGATCAGTACCAGCACAATCACCAGAATCGCAATGAATCCAAGCCCACCAAATACTCCCACCAAAATGAATATCCACCTCTTGCTGCTTTTTTCCTCATGTTGTGGTACCGGTGGCTGCATTGGTTCCAACACTCCAAAATTATCAAAACTCAAACCTCTCTCGGCATAAAAAAGTCTACAATCCTCTGAACTCCTCTGGCTTGCCACAGATTGAAGGCAATTTCTACCAAGAGAAACATTTCTTCCTCTATCATCAGCCACTGTGCCTTGAAAATAGTTACTTGACAAATCAATCAAACTAAATTTCCCGAATGAAGAATTCAACTCTCCATACAGCATATTGTTCGAGATATTAAACACAGCACCACTGGCATTACCATTTGTACTCAAAATCGGCCAAGAACCCGTAAAGTTATTCCGAGACAAATCAAGAAACCGCAAATTAGGCCTCAAAAACAATGTTGCAGGAAGTGCACCATCAAGTTTATTCCCACTCAAATCAACAACTTGCAACTGATCAAGTGTGGGAAACAAACCTTCTGACAGCTGACCCTCTAGTCCATTTTCTGAAATAACCAACTTCTCTAAATTTCTCAGACCTCTCAACTCCAAAGGTAATGACCCGGATATCGAATTCTTGCTAAGATCAAGCTCAATCAATTTATCAAGATTTCCAACCACACTAGGAATAAAACCCGTCAAAGCATTATCTGATAAATTCAAGAACTGAGTGCTAGAAAGTGAATATAAACCACTTGGAATTTGCCCAGTAAAAAAATTTGAAGCGAGGTTCAGTCTTGTAAGGTTACCAAGAAGTGAAATAGCATTAGGTATTTGCCCAGTGAGCAAATTACGTGAAAGATCAAGATTGGACAATTTCTTTAACTCACCCAAAGTAGCGGGAACGTTACCAGCAAGACTATTGCCAGATAAATAAAGTACATTCAGTCTACTCAAATTACCAAATGAACCGGGAATCGATCCGGAGAGCGAACAAGAGCGGAGATCAAGAACCTGAAGCGCCGGTAACCGGTAACCGAACCACTCCGGTATTGAACCGGGAAGCGAAAGCCCAGAAGCGTTAAAAGAACTTAACAGCGTTAAGTTACCCAAAGAGTCGACAGCGAACCGGGGATTGAGCCGGCCAATTCTGGTTCTTTTGAAACCGGAAATATTAATAGCGATGACTTGGCCGTTTTGGCATTGAACACCTCTCCAAGAACGGCAAGGCTCCTTTCTTAATGGCCAGTCACGGCTTCTCAGCCCCAAAGACGACCGGAGATCGAGCAATGCGGACCGTTGGACGGCGGAGTCTAACGGGACTTGCTGGGCCAAAACGCACCGGATCAATAAAAGAACGAAAACCGCTGCTTCCATTAGTAACAAGTTTCCTTTCGCTTCCATGGCTGATAATACCGCGAAGCTCATCATGTTCATGACAGTTTATTATGACTCATCTTCTTCCCTCTAAGCCTCAACTGTAATAATAATAATAATGATATGCACATAAAAAAAAAAAAGAAAAAAGAAAAAGAAAATAAGTGCATGATGTATTGTTGACCATGTGCTATAAGTTTTATAGATTTATGTTACCACTACTTGTTATAAGATGAAGATACAGTAATAAATTTATTTACGATATAATAATTAAAAAAGAAAAAATAATAAATATTCTAACCTCCAATCACGAGATTTGATTCTGTGTTCGATGTTGTTGCGCCTCAATTTGAAATGAATGCGGCGAGAGAGTGATTTAATTAAGCATATAAATAAGTAAGATAATGTAAGTTGTATATTAATGGAAGAAAACAGAGTTTAATTTTGAATGATGTGGCACTCAAAGAAGAAGGTTAATGTTAATCATGTAATCGTCAAAACATGTCGTGGATGACTGACTGATGATGGGGTTTATAAAGCAATTTATGAAAGAAGCAGCTGCCACTGCTCTGCCCAACCGCTGAGTTTATGTTGCTGCTGGGGTTGCTTTCGTTGTCACCGGACGCTTTAAATGCAACCTGGTATGGGAAGTGGTGGAGGCTGGGCTTTGGGTTTTGGTCCACCTAGGCTCAGCTTTTTAGACTTTTGGTTCTCCTCGTGCTGCTCCACATTTGCTTGCCCTCTGCTTCTGAGGAAGATATAGGCTTTTCCCTCGTTGACTTGCTCTTCTTCTTCTTTCCATTCGTCAGGCTGAAGCAGATTAGCAAAGGCTGATTTAGAGGTGTAAGGAACATGAGAAATAGCGTTTGGATCCCTGATTTTCAGTAAAATCACAAATAAATATATAGTCTAAATGTTTTTACCGGACAGTCCCTTCCATGCTGCCATGCCACTGTGTTCTTTTGTTAATCGCTTGCTAAAAAATCCGCGTCAATTTTAATATTAAAATGAATTGATATCAATCAAATACCTATCTTGTAAATTTGTATATCGACATTTAGTTATATAATTAAAGAAGAAGAAGAAGAAGAAGAACTAAATAGAAATTTATTATTAATGGATAAATAATAAATTGAATTTTTCTTATCTAATTCTTAAATAAAGAAGATCAACTTTTTTATGCACAGGTGATGCTTGATTGAATGACGAATTAGTAGACCTTCTCAATTGAAGGTAAATCTTGAGATTGAACATTGATTTTATTAAATATTAGTTTATGATTGTCTTGATTATAGAACAAGGAATTTTTAGTTTCCAAGTTTTGCCATTAGCAAATAGTTAATAACTACCCAAATTAGTATATAAAAAAACCCCTCTTCACTTACTAGAAATTAAAAAGTAATTGAATATCCAATTATTTTTATAAATAATAATTCTTTGCCATTGCATTTTTAGTAATCTAGTAACATTTATATATAAGAATAATTTTTTTCTCAGGTTATGGTTAGGTCACAATAGATTTTAAATGTATTAGTTAACTATGCATCCAACTAATATTGAATCTTTAGCCCTCGGTCAAGAGCAACACTCTTCCTAAATCTCTATGAATTGAATCAAGAAAATATGATAATATAAACTCTGCACAACATAAACTAGGATTGCATCAATAAATATGAGATTATCTTGTGAATAAACATAATTAAATACATTGAGCTTTTTTTATTTATTAATTTTTTGGCTCCTCTAATTAAAGTTGGCTTGTTCTACCCCTAGATATAACAAAAGAAATATTAATTAGTTTAAGTAACTAATAGATACTTCCTAAGAGTACAAGGGGTTTGTGTCTGAATACTCACCCACGTGAGAACGAGAGTGATTTATTTCATTCAACTCAAAGTAATGTGTGGAATATAATAAATAGAGATCATAAGGACAAGGATCAAGGATATGTGAAAAAAAAAAGTTGCAAATAATGCATTTTTTGAGCTTTTTATAGAATTCAAGGACTTCAGTGTTATTATCACTCCAATAAACATACTATTGTCAGTTTGTCACGTAATCATCTTCGTATAAGGTAGGAGCGTAAGAAGAGATAAATTCATTGCTTTCCGCGCTGACTTATGTTTACGAGTTTGGTTTTAAGATAATAATTTTGCATTCATGGACGTGAAAAAAAATTGGTTGATATTTTAAGGCTTTAAGCTAGCCTTTACCAGTCAAGCTTGGCTATTGGCTATTGGCTATTGGCTATTGGCTATTACCCGTCACGAATGAGTGGGGATCCGTATGCATTAATGACACATTATTACCTTCAACAACCCCTTTTAACCAAAAAAGGAAAACACACACACACCCACCCACCCACACAATTGGTGAAGCTTTTAGTTTAATGCTGGCAGACAATTTCATACGATGTGAGAAATGGACTCGGTTGAAAATAGGCCGCCGAGGTTACGTTAATCTTACATTATACATAAAAATGTTACACTTAATAATTCAAAATAACTACACAATTAAAGAATATTTAAATTTATTAGATGCAGCACTATGTGTTGATGTATGAACCCGAAGATAAATAGAAGTCAACCGTATCAATCATTTTTTGGTCAATTGTTATACACTCTATTCAGCAATTTATTAAAATATTAAAATAAAATAAAAAAAGTGATTGAAGGTAATGGGGAACGGAATGTGACTGACGCGACAACTTTCCTACGCGTCATCCGACGTGGACGTGACAGCTCTGCGCTTGGGCTTTTGCTTCTGCCATTTTTTTTATTCACTTGATTCGTGGGGCCTCCTTCCACTCTTTTGTCTTTAAAATGTAATAACAAACACTAAACGACAGTTTTGAATCATCAATTTTAACATCAAAACAACTCAATAATTATACTTTGTTTGTCCATATTTAGGTCAAAGTCCTTCATCTTTCTCCACGCCTTTTGATTATTAGGAAAAATAAATAAATAATAATAGGTAAACCATTAACTCCTGTAATCAACCAGCAATTATTGTTCAAAATAATGCGGCATATTTTCTTAAAAAATAATAACAACATTTTATTATCAATTGATAAATATCACATTCATTATTACATCACTTGAGATTAAAATTTTAATGGAAAGGCTCTATATTTGCTAAACCTAAAGCCGACATGATTTAACAGAAATAATAATAATCATAATAATTCTTTTTTTTTTTTTGTCATAGTCAATCATTGCAATTCCAAAACGAAAAAAAAAAAAAAAAGGATGAGAATTACGTGTCCAAGTTGGCTGCGATAATTCTAGACTTGTCGGCCGAGACATTGGATGAATGACGAGGACGAGCTTTGACTAACAACATTATTCACGAGCCTCTACAACACGATTACCGAGTTAATTGATTGACATGAAAATTACGTATTGTAGCGTAGCAGCCACCACCAGAAAAAGTAAATTCAGGGCAACGACTCGGTCCATAAAGCTAAGTTTATCAGTGATGCATGGATAAGGAAGGAAGTTTCATTGGTTCACACGAATTAAAATTGATAAAGAGGGTCTCCAAGCTCATGTTATGTTTTCTCATCTTCATGTAGAATTCGCCATTCACAGCCCCTATAATTGAGCGGAATTAATGCTTCTCATGTGAACAAAGTATACACACACACACACACACACAACATTATGAATTTTCCAATGTACACTGAGTGCGTGGTAAATATATTTAAAAAAATTTAACTCATGTCCTTTTTAATTAAAAAAAAAGAAATTAAAGTTTCACAAAAACGTACATATTACGTCATCTATATGTTTATTTAATAAAATGTTGTTGTATATATCAATTTATTTTTTTAGATTTTTTTTTTTATAAAAAAGGTGGCATAATTTTATCAAATAGGTCCAATGAAAGACATTGTAGCTTTAATTATATGAAAATAGGGCGCGTTATGGCATCCCTCGTAACACTGTATTACAAACTTCGAATTGTAATAAACTAATATTATATCACGTTCGGCTTTATTAACACTACATAAAATTATAACCCATATAAACTAAACCTGTGGGGCAATCCAGTTTATATGGGCTTGCTCACAATTAAAAAAAAAATGAAGAACTTGTCAAAAATCTCCCAATGTTGATCTCTTCACTAAATACTCGGCGGCCAACTTTGCTCCATCAAAACCACTCCATTCTCTATTTGCTGCGGGATACCCCAGCTCCACCGCCATTGCGCTGCTGCACGGCGACACTACTCCACCGCTACCGTGCCTCTTCTTCATCACATGGATCAGCAAATTGTAGTTTTAATACTCGATTTATTTTTTATTTATGGATTTTGTGGTTTGATTGAATTGGTTGGTGGGTGACGTTTTTTATCAATAATTCTCAACTGAAACAAAAATATCACCTCAATTACATGTTTATTTAACAAAATTTTATTGCATGTATCAATTTTTTTAAACCAATTAATCATAATTTAAAAGAAGAAAAAAGAAAAGGTGACTTAATTTTATCAGATAGGTCCAATTATAGACATTATAGCTTTGGACGAAATAAAGAAGAAGAAGAAGAGACAATCTCTTCTTATATGTAAATATAATAGACGGGAAATTCTATATGATTTAGTATTCAGTGACTTGTTTAATGGGCTTTCAAGCCCAACTGTAGCCCATTTATATATTGGTCTCTCACTGCTCAATTGTTATTAAAAGAACGTAAATAAAATCTCCACATCAAGAATTGTGAAAATTTATTTGTATAGCATCGTGAATTGAACAAATGTGCTTCGTACCAGGGGTATTGATCTCAGAAGAGCTCTATTCCTCGTGCGTCCTTGGACAGATTAATCAAATGAAGCCCGTGCATCCAAATGAAAAATTAAACCCTAATGCGTTTTTCTCTATTGTGAGATAGAAAATTTGCTCTTAAAAGCGAAATTTAATTTCAAATAGTTCCCTTTTTTTTTCCCCTTAGGTTAGCTATACAGTACGGGCTGAGCAATTAAAATAAACAACAAAGAAACATTACATTTCATTTGTTCTTAAAGAAAATTTAAGAAAAATGACCTGTTTATAATTGATTTCCAGAGATATGTGATAGAAGGAGATGGGGAAAAGAGTTCGTTTTCAATGGGTTGTGGGGGTTTGTTTAGAGGGGTGCTTAAAGGAAAGCCCAATAAAATTTTGATGGGATTATTCGGTAGTGGGGGCACAGTGATGGGACAATTTAAGTAGTGTTCCGCATTTGGGTGGGAAATTGGCCAGTACAGACAGGTTCAGTGAATAATGAGCGAATGTCACAAAATGACTGAACCCTATGCGCCTTTCCTATTGCTCTTATTCCTGGGAATATCGGGGAGCGCATTTACGTTTGTTGGCTCTAAATATATAGTTAAGGCTTCATAGAGAGTTATTGAAATAACCTGATCTGGTTTTTAAAAACTCCACTTATGAGAAACGGAAATGGTTTAAGGTAATTCTCCTATTCATTTTTATTATCATTATATCTTGGTATTATATCGATAATATGGTGATCATTAATAATTATTTTAATTATTTTGAACTTTCGAACAGTACTCTGTCTTAATGTAATGTCTTAACTAGTAGATGTGTAAATGTTTGCTGAAGTGTGAACATATATTTGAAATGACGTGGAATTTTTTCATAAAAATTGTTCATTTTAAATAATTGCATTGTCATAAAGAGGCAGTATATTTCAAGCATAAACCATTCCTCTTTTACGAGGATTCATGTTTGAGTCATGGTAAAAACCATGCAATTAGAAAAAGTGCAGAGGCCCTTATGAATGCTATAGAGAAAATTGAGATGAAAGAGAGAGTTTGAATTTTAAGAGTATGTATAATGATCTAGATGATAGTATGTCGATTTCACATGTTCCAAAAAAGAATTCAACAACTTCAAATAACTCATGCTCATCAATGTTTTTTTATAGTCTTTATGACGAGGAGTGAGAAGTGTGGGTTAAACTTTTCCTTAGTAGTGAATTTACATAATTTTAGGCTTCTTATGTTTTCATATACTTATTTTTTGCATATTGTTATTTTTTTAAGTTTTTTTAATTTTTGAATTAAATCCTTGCTATGAATTAAGCTTTTATATATATATCATTAATTTTTTAAGATATTTTGACATTAAAAAAATAGTTTATAAATTGACAAAAGTTTAGTATTGACATTAAATTATATTTAATGACTTAATAGTTTGAGTATTTAAAGTATGGACAAATTTGTCCAAAAATAAAATTATAATTCCCTTTCCCTTAATATTTTATGTTAAACGTAACAACGAAATTTAATTTCCATACTTTCTTCTTTCCCTTTCATTTTCCTCATTTCCTCTCCTCCCTTTCCTTCAAACCAAACATCACCTCAATATACAGCGAAAGAGATGACATGAATATGATATTCACTGAAAACGCATAAAGCAAACAAGAGTACATATCAAGCCATATCTTATATGAATCTTCCAAAACATTTATTCCATTCATCACCATCAACTCGATCTGTATATATATATATATATATATATACAGCCTGGCAGAATTTTTATTACCGACCTTTGTTGCTCCAATTCAATCTTACACGTCCCAATCCCCGTGTCTTTTCTTCTCTTATGATCTTAAGAAGAACGGACAATTGATTTTCATTTGCTCCACCAAAGTAAGGTGCAAAAATTAAAGCACGTTGTACTGTAGTAATTAAAAGGAACTGTCTATTTCAGTATGCATCTATCCATGTCAAAGCACATTGAAATAATTTGGCCGAAATTAACAACTGACTTTCATGAGATATATCCAACTCCAAGTTGCAAGGAGGGGGGACCCAAGAGAATAAATTTGGTTTTCATGTCCGTTGACTTAGATGGAATGGGTGCGCGTATATGCAGTTGGTTTTAATCAGTAATTCATGACCGTATTAAAATTAAAAAGATAAATTAAAAAATATATAAATTTTAATATATTATAAGATAAAATATATTGTATTAAAATACACATATTTTTTTAATTTTTTTATAATTTTAATATAGTCAAATCCCTAATTGAAACATTTCTAACATATATAAGTTTAATCACCCTCAAGTGATACTTGTTTGACATATTTCAAAAAAGTGATACATATTTTAAAATATTCGATCAAGCGACAATTCATTAACTATTGCCGTTAATTCTAACATTCCTACGGTAAAATTGAAAAAGGGAGTTTTTTTTTTTTTTAACTTTTTTCCCCATTTTCCTCTCTTTCCTTCTTTTTTCCTCTTCTTCAGTTCATTTTCCATTTTTTTCCGGTCTATTTCTCCTTCTTTCTTCGCCTTCTATAGGCTTCATCTACTCCAAGGCCATACGATGATAGCAATCGCGAGTTCGTGGAGCCAGAGCAGCAGTGGTAGCAACATCACAGCCACACACTAGCGCAGTAACACAATGAACAACATCTTTGAACAAATCCAACCACTATTCGTGAAGCCTTCTACCACCGCCACTGTCAAATTAAGCTTACTGATTTTAGGGTTTGAAAATTCTGTTTTATGGTTGGAAAGTTTTCTTTTAGGATTTGATTAATTTTGTTTTGTTTGGTGCATTCTTTTTAATTTTTAGATTAGTCTAATTTAGATATGAAGTTGGAGACTTGCAAGGGCTTTTTCAAAGATCACCAAAGTTGAATTTGAAAATCTTGTAATGTTGTTATTTTTCAATGTGGATTAAAAAATTCAGGTTGAAATTCATCACATTTGCAACAGGGTCTGATGTTTTATGCTCTAAATCATAAAACCAAAGAAATAAAAAATATTGAATCTACATCATGTTGCACGGCTCATGAGAGATCTAGTTCTTCTTTATAGTCACAAATCATTTTAATTCAACAAGATTTTTTTTTTTAAAAAAAAAACTATGTTAATTAGACATAGATTTAATATTATATGTATTTTTATTATAAATAAATAAATATAAATGAGTGGGAGCATGACATCATTTTATACCTAATTGTAGGGATAAAAACATTTTGTAACTAATTAACTACCTCCATTAGAGTTAGTAGTAAAAGTTAATAGATTGTCACATGATCGAGTATATTTTTTTTAAAATGTCACCTTTTTGAAGTATATTAAAACAAGTGTCATTTAAGAATAATTAACCCACACACGTATATATATTCCTTTTGTAGTGTGGGCGGCTTTTTTTATATTTTTTTGGGACTCGCTGTTTATATATGTATGTGTGCGTGCGTGTATTAAGATGTTGCCAGCCAGAAATATTAACATCGACACATGGATGATAAGGATTCGATATATCAGTAACCTGAACTGATGTATCTCAAGGTATATGTACCACATTTTACAATCGGTATATACCTGTAAGAACTTTAAAGCAGTCATCATCAACAAATGATTACCGCTCCCAGCAGTCCTCTTATGATTATTCAATTCTTCCTTTTATCAAAAGTCGAGTCTAGTAAATTATGAAACCCTTTGGTTGGGGGTACTTCAACTTATCACTTGCTAATTAATGGCCAAAATAAAAATCACAAGCAGCTAGCGGAGTCCATATAGGAGATTCTACTTTAATTTAAAAATAAATTAAAGTGATGGCCGGGATTCCCATTTCCCCTCAGATTATAAGTATCTGGAATGAACCTGTTCAGAATCTGGTCTTGGTCAGTGAGGAATCCATTGGTAACTGAATCTAGCTCCAGGTGACCCCTACATCAACTTGCAATCCAGGGCCACCAAGATATAAAGAGGAAAAAAAATAAATGGCCATTTAGCTTCGGATGATCAATAAGAAAGAAAAGGTATATCCTGAGAGATAAATTCTACTTATAATGGACGTGGATGATAAGGATTCTTTTATCTCCAACAACAATACCTGTATGGATAACTTCTTTCTGCATGTTTATTTGTCACTACTCCTAAAGTTAATTACAAAATTATTGAATATATAGAGTTTAGCAATAAGATAATAATATCTCATAGTGTTTCTACTAGCTTCTAATTGCATGTGGCCTGTTTACTTTAGGTGCCTGTTTAATTATGATAGGCAAATATATCAAAGGTAATTATTTCCTCCAGCTCACATATTGGAGTAAAAAAATTCATGCCACAATTAACTTGGCAAGTTTTCAAGTGCAATTAACTCTAATAATCATCCAAAAGAAGCTAGTAGCAAAGAGAGCAAAAACAATTGATATATTAGGTTTTTTTCTTCAGTTGATATGTTTTGTGTGCTATAGTGATACAGTATGATTAGTAACCTTATTTCTGCCTTGCTGGTAAAAAATCAGAGCTCTTAAACTTGTTCTCTGCAGAAAAAAAAAATAAATTTAAGTACAATTATCGTATATAGTACGTGAAGATCTACAAGCCAGCTATACATTTTCAAAATATTTGTTGAGAATAGACAAAAAAGCAACAACTGTGGTAGCATCTCTGATGCTGGTGACGGATGAACGCAAGACAGAATACGCCTAAATTAATGTAGAGCTGGTGCTGATGACTCACGAGGCTGGGATAGGTGTTGCTCCAGCGACCTTGAGCATTCACATTCAGGGAGAGGAGAGAGATTTGGGTACTCGTGTTATACACACCCTTTTCTTAATTTGGATTCTTACCTTGTGTATGTCTCAACCAATTATATAAGAATAAATTCACACATGTCAAGAATCCAACAGATGAGGGAGCATATGGCAAGAGGATCTAGAGCACCTAAGATTTCCCTGGAAAGTATCTGACTCTGTTGTACACACTATCGGAAGACTTACGACATAGCAGTCTCAATCAATGCAGCTCAACTTGTTGATATTTGATCTTGTTACTACTGTCATAATTGGCCAATTACTTGAAGAAAAAACACAGGATAAAAATTTATTGAATTGGTATGATCAGCCTAGCTATCTCACGTAATAGCATCATCTCATTACTCGATGTAGGTAGCCGGTAGCTAGGCTTATCGCACCTTATACTAGTATCTCACAAGTATCCATTCTCTTATCTCTCATTTTGTATCAAGTTTGATTATACGTTCTTAAAAAAAAGATAATGAATCTAATTAAGAAGATAATTTCCTAGCTAACTGGGTCATTACACCATCCATATCATCAGTCGGGGTGGCAAGATGCTATTTTATTGACCGGAAAGCATTTATGTATTTTGATAAAATAGACATTTTGTTTCCAAAAGCAGGCAATGTTGATCACTTCAGCTTAGTACTATACTCTCCGCACCTTTCATAAAAAAGGGAAGCTATCCAGCTATAATTTTGTCATTCTTGAAAAGACAAAAAACAACTAGCTTCACTTAGAAGCAACTTTTTCTCATCTGTAAGTAAGTACCATTACCAGAATTTAGTCAAGTTTTAGTGTTTATGCCCTCATCCTGTTAATTATGCAGGTCTTATCTAATCGGGTAAGTGAAGAACAGAAGCAGCCCACGATTTTTTTATTTTTTATATTTATTTTCCAAGCTTACAACTTCAGAAACGTGCTTTAGGGAGTTAAAAGGGAAAAGGGTTAAGTTTTGCGAGTGTATATGTATATGTAGCCTTGAAACATGCATGTATGGTGAGCAGAGCCACATGCGCATAGCAATTCTCATGTATCTTCCAAACATCACGTGAGGGATGCTTGCAACTTGCAAGTGCATCGCAGCATATGATTTCGGTAACAGCCGATGCATGAAAAGAAGCAGGCGTCATAAAAAACATGGAGCCAAAATGGAAATTACAGCTAACGACTTTTCCTCGGATAGATGAAAACCAGCGTCAAATAAACAATTGTCAATTGTGCCTGCTTTGATTTTAAGCATATAATAGCAAACCCAATGAGTAAAAATTAAAATTAAAACCACGTAGGTTTTTACCAATTAGTTCCGCTGTTTTGCCAGTAAAGCAACGGCTGATCGGCAAATTAATTTAAGTGGAACAAAAACACAATTCCCCAACCCCTCCTCCCCCTAGTACTGGCCCACCCACCACCTCCTCTCTCTGCCTATTTAAGCACCAGCAAACGACACACTTTCTGCTCATATAAATTTTCTGAACTTCCTTTTCTTTTATATATTTCTTTTATATATTCATTTACTGTACTTTGTTTAGTTTCTGCAATGGCATCGGGCAGCTCAACATGGACTGCCAAGCAAAATAAGTTGTTTGAGAATGCTTTGGCCATTTATGACAAGGATACCCCAGATCGCTGGCACAACCTCGCCAGGGCCGTTGGTGGCAAAACTGTGGAGGAAGTGAAGAGGCATTATGAGATGCTGGCTGAAGATGTGAGCAGGATTGAAGCTGGCGAAATCCCTTTGCCCGACTACAAGAAAATTGGTGGCACCAACAAAGCTCCCAGTTACATCAACATGGATAATGAAGAACAAAGGTACGTACTATTACTATATATATGGATATATATTTTGATTATCTTTTTGAATGTGTTAACTAAAACAGTTAGTCTCTGCAAGCGCGCAGGCTGAAGACTCTTAGGCTCAGTGAAGCATGAACCAGAATCCGTGGAATAAAGATCCAAATATGTGTAAACTTTAAGAAACAAAAGAAGCTAATAATGTATATTTGTATTTGCTTCTTTTTCCAATATCCCTCATAATTGTATTGTCACCTATTTATTTCCTTTCTTCAGCTTTACATGTACTACTGAGGTTGCATATAAACGAGTCATTGTATGTATATGGTGACTCCAAGTTCATCGTATCCTCGTTTTATATTAACGAAATTTATGCCTATCTTAATTATTACTATATGTTTCAGCTTTATTTTTCTTGAATGATGTAGTCTATTTGGTGTGTTACCAAACAAGGACGACATACCAGATACTCTGATAGAACGATGACATAATCGTAAAGAGACTCATGGATCTTCATCTTCTCTCTGTGATCTTATATATTCGACTTAATTTAATTTGAAATTATTTATTGCGCGCATTTTAAATTTGTCGGGAACTAATCATTATGATCTATGAGTTTTGGAGCCGTCCAAAACAAAAATTGGGTTACTTTTTGGGGGAGAAAAATGAGGGCGTGAACTTTCCTTTATTAGACACAAAAGATAAGATTTGTTGAAATGAAATCATAATTTCTTTGACTTAATTCCCATATTACACGTTCCGTATGATTTCAGCGAAGAAAATAAAGAACCCGATAAATCTTTGCCGGAGGAATTGGACTCAAATTGTAAAGCAACATAATTTTGTTTAGTTTGGATGTCAAATGATAATGATGGTAGTAGAAGATTTTCCCTTATCATAATGGTCTCAAATAATACAATATAAATATAATTTTAGTTTGCATTTTGCAATTGTCATGCAACGTGCAGCCCCCACTTTCATTTCATAGGGATGATTTAGTCGCTATAAATTGCCTATTTAATTAGTTGCGGAATATTAATATACATATGTCCAACAAAAACTAACTACATAACAAAATCTTTTAATCTATTTTAATCATGATCACCACAAATTTAGACTTAGAACGAGAGATTGCCATAAAGTAGATGGAAATGGGCTATATGTCTTCATCGTACAGATGTGTGTGTATATAATCATATTTTAATGAGGATATTTTTACTTTGTTAAGGTGAGAATGTCACGAACAATAAAAGAAAAATAAAAACACAAATTTTAATTAAAAAAAACACTTTATTTACACTGTTATCAACTCGTTTCAATTTTTAAATGCAGACTAGAAAATTTTTCTCTGAATATTGGAGCACATGAAATAGAAGAAAGAGATTTTTTTTTAATTATCAAAGCAACATGTGTACTGAGAGAAATTCTAAAATACATCTGTTATATTACAATCAATTAATGCATGCATGACATGAGTAATTGAATTTAATACAACTATCACTTGCATGATGTTTTACAAAATAAATGCACACATATCATGATATTATTTACTTGTTATATGGCTGACATAGTACAACAGATATATTCTAAAATTTCTCGTGTACTGGGCGTTTGAGTATAATTTGGTGAATTTCGATGCAAAACGTAGTCAATGAGAGTCAATGAATGGTGGATTTATGTATATATTACTTATTGAAGAATCAATTTTATTTATTATTTTTTTGTTTATTTTAAAGATGAAGTATTTGCGTTGTTAAGGAGGTTGAAGAGAATGATGAGTTTGATGAAAAAGAGATATGGACAGTATAGTATGTAAATGTTACATTATTTTTCATTTATAATAATATTAACACTTTTTTTTCTTTGTTATTTTAGGCTGACGAAGAATGGCTGTAACGAGTATTGTGTTGACAAGAATTTTGAAGAATGCATTTAACATAATTAGCAGGTAAAAGTAGCAACTAGTATGTGTATTTGTTAGAAGTAGGATTCTAGGAACTTATAGTTTTTTTTTCCTTGATTATATTATGTACTGGGGAATTATTTTATTTACAATTCAATAGGATTTTGTATTTCAAATTATATCAGCCATCTCATCACATTACTATTCCAAGTATTTAGCAATTTTTATAATTTTCTTTTGTTTAAATAAATATAGTATTTTTATTTCATAATATATTAATTAAAATTAAACTTAATAATCATTAAAATTAAAAGGAGATAGAGGGGATAAGGGAAGGGGAATAGTATCTATATATTTTAACAGAAATTTCAACATATTCAAATTCAAAAAAGGTAAGAGCGTAATTGGATGTCTAGTATCAAACTGGTATGGATATGGGTATTAGCATCCCCACATAATATCCGCCCCATTACCATCCCAAGATAGAGTATGATCTAATAAATATTTGAGGTATCAGCAATAGCATCTTAGTTCATTTAGTGTTAAGTTCTTATAATTTGTGAATGCATATTTCAGTTGCACACGTTAATTATATTTAAATATTAGTAAATTTGCATTAATGATTTTACCTATTGTTTATATTATATGAATTTGATATTGTTGTTATTTTGATAGTATTTGGTAAATGAAATCTCTATATGATATAAAAGGAGAAAAAAAATCAACTTCAATCTATAATATTATAAAGAATAAGCCTAATTATGACATAAAATAAACTACCCACGATTAAACAGAGATTATTGAGCTAATGTGTGTGAATTAACTTTTGCATCTTTAAAATTTAACACTTCCTATTGAAAAATTCATGTCTAAATAACACTGTCTCTGAACTTTTTAGGAAGAAGATAATCACACCCTTCTAGAATTGAGACTTGAGAGAAAAACATGAACAAAAAGGAAGCAAGCGGCATCGCACGTGTAAATGACAAAATTACGCCTTTTTTAAGTATGTTTCATTTACAGAGTTTCTTTTAAATATTTCCTTCCAATGTCGTGTTACCATATTACCCCTCAGCTTTAAATAAATGACCAAGGAGTCTTTGACACGCCCAGATTCACCGGTTAGTCCCTCCGAGTTCCGACAAAGTTTGGGAAACATGGAAGCCAGTGCGACTCCAGTCAAGGTAACGCCAAACCAGTTTTTGTTTCAGTTTTAAGTTATCTCTTTTATTTATGTCTAATTAATTAGGTTTTCAATATCATTGCGTTGCTCAGATAATTCTGGGCTCATCTTCAATGCCACGTCGAAAAATATTGGCGGAAATGGGATATGAATTCAGTGTCATGGTACTTTTTCAATTTTAACTTCGATTTATTTCAGTTTCGTATTTAGTGAAGTTAAGCTGCTGGTATTATATAGAGAGTTGACTCCAGTCAAATATTTAGGCTGCAGATATTGATGAGAAAAGTATTCGAAAGGAGAAGCCTGAAGATTTAGTCATGGCTATTGCTGAAGCTAAGGTGATTGTGTTTTATCTTTTCACTTTAATTTTCAGTTTTATAGCTTTATTTGCTTAACACGAATAGTGTGTTGCTTTGCTTCAACTTGGATAGTTAACATGGTATGTTTCTCAACTTTTGAAAGCTCAGCTTGCGAAACCCCCAATTTTACTTAGTAATTAATATCTTCCACCCACCCACTCAGTGGCTTCATTTTTCAGCATTTGTGGACTAAAAGCCACATTACCTTAATCCCAAACATGCCCGAGAGAAGTATTCCTCCTTTTGGGTTCATTGAGAGATGTAGTTAGAGAAGCTGATGTTGAAAATTATTAACACTCGACTTGTTGTGAGTGGTCTTAAGGTTATAAAGTCCTCATATGATTTGTATGAAACATAAATTCTTTTGCTGGAGTTTGGTTCAAGAGTCTGTCACTGATGGAGTGTGTATTGCTTCTCAGGCTGATGCCATAATCTCTAAACTACAAATTACGGATAGTCAACTGGGGAATGTTGAACAAACTATATTGATTGTGGCGGACACAGTATGTCTTGTTTTCTTTTTTATCTTAGATGAAGCTCCCTGTTTAAACCATATTTTGTGTCAAGCTGTTGTCACCGAGTGCCATTTATCGACTGAGGATACATTGAGCTTTCATTAGGGGAATCTTATACTTTAGTTCTGGCACCAGCGAGTGCTCTATTGGACTAATGGAACCAGTTATTGATTAAATTTGGGAAGGGAGGAGAAAAAAAAAGAAAAAAAGTCTACTTTGTTGATTCCAAAGAAGCTGTACCTCTAGACCTGCAGTTAAATTACCTTGCTAATTCTGACATGAATGTTCAAGCATGCTTGTTAATTAGTGTCTGAACTCACTGCAAAATGCATATGCAATTTGAGTACTTGTTTACGTATGGTTGTT
Source organism: Citrus x clementina (assembly GCF_000493195.1). Lineage (NCBI taxonomy): Eukaryota > Viridiplantae > Streptophyta > Magnoliopsida > Sapindales > Rutaceae > Citrus > Citrus x clementina. Next base: position 41,077,994 of record NW_006262201.1, read on the forward strand.
GGAAGACCAACAGTAAGTTTCTTTTTGCATGTTATTCTTCTCTGGTCTGTTAAAATGCTCCTAGTCTCAGTAAAAAAATTTCTTTTTCTTACCATGATTGTCATCACCCTTAGCATACGCTATTGGCTTCTAGTTTTAGTCAAACATTGACTCTGGTGCTTATCTTAACAAAACTTCTTCACAGGCAGAAGCCATCTTAAATAGGCTCCCCATTGGTGACTACATAAAGGAAGCTGAGCCAACCATATTAATTACTGGTGATCAAGTATAAATCTTTTGCTCTCATTTAGTTCTATTCTTAGATTACTTCTGTCTCTGATCTGTGTTATGCATTGTAAACTTGTTAAGATATATAACTCACTATACTCTGGGGGAAAAAGGGAAAGAAATAACCCCATATCAAATCATGAAAAGTAAAATTTAAACAGAAGAGATTTAAATGGCAGCATAGCAGATTTTTTCTGCTTTCATTTATTAGTGCAATGTGCTCACCAGAACTTTGTATCCTCCAAGATAAATGGCCTCCTCGTGATAAGACATGCTTGTAACATAGAATTCTTTTCAATTCTTTTTCCTTGCTTGGAAATGAATTCGATCGTTGTAGTTTCTTACTGTTATTATTAAATGATCTGGAGGTGGTGGTCTATGAAGGTGTAATCAGAGAAAAACCATCCAGCAGGGAGGAAGCCCGGCGATTCATAAAAGGTTTCTTAATATTCTTTGCTCCACTTTTTGTTGTTTGCATTCTTCCAGTCTGGTGTTTTACGTATCTGGATTGCAGATTATTCTGGTGGGCAATGTGCCACAGTGGGTTCTGTTCTTGTCACAAACCTTAAAACAGGATTCAGAAAAGGAGAGTGGGACAGGGTGGAGGTACCGTTTGTTCTTATTCTTTATTTGTGCTCTTTTCAGATCCTAGTTCTTTGTTGCATGATCCTACTCAATGGATCTGCAGAATTGACTCTGTAATTTGGTCCGACACGTAAGTACTCCGAATCAAGAGATCACTTTACATAATGTTTCCATATAAATTAAAAGAAAAAGGTTTTTCAGTGGAATTGCATGCAAAATATTTGTTTTTTTTTATTTCTCCTATGATCACTTAAATGTAAATCAGGAAATTAATTTTTGTTCGGCATAATGCCTTGCAGATCCAGTTCCATGAGATACCAGATGAAGTAATTGAGAAGCTGGTATGACTTGTTTTCCTTGCAAAATTGTAATTTCTTTCATGTGGGATTACGAGTTATATTAATCTTACCCTGTACTTTGTTCTTTTTCAGATTGAGGAGGGAATTGTGCTTAATGTTGCTGGGGGACTAATTATCGAACATTCTTTGATTTTGCCCTATGTTAAACAAGTGGTTAGTTTCTTAATTTCTGCCTATCCTTTATGATGAATTCAATAGACAATAGCGCACAGGGTATGGTATTTGGAACATTGAGACTAGGACGAGATAGAATACTGTAGTTGGATCAGATCTGAGTTTGGTTGCTAGAATGTCCGTCCTGAAAACATGAATAATAACTCAATTAAGTAGCTGTAGTACAATGACTGATCACAATTATCCTGAAAAATTGTATATTACCCATTTTATTGGGGATGATGACATCGGTATTGTTTTTCAGGTCGGGGCGATGGACAGTGTGATGGGACTTCCAAAAGCAGTAACCGAGAAACTCATAAAGGAAGCACTCTAAAATGGCAGTCATTTTCTATTTACTGATTTTTCACATGATGGACGCTAGTCATCTCAAGTGCAAAACAGCTATATAATGTTAGTATGTTACTGCTAATTTATATATAGAATCTTGATTGTAAAGACCAGCAGAGGTTTAATATTTTATATTGCAAATAGCTAAATTTACCATCTGTGGTTACGCACTACGCAGAATCGTGAAAACAGTGTCTTTGGTTAAGTTGGTTTTGAAGAATGTTTTGTATGCATTCATCACAGTTATAAAATAGAATTATCAGCTGTTAAGTCTGTGTAGGGAGCTATTTGACTTCTTGTTGGCAAACATAAGCCCGGTTTAACAATTCCAGTATGAGGCAGCCCGGTCCAACAACCCAATTAATTTTTTTGGGCTTTGGATTAATGTTGCAACTGTGGGCCTAAGAAAGGGTACCCCGAAAAGCCGGCACGTGGGTTAAGATGCCGTCAGCGGTATCGTAATTCTCGTCACACGTAGAATGGCAAACAGTTACGTAATCATCGCCGATGAAAAACCAAAGGATTAGAAAAAAAATTATAGTAAAAAGTTGACCTTCCCCCCATCTCTCTCTCTCTCTCTCCGTCAATCACTACCGGCAATGGAACAAAGCGGCCCAACATACGACAGTGGTAGCGGCGGCGGTGCTCCGGTTGGTGTTCGGATCCAACACAATAGAAGGTTACCCGATTTCTTACAAAGCGTGAATCTTAAGTACGTAAAACTTGGGTACCATTACCTCATTTCAAATCTATTAACACTATGTTTCATTCCCTTAATTATAATCACCTCTATTCAAGTTTCGGAAATGAACATTGATGATCTACGTCAGTTGTGGATTCACCTTCAGTTCAATCTCGTAAGCGTTGTTATTTGCTCAGCCATTCTTGTTTTTGGCTTAACGGTTTTTATCATGACTCGGCCAAGACCGGTTTATTTAGTTGATTACTCCTGTTATAAACCACCCCATAATCTCAAAGCCTCGTATGATAAATTCATGGAGCATTCGAAGTTAACAGGGGATTTTGATGAGTCCTCTCTCGAGTTCCAGCGCAATATTCTTGAGCGTTCTGGGCTTGGAGAGGAGACTTATTTCCCTGAAGCTATGCATGCTATTCCACCTAAGCCATCAATGGCTGCTGCCAGAGAAGAGGCTGAGCAGGTCATGTATGGTGCGTTGGATAACCTTTTTAGTAATACAAATGTTAATCCCAAAGATATTGGTATTCTTGTTGTCAATTGTAGTTTGTTTAATCCTACACCGTCTTTGTCAGCTATGATTGTGAATAAGTATAGACTGCGAGGTAATATTAGGAGTTATAATCTTGGTGGGATGGGTTGTAGTGCTGGAGTGATTGCGGTTGATCTCGCAAAAGATTTGTTGCAAGTGAATTGGAACACCTATGCTGTTGTTGTCAGTACTGAGAATATTACTCAGAATTGGTATTTTGGGAATAAGAAGTCCATGCTGATACCCAATTGCTTGTTTCGTGTCGGGTGTTCTGCAGTTTTGCTTTCTAATAAGGGTAAGGATAGGAGGCGGGCGAAGTATAGGCTTGTTCATATTGTGAGGACACACAAAGGGGCAGATGATAAGGCTTTTCGTTGTGTTTATCAGGAACAAGATGATCAAGGGAAGACGGGTGTTTCTCTATCAAAAGAACTGATGGCGATTGCTGGAGGAGCACTTAAAACTAATATCACTACGCTGGGTCCTCTTGTGCTTCCAGTTAGTGAACAGCTTTTGTTTTTTGCAACTCTGGTGATTAAGAAGCTTTTCAATAGGAATGTCAAGCCTTACATCCCGGATTTCAAGCTGGCTTTTGATCATTTCTGTATACATGCTGGTGGCAGGGCTGTGATTGATGAGTTGGAGAAGAATCTGCAGTTGCTACCGGTCCATGTAGAGGCTTCTCGAATGACTCTTCACCGTTTCGGGAATACCTCATCGAGCTCTATCTGGTATGAGCTAGCATATATTGAAGCCAAGGGGAGGATGTGCAGGGGTCACCGCGTCTGGCAGATTGCCTTTGGAAGCGGTTTCAAATGTAACAGTGCTGTATGGCAGGCGCTCCAGAATGTGAAACCATCTCATCATAGTCCCTGGGAAGATTGCATTGATAATTATCCTGTGAAATTAATCAGCTAGCTCACCTCAATGGTATTAACGTCGGGGGTACTTGACTACCAGTTTGTTTATATTGTACCACATCAGGTCATGATTGTCAATAATTGCTTATGTCATTATTACAGAATGCTCTAATGTTTCTTTCAACCAGAAGTTTAATAGCGAAATAGTAGATCCTCGTTTTACTTCACAGAGCCGCTAGGTTCTCGGAGTATGAGGAGGGAATGACACCGCCGGCCTTTTTATCTTTTAACGTAAGTTTACGCTTTTTAATATCGAAAATAAGTTAAAAAGAAGTAATCACTCCCAATCTTTCTGATAGGCAGCCTCTACCTTGTTGCAAGAGGGAAACTGGTTAGTTAATGTTTTTCTCTCTCAAACTACCATTCATCTCTTGGCAGCTTCATATCCCTTTCAATTTTAACTTGCTGAATTCATTTTCTACTTCTGGTTTGCATTCATTTCATAACTTGCGCAAGCCACGTTTCTTCTCTTCTTTCTTTGCATTTTCGTTTAGCAAGAGCACAAACAAGCAAGACCACCACGTATAGACAACATCCACAATTTCTTTTTAACATTATAAGACTAGTGACAATACACATACAGGCTTGGAATTTCAGTAACCCATAAAAAGTCAAGTGCTTCCTAACTCTCTGCAAGTATAATATTATTACGAAAATACTGGCTGGTGACTTCTACGCGTAGCTTTCAATCTCGGCTTGTCTTTCCGGTTACTCATGAGTACATTTGCTGACTTTGCACAAAGGAAATCGTGAAATTATATTTAAAACTCTTAGCCCTTTCTATCAAGAGGTACGGCAATTCAAAACGTAATGTTTCGACATTTCTTCTGAAAATTCAGTAACTTTGGCCTCATTCCACTCCATACATCAAATTGATGGATCAAGCTGTCCATCTTTGAGGCAGCTGTCTAGTTTAGAATTTAAAACATTTAAATAAATAAATTCACTCTCATCACTCATTTCTGTTATTTGAAGTTCCACTAGTGCTCAGACACACTATCTCCTGCTTTTGATGGCTTAAATTCTATGCTTCCTATGTCAGAGAATATGATAATACAGGGTGATTAGGCAAATACAAGTCAAAGCCCAAATTGCTGGGCGAAAACATGCCTTCATTAAAGCTGATTTGCTAACAAAAACTTTGTGTCATAATATCTGAGGATCATTTCAAAATAGAAATAGCAGAAATTGGCTGCTTCAAGAGAAAAAAAGGAAGGTACGAAAGAAACAATAGAGTACAAATAAACGAGACGAAGCCTCATCTAAGTGACCGCTGAATTTCTTCCAGAGTTTTCCCTTTAGTCTCCGGGACCCAAATGCTCACAAATGCTACAGTGAAAGCACTTACGAGAGTGTATATTGCAAAGGTTCCTGTTAGACAAAAAGGCAGCCTCAATCAATAAAACACCCTCAATAAGAATAATGTCAGGGATACAAAATGTACCATACAAACTGAAGAAGCATTGTTATATTGCTGTGACATGTTAAGCATTGCTCATTTTCTCTTGTCCCTTTGAAAATGTGGGGTATATGGCAATGATATTAAACTCTCATAATAATAACATAACAGTAATGACAACAGCAATAGAATTTCTTTTTCCATCAGCCAAAAACTGTTATTTTGCTCAAAGTGATTCTGTTGATTGCCACACTAAATAAATCACGTGTGTTATTGCCTTGTGCTGTGTTCTGCCCAATTAAGGTGGCACAAGTGAAGCATTCACAAGTGAAGTAAGACAAACAAACCTCCGCCACTCCAATTCAAGAGTAAGTTTGCAGTCATTGTAATTAGCCAGACGGTTAACCAGTTGGCAAGGGTAGCCACACTTCCAGCAAGACCCTTTATATTGATTGGAAGAATCTGCATTGACACAACATGAGAATGAATAGTTTCATAAGCAGAAATGATGATGAGAAAATGTAACATAGTGTGGTGATAGATGTCAATACCTCAGACATGATAACCCAAGGAATGGGCCCCATTCCCAGAGAGAATGTAACTACCATGGCCTAAAAGGAAAAAACAGGTTAGGAAGATGATAAAAGTTGCAATTAAGATTCAACAGGAATCATGATATAATAATGTACAGAACAGACATACCACAACTCCAATGACTGAAAATATGTCCAATATGCTATAAAGACTAGAATCGTCAGATACAAAACCCTGATTAGATTTGCAACAGGAAAAAAAAAAAATTAAATCAGATAGTGCAGTGAGATGGAAACTGGAAAAAATACTTCCCCAATATGTAGGTTGTTTTAATGTTCACAAGTTAATCCTCGAGCCAAAGAGTGCGCTCACAACCTTTCATGTTCTAGTTAAGATTTTGCAAGTCAAAAGGATCCAACCATGTATACCTTTACGAAGAATGAAACAGCAACAATTAGGATGCTCACAGTCATTCCAACAGAGGAAATCTGCAATAGAAAAAGGAGAATATTAGCCATATCTCACCTCCATGCAGATATAGTGAATAAGTGAAAATAATACTGCCTTGAACTCACAATAAGTAGAGCTCGGCGACCTGCTTTGTCCGCCAACCATGTAGTCACTCCAGTAGCGATGACCTATACGGTGTATGTGTTTCAATTATTTTATACTTTGAGAATTGTGACAGATCGGACTTTCAACAAGCTATACCTGAAGAGCACCAAGTCCTAATGTAGCCACATCACTTGATGTAATCCCTGATAAAGATTAAGGAAACTATCAGAGTCATTTGAATTCAAAGCTAAACTGATATTTTGCATGCTGTTACTTGTTAGCCTAAGCATGACAGAAGGAAACCTTGACACCATTAATCTAACATATACAGCCAAGATAGAGATAGTAAGCATAACTAACATATTTTGGGATAAACAGGGATAAATAGCAATTTTGTTTGACCAAAGTTTATCCTGCTTAACCAGTATTGCTTCCTGCAACCAGTAATTACTTGAGGTTTCTAACGTACTTCTGAAGGTGTAACTATGTGGTTTCAAGCACATAGATAAATTCCTTAATGATTTGACTCTTGAAGGGATATTATCATTTTACCACATGATATTTTCCGACATATCACTTTACCACCAAAGTTTTCTGACAACTGGTTTTTCCCACTTAATGTTTCAATTTTTTTTATTTTCTTTTACGCCCAAATCATTAATTCCATTAAAAAATTACTTATGTCTGGGGGTATTTCAGATATTTTAGTATATTCAGTATTTTAGGAGTTTCACATGATATAATATTACAACTTATCAATTAATTATTTTAGACATATAAAATAGTCAATTGATATAAGCATTATCTCTTTGTATATAATTAATTTTGTAGTTTTTTAATTCAGAGAATTAAGTTGCACTTACACAGTTTAGAGGTTACATAGAGTTTTACTATAATATCTATTAAAAATTCTGTTATTTTTAAAGGTTTGGTGGTAAAATAGTAAAGCCTAAAATATTAAGTAGAAAAAAGTAATAGCCAGAAAATATTAAGTGGTAAAATTAAAATATTTCTAAAAAGAATATAGAAGTACATAATTGGTTTGGTACAAACGAAAATGAAATTCCAAAAGCTGTTGTGTAACACTTTCACAAAAGCTCAAGCATCAGATAAGGAAATAGTTTCTGTTTACCAGCAGATTCAAAAATGGTACTCGAATAGAATACAACACCATTTATTCCACTAAGCTGTTGCAAGATCAGTAGACCAATTCCAACCTGCAGGACATCAGGTAGTCACAAACAATTAGGTTTGAATGATTTAAACTCTAGAGCACTGTTGAAAGTAAGGCCAAAATGGGGGCAGATGAAAGCTATAGTTTCTAGGAATAATTACTACCGTTAAAGGAAAATAGTATCTTCTTTGTTTGAGTTCTGAAAACCGGATTGTTGTTCTTCTGCTGCTTGATGCTACAGACCTCTGCATCATGCAAGTGAGATAATATTATTTAACTACCACACAGATATGAAAGACTTTCCCAGGTATATTCAAAAAGGGATTGGATGTGTAAAAGCAGGGAACCACTTTGCAATGTTCAAAAGAAGTTGAACATTGTTACTGTTACCTTAATTTCATTCACTTCAATGGAAATATCAGTATCAAACCCCCGCAAAACTTGCAAAGATGCTTCAAAATCTTCTGTCATACCCATTTTTGCCTAAATTAAGGTGGGAAAAATAGAATTTTGCATCTTATCACAACAATATTTGCAACTATAATCAATACAACAACCTCCTCTTGGACCTTACCAGCCACCGTGGAGACTCTGGAATGAAAAACAGGCCTGTTATCAATATTGAACATGGTAATATTCCTGCAAGAAGAAAAAGGTTGACAGAGTTCAACGCGATAATATAATCACCATTAATTAATAAAGCATATTGAAATCAAATATTGAGATAGTTTTCCCCTCTAAAGGAGGAGGAAGAGCTTCAACTAGTGATTTAAGGTGTTTGTGCAAATTGACAATGTAACAAAAAAGCGCAAGATCTAGTATGTGAAGAATTATCTTGAACACCAGCAATGAATTGAAGAAAGCTTGTTGAGAATTGTCTTTTTTAGCTGGTCACCACAGCTAACTCAAAGATCATGCGAGGATGGTGTTATAAAAGAATTATATCCTGAAATGTCTTCACATTTTGCAAAAGCAATATGAAAATTATGGAAAACGATGCTTCCTCTGTAACAAACATATTTGGCTGCCATTGCTCACCTACAAATTGCAATATGGCCGTCCCATTCCTCAAAATTTTACAACTGTTACCTTTTCATCTAAGAGATTTCCAAAAAAAAAAGGCCAAGGGAATCAATAAACACAAGAACTACCTAAAACTGCCAGTATTCTCCATGGAACAAAAAGTCCCAGCAAATAAGCCAGCATTATTCCAATTGTGACAGACAGCTACAGAACATGTACACAAATATCAACCAATTCAATAAGTGATTTGAGGTTGACTTCTGTAAGGATTGATAGAAATAATACCAAACCATGTTTACCATAGCCACCAATAAACCAACCTGATTCACCGAACCCAAGGCCCCTCTTAAGTTTTGAGGTGCTATCTCAGCAATATACACAGGCACCTAGAGAAGACGAAGAAACATGGTATTTCTCAACTTGCCTTCATATACAGATTTAACTGAATAACACAAAATCACAACTGAAGATTACCGTGTAAGAGATAATTCCTACACCAAAACCTTCTAACAATCTCCCCATGTAAAGAAAAGATGATTCCTTCATCAAGCAGTGAAATGAAACATTAGTTCACACACTCATCCTAACGCACTAGCTCTAATCTACAGCACCAAAATTAAAATATTGATATTGTAATGAAAACTCACTCTGGCAAAAGATATGGCAAGCCATCCAATGATATTAGGAATAGCAGCAATCATTAAAGACTACATATAATAACAAAAAGCATCAATTTTTTTTATAAAAAAAAAATTAAGTAATTAACTCAAAAAATAGGGGTTAAATTTAAGCAATTATCTTCTACCTACCCCTTTCCGACCAATATACTCAGAAATCTGACCACTAGTTATTGCTCCAACCATAGCTCCCACATTAGATAAAGAAGCAAACAAAGAAAACTGTGCCAAGAAACCATGTTATGTTAGAAATTAACCAAGAAAATCCAACAGAAATTTAAATCCAAATTAAAGTAAAATTCTGACCTCTGAAAGTGTGAGTTCAAGATCCCTGGTGATTGCAGTCTGCGTTGGAGATGAATAACCGCACTACAATGGAAACAAAAACAAATACAAATCAATGAAAAGACCAAGTTACAAATAGTTGAGCAATTGGGGAGAGAGAGAGTAAGCTTGCTTACAGTGAAACCGAATTGGATTGGACCCAAAGCAACAATGAGAACACAAGCCAAAACAGAGATAGAGCTATCCCGAATGACCTGAGAAGAACCCATCATACTGGATTGTCTAGAACCCATACGGTACCAGCTTCCCGTATGCAAAAACGGTTTACGTAGATTTTGATCATCACTTTCGTCTCTGAAACTCATTTTTAGCTGAAAACGAGGGCACAACCACAGCTTACGAAACTGAAAGATGTATGTGAAGAGGAATTAAAATTCACAGTCACGGTAAGGACCAGAGCCGCTTATGAGTTAATTAGTCATGCATTGAAATATCTATACCTATACATTGATTGATTGATTTATTTATTGTTTGTGTAATACAATTAATCGAGAGGGAGATATCTTTGTATAGGTCTTCATGTCTTAGTCTTAGTCATGCGCTTGTCATCTTGTGCCCTGTTGGCAACCGACGACCGAAAAGGAGAAGAAATTGTTACCTCGGCTCTTGACATACTATTGGCTCTTCGAATTATAAAATTAGGCCATTGTTGTGTTACATTGAGTGTAACATATATATATTCACAACAACAATATTAATAATAAGATTTATTAATAGTTGTTGTAAGTGTATATATATTACACTTAACGTAACATAAGGTGACCCATAAAATTATATCATCACAAACAGCAACAGATTGGGTTAAATCAGCGAAGCTCGACCTCGTCTCATTAAATTTCTTGTTTGATTTTGCGATGCCATAGAATTATGATTAGATGACGCCACATGTTCAATCAAGTTCCCAGTAAATACGTACATATATCTTTAACAATGCTATGTTACAGATTCTATAACATACGCACCCAATACATCCCCCACATCTGTCCTGCAGAACGAAAAAAAAGCATGCAAATACTTTTGTTTGGTAGCGGGCTAAAGCAGAATCTGTAACTTAGCCTGCTCCACTTTAACAACAAAACCAAACTCATCAACACAACTGCGCAAGCACACCGAAAGCAACACTTCCTTCCTCCGCATCATATAATTTGTACCACTCAAGTCAAGTTGCATTCAACAACTGGATCCCCCTACGTTACGTTTACGTAACATACACCTACACACATCAACAGTATTTACGATGGGACCTACCATTGTTGCTGCGTGAACTAAGTTTTTTTTTTTTTTGACCACGTGTGAACTAAGTACACTGGCCTTAACAACTAGTACAATTCGCAACACAACTTTGTAATTGTCCGTACTATAAAATTACCCTCCACGTGATGGCGCTTGTTCTTAAAAAAAAACTCACTTTCTTTACCGTTTATTATTATAAAGTTATGGTTACTTAGAATTGTTATAAGATAGATAATAAATTACAATCATAAATTTAAAATGATAAATAATAAAAAATTTATTATAACTATGGTTCTGGCATGTAATGGTTTATTATAAAATCCCGCCGGGTCTATCGTCCGACAATCACTGTAGTAACCCCCCAGTCATTCGTCAGACTCAACTCTATGTGCGAAATAATAAAGTTTAGATCCTCGTTTTTTTGTAAAAAATCACAATTAGAGAGATAACAACGTCTAATACTTTCATGCGCGCCCCTATGATTTGTACGCATATTTTTCTGTTAACAATTTTCACGCTCTGGTGCACAAACATAAATTAAAGAATTTTTCCCTCTTCACCAATGTCAATAAAATTTCAATCCAAACTTCTGATATTTTTTTAAAAAAAATATTTTACAAATTAAACTATCAAGCAATAAACATCCACTCTTATCAATAAATTTATTTAGATTTTTTATATAAAATTAATTATTTAATTATTATATCCTGAAATGGGACTAATTAATTTGTTTCAAAATTTTATAGAGAATAATAGTTAAATAGTTGATCTAATTTAATCAATAAACTGTGTTAGTTAGAATCTAAATACAAGCTTATTCTTCATAAAACTTAGGGACACAACTGTTATTATTCTTCACAACTATTTGTCCTGGTGATTTTGCTAAAAATATGGTCTTTATTTTATGCATATGTTCCTTTTATAAAGACACGCTAATTTATACAAATGGTTTTATGATTGCATCTATTCTTGCCGTTGGAGTACGAGAGTTCAGCTTCATCCAAAACTAGATGGAGTCCCGTTTACCGTCATGTCTGACACAGCAAATATAGATGTCACGTGGAGCTTCTACTCCAACAATTTATAGCAAAGCCACCGTTGGCCGGATTATCAAAATTAGCTAGTTAAAAAAATAATAATAGTAAAAAAAGATTTTTTTCTTTTTATTTTTCATGTCATTGCATGATTTTTTTTATAATATTGATAACGTAATTGTTTTAGATCTTTAAATTTAAATATTTTAATTTTTATCATTGGTTTTATTAATTGTTGTTTCGTATGGTTAATCTAATGATCATAAGTATTTTTTTAACCTTAATCTTTTTTTAAAAAAATATTTGTTATTTTTTGCAGGGATTTTAAAAATTAAATAAATTATTTTATTTTTACTAGTAAAAACTTAAATTTTAAAGAGTAAATGTTGTAAAATATTTTTAAAATATTAAAGTATTATTTACTTATTTGACAATCGTACTTCATTCTTTTCATAACATAACTTAAAAAAATTATCTATTAAAATAATTTTATAATTTTTAACAAAAACTCTCATTGACAACCAAACAATTTTTTTTTTAAAAAATAAAAGCTCCACTTATAAAAGATCTATTAATAAAATTTTTACTTAAATAAATTTTATTTAAAAAGTTACACCAAAAGAGCCTCAACTAAGTAAATAAATAATTAATCAATTAGTAATAGGTAACCTTTAAATTAAATTGATGAATTCAAATTCAATAGAGATACTTATGAATAATTCTTAAATGAAATTATAATTACAAAAAGTTAACATAATAATTCTTAAATAAAATTATAATTATAAAAATTAACATCTTAGATTCAGTCCATTTTTTAGATCAAATTCAAATTAATTCAAAATTTTCTGATTTGTTCGATGCTCGGAAAAATTGAATTGACATCGATTTCGACCGCCCTCCGCCATCGCTATGGTTAACTATCCGACGAAGTAAAAACCAAAATTATGGGCCCGAATAATTGTGATGGCAGGCCCAGGTAAAGTGAGCTGGAGCTTTGTCGTCTTAAATGATGTGGGTCCCGCCCCTCATGATCATGATTTGGACGTCACTTCAACCAATTCGATCCAGTGCACTGGAGGCATTCCGCTAAATCTGAAATTATCTATTTCTTCTCTCTGAAATTATTTATGTCTTCTCAATGCTTTTGTTTTTTTGGTCCGATGCGTTCGAATCGCTCTCAAGTAATTTTTTTTTTTATAATTATACGGTTAAAATTATTATAAATTTATTATTATTATTTATTATTTTATATGTGTGATTATGATTTATGTTCTAACTCAGAGCAAGAGCAACTCTAAGAAAGACGTAGCCTGTTTATCTTTTTATTAGTTATCTCTTTACCATGCTTGTTAGCTGCATTTTGTCCGGTGCCAGACTGCCAGTAAATATATTGTTCATCTTGCACTTCTTGTTGTGTGCGAAAACATTGCGAAATTATTTTTTGGGCTTAACAAACATGGAAGCAGATAGACCCCCCCCGTGGAGCTATTAGCATGTATAAAAGTCCTTTTAAACCCCATTTTCTCAATACACCCCATTTAAATATTTAAAAGTTTCATAATTTCTGTTAACAACCCATTTAATTTTAAAAATAACCTTGATTTACCTATTAATTTCCAAGTGCCTCCAACGAGGTGTTGTTCTCAATCCTTCTGGTTTGTCAAACTCCTTCATCAACTAATTTTATTGTGATTCATTTTATTTTATTTTTTAACCTTGTTAAACCTAGATGAGTATATGCAAACCAAAATAATTTTTTTTATTTATTAAGACCCACAAATAAAAAATAATAATGGATAATTGATTTTATTTTTTTTTAATTTGCTGCGATCGAGAGATAAAAATGAAAGTTGAAACACAAATAGAAATAAAAACTCTGAAACTTGGTCATTCAATCGCAAAATTAGTGTGTATAGCTTATCTGATGGTCATGAGTACTTATATAATCTCATAAGCTCTTACCAATTTTTTTTTTTAAATTTTTTTTTAGTAGAGATTTTGAAGATTAAACAAGTTATTTTGCTTTTACTAGTAAAGGCTCAAATATTGGGCTTTTGGTGTGGAGGTTGAAATTTTTTTAAAAAAATTAAAATATCTAAAATATCCTTTATTTATTTGATAATTTTATTTTATACTTTTCATAACATAACTTTAAAAAACTTACCTATTAAAGTAATTTTGTAATTTCTAATAATAACTCTCATTAACAACCAAATAACTAAATTTTTTTTAGTAAATACTCTACTTGTAAAAATTCTACTAATAAAATCTCTAATTGAAAAGGTATACCAATCAGAGCTTTAATCTTAATTTCAAGAACGCGCACCCTTTATATTTTCTATTTTTGGGTTTTGGCTCATTATTCCCATATTTGACTGTAACTAACCGCCTACTAATGAACAAGTGAAGACCAAATTGCCTCACCATGTAAAGAGTTCTACTCAAGAGCGTGGGGTTTGAACAGATTTATTTGTACCTGTTTACGCAATTTCAGTAAAATCTAAAACAGTAAAGATGCAAAGGGGGTTTTGTAAGTATTTTGGAGGTGTGCTAATACTTCCACCAGCACTTGTTTCTATGCAGTTCATTTGTGGAAGCCCATGTTTGTTTTCGTCCAGTGAGAAGGCTTCGCCTTTCAACTGAAACGGCCCAACGTTGAGGCCCAAGCAAGACTCAAGAAGATAACACGTGCTGTAGAACTACAAAAGCGTGGGACAACTTTAAGGGTCAAGTTAGACCAAACTCTCTTGTACTCGAACTCGAAGGATAGAGATAGAGAACATAGGTTGAAAAAAAAAAAAAAACAGATGAGATTTGGAAAATAAAGGTCTGCTTAGTCGAGTCGAGTCGAGTTGAGTTGAGTTTTGAATTGTTCCCCAAATTCATTCTTCAACAGCATATCCATCCGCACACCACTTCGCTTCAACCACCACCAGTACCGCTACCGCCGTCGACAGTTGTCTATAGTCAACCATCACTGATCGCACACATGGTCGAGCAAACCCAGTCCCAAACCCAGAACCAACCCGAACCTCAACCCGAACCCGAAACGCAGCCTCCACCGAACCAGGATTCCACTACTGCTCTCGCCGTCATTCCGGTCCAATCGGAAACCGCTAACAACGCAACCATTACCCATGCTAATGTTACGCCCCAGACATCATCCCCTCCGTCAAAAATTCCGTTACGTCCTCGAAAAATCCGAAAACTCTCCCCCGATAACGGAGTCGACCAAACCAGTTCATCTCAACCAACCGAATCGTCGAAAGCCACATCAGCGAAATCCACAAAATCCCGAGCCATTCAACAGCAACAACAAACCCTAACTGTTCCCAGAATTATCGCTCGGCCGTTATCGTCCGAAGGCGAAGTCGAAGCTGCGATTCGCCATCTCCGTAACGCGGATCGACAGTTAGCTTCGTTAATTGACATCCACCCGCCTCCGACTTTCGATTCCTTTCACACTCCGTTTTTAGCCCTAACTCGCAGCATCCTTTATCAGCAGTTAGCTTTCAAAGCTGGCACATCGATTTATACGCGCTTCATCGCGCTTTGTGGTGGCGAAGCTGGAGTCGTTCCAGAGACGGTACTTGCTTTAACCCCTCAACAGCTGCGACAAATTGGGGTCTCAGGCCGGAAGGCGAGTTATCTTCACGATCTCGCGAGAAAATACCAGAATGGAATACTGTCTGACTCCGCGATTGTAAATATGGATGATAAATCGCTCTTCACGATGCTTACAATGGTTAATGGAATCGGCTCATGGTCGGTACACATGTTCATGATTTTCTCGCTGCATAGACCGGATGTTTTGCCGATTAACGATCTCGGTGTGAGGAAAGGAGTTCAGTTGCTGTACAGTTTGGAGGAGTTGCCAAGGCCGTCACAGATGGACCAGTTGTGTGAGAAGTGGAGGCCATATAGGTCTGTGGCTTCGTGGTATCTATGGAGGTTTGTGGAAGCCAAGGGAGCACCTTCTAGTGCGGCGGCAGTGGCGGCTGGTGCTGCATTGCCGCAGCCACAGCAGGAGGAGCAGCAGCAGCCTCAGCTTTTGGATCAGATAAATAGCCTTATCAACATTGGGTACAATGACTTTCACATCAATTCTTAGGTTGTCTATTTTGATGCCCTTTCTTTAGACTCTTGCTTGTGTAAATGTTTCGTTTTTTAGTGTTTCTATGCACAATTGTGATTATTTTTCTCATATTTCTATTTTGCGTCGTGGTTGCAGAGATTGCAGTGTTAACCTGTAATGCTTATGCCTTAGCTGTATCTTTACTACTGTCTCTTTTGGTTAATAGTTTGTTATTAAGTTAATTTGGGACAAATCATTTGCTTCCTGGTATAAACTGAATGCTTAAACTGTCAAAGATTTCTGTGTTACCTTTTTGTTGTTTATTTGTTTCTAATTATTGTTGAATATGGTTTGGTTCTTGCTAATTGATCGAGGTCCAAGTGGGGTCTATCTTGGAAGCTTCATGTAGGATCCACAGGGTTTTAGAAGTATTTTGAAGACTGCTTTACAAAAAGGGTTCATTCATTGTGCTTCTCTTACCACTTAAGCTCTGTTTGCTGTAATTTTTTCGTTTTCTTATTATCCAACATATATATTATATTCTGAAACCAGCCCTTTCTGGAAAATGTGGTTCCATATTTCAATGTTTTCATTAAATCTTCACTATGTTTTTTCTTTTTAATGTTAGATGCTCTCGATTCTTTTTAATTTTTTTTTTTTTTTTTTTGTCATTGATATGCCCTTGATTTTCATAAAACACTGTAAGTTTGGTTTCAGTATATTGATCTCTGAAGATTTGAGTCAATCAGCATTTCCATTTTGCTTCAGATAATTCATTGAACACGGCTCTTTTATGAGAGTGCCAAGTTTTTGCTTGTATGAAGATGAATTCTTATGTACTGGTGTGATTACTAGATTCTGTTATTTTATTGGACATGAAGTGGCGGAAAATAAAATTTAGTCTGTTTTTCATTTAAAGAACCATAATGCGAACCAAAATGTGAAATTTGTTCTGGGGCATGATATCAATGTTTGGATAAAGTTGACATGGGATTGAAATAACAGAAGTACTATACAGCCTTATCTTCTCATTTGGAGATGAAGAACTAACAAACATGTTGATCTGTGCTATTAAATATGCAATTTTAGGTTGATTTGTCTATTCCAAATTCAGCTCAATTGTTGGTAAAGAAAGAGAGTATGGGATCTACCAACTTTCCATAAGTCATATGGGTGAACTTGTGTTGGTATGTAATGTAATGTGTGCTGTCTTCTGTCCATGTTGACAGAAATTGTGGAAATGAGATTAAGACCTTTTAGCCTTAATATTCCCCTGAGTGTTCAATAGGGAGTTATCTCTAGGTAGTTTTTTCCGAAGTTGAGTTGAGCAAGAATATCACTCTTTCCATTTTGAAAATGATAACAAATAGATGTGTGGAAATGTAATATTACTTTGCAGCAGTGTTTTTGCACCTATAAGCTCTGGAGAGAATAAAATATCAGCATACTCATGGAAAGAAGATGGCCTTCATTTTTATCTAGCTTGAGTTAGTTGCTTCATTGTTCTGTTAATTGCAAGTGTGTTAGAGTGGAAATCATTATGAATTTATTCTGTAACTGTTTGATTTTTCGTTGATATAACTGTCTACGACATGCCACTTCTCGCTTTGGCAGATTGTAAAACATGTGTAATGCAAGTTGGGATTTAATTTTGGTTAATAATTTAGGTAGATGCAACACCCAAGCCTTTTTCGAAGATCATTTTTCCCCTTTTTTTTCATTTTTGTTGGATTGGAAGACTTAAGTTTGGTCTCTTATAAGCAGTTGATAGCACAATGGTGGATATTTTGACCCATCTTCCTTCCTTTCTAGATGTTCTTAAACTCTTCTCTACTATCAGTTTGTATAATTACTTCTAGACAATTGTATACTAGAGGTTTTACTTGATAACTTTCAGTTAAACGCTATTGTCTTTATGATGATTTCTTAACAACTTTTGTTTGACTTGCATATTGTTAGGGCCTGTGCTTGGGGACAATAATAGGAAAATTTAAAGAAGTTTGTCAGTTATCTCTGTCAATTGGTCAGTTTGAAGTGAAGTTTTTCAAAGCAATGCTAGTGTATTCATGGGAAATATGGCTGCTGGAAGGTTGGAAATTAAAAGCGATGAGTGTTTTAACTTCTATATGGTAATTCTGCTCAGAGGTTAAGTTAAATAAACATCATCTGTGCTCTAGTTCTTTGCTGTAGGACACCAACTTTCGGGTGTTAGTGGACAGTGGACTCTTATAGGAAACTACAGAATGAGAATGCTTCAGTGCTTTGCTTTTGACATTTGACTGTGATTCGGATCCGTTGTTGAACTTCAATATATCTGCGATGCAATCTTGATTACTTTGCTTGTGTGAATTTGGACCTTTTTTGATCAAATATGCTGTTCAGTGCATGCATGGCTGACTAAACTGATTACATAACCGTCAAGTCTTAGTTATGGGGAGATGATATTTTAAGCGTGGACAATTTCTAAAGAGATGGACTATATTCTAGAGCATATTTCTTTTATTGAGCAAAATGAGCTTGCTTAGCTCTATTTACATGATGCTAGCTAATAAGTGTATTAATTAACAGTGACACTAGAAGTTTTAGAGTTTTGATGTGAGTGACAAGAGGCATTTGGCTCGATAACTCATTTCGTTCATGAGCGACTTGAGAAGAAGTCTCAGGGTATGAACGAACTTATATTGAGGGATTGGCTTAAGATCAATTGAAGGTGGGAAATGGAACTTCTCGTCTTTAGGAATCTTAGGATAGGTTTGCGAATGCTTCAGCTTCCCGAATAATCTATTTTAGGATAGATTTTGAAGGAATCAGCTTCATAAATAATTCAGTTACATGTTTGATAAATTTAAATTATAATGTAATCACTAATCATACGATTGAGCATGTATGTTTAGTATATTAATCAAAAAGGTAAACATGTATATTGAAATGACCAAAATAGATTAATTATATTTTGGTTATGTGGAAACCGATTACGATTAATTTTAAAGCATATTATTTAATAAATAAATATTTTTTTTGTTTTTTTTCAACTTTCTATTAATATATATTTTTCTATTAATCATTAACATTAAATGCCAATTAATAAGATATTTTTTAAGTTTATGTTATCTTACCGAAAAAATCATTAGTCAATATTAAATACTAATTAATAAATAATTTTTATAACCCAAAAAAAATAATTGAAAGGTGGCTAAATTTTTCGTTGGCAGCAAAAGACAACAGTGCTGTTAACGGCGAGGGGAAAATTGTCCTATGGTGACGTATCCACCAACGACGCTCAAACTTTCGCGGTCTACGCATCCGTATCACAAAAAGGTTCTCCTAAACAAGTGGCGGTAATATGACCTCACCCTTGAATTGAATCAGGTGGTTTTTGATTCACTGGCACCATGGATAGAAGCAATGCAATCTACGGAAGCCGCTCTTCTATCCACTGGACGGGGCGGGGAACGTCATTACACTTCGTTAGACGACGGCGTTATATTGCCCCCACTTTTGGGAGGCATTTACTCCACCGCCTGATTTTTTTTGCTGCCGAGACTGGTACCATTACGTAGATCGTGAAATTTTGAGTCTAATGGAACCAGATTTATCAATAAAAGACAACTTTCTTTTTGCTGGTGTCGGAAAAATCTCGCCAACGATGGTGTCGGGACCATATGTCCAGTCTTTTATTTATTTATTTTACTTTTAATTTATAAATTTTATATATTAATTACTTCTTGTGTGAGGGTATTTATGAAGGATACCTTAAAAAATTGATTTTTAAATAATCAGATTCGGAAAAGTTACTTAACCATCCGGTATCCGGCGACCACATTGGGCCCTGACTACTTCGAATTTGGGCCGGGTGCTAATAAAGTCTTCCCAACGAGAGCGACTCCCATGAGACTCAAATTGAGGAGCAAATCCAATAAAGCCACCTAAGGGTTTCAACCGACGCCAGTTGAACCAACACCTCGTTGGTTTGGAAAAGTTACTTTAAGTTGCTTTCAAAATTAGATTATTTGAAAATCACTTTTAAGGTGCATTTGAAATTGAGGATGGACAACTGTAATTTAAAAATTATAATATTAAAGTGTTTGGTAAACATTAGCTGTTGTAATTTAAAAATTATATTGATATAATTTTTCACTTGTATGATGAAAAATTTATTATGTCTTTAATAATTTTGAGATTTTGTCAAAATTATTATTTAAAATTTATATTTACTATATATTGTTAATTTTTATTTCATAGTTATAGTTTGTTTTCCTACCTCAATCCCACACAAGACCTTAGAGTGAATTTATCAAAGACTTTTTGATTGGTAGATTGTCGAATAACTTAATATATGACAATCTAAGGCAATTTCAAACATGCACTTATTCACATCTTTTAGTATTGAAAGATGGGATCACAGTTTTGTAAAATACTTGTAATTATCGACTTGTATTCTTTCATTGTTGTCCAAATCATTTAACGAATTTTATTATAAAAAAACTTATAATGTCTATATTATTTAATAGATTATTTCAGAATCATTTTTAAAATAAATTGACTAAACATTTTTTGATTGCTAAATTGTCAATTTAAGGCAATCTCAACCATGCACTATGTATTGAAAGGGGGGATCACAATTTTACGATATACTTATAATTATCGTTGTGTTCTTGTATCTTAGTCCAAATCATTTGACAAACTTCATTATCAAGTGCTTATATAATGTCTATATTATTCAATACATTAGATAGCATCAATAATGAGTGCGTGGTTATATAAAAGCATTTTGTATGAGCGCGACAATCCGAGGACGGCTTGGATCAGTCATCAGATATTACATGGAAGATAGAGACAAGAAGAACATAAACTCCTATAAACACCAATAATAATGCGACGTTCTCTTAATAAATTTATAGTTGGCCTGATGATCAAAGTGGGATATTCTTGTGGAATATCTGTTTATTCTTTCGAGTAGATATCATTGTCCGCATTAGGACAGCGACGTGAAAAATATATGCACATTTTTTCGCTATAAAGTCTGCCTAAGCTGATCGGGTGATTCACTTGACAAACGAATTGATATTGATTGATACACAAAAAGAAGCAACATGAACTACGAGAATTACGACCCTTCTTTCCCAGACCAACCCGTTGTTGATCTCTACCTCCCAGTTTGGGCCAATTTACCAGCCTTCAGGTCCAAGCCAGCTTTTATCTGGGTCGAAGATGACTCAACCGAAGGCTCAATACTGACCTATGCTCAACTAAATGACTCGGCGCAATCCGTTTCATCGCAATTGCCAACTCAATTGCAAAGGGGTGACACCGTTGTCATTTTATGCCCACCGGGACTCGAGCTTGTTGAGATAATATTTGGGTGCCAAAGAGCGGGCCTTTCGATCATTCCCATGATTCCACCTGACCCATCTTTTGCTAAAGGAAACCATCACCATCTCGTTAGAGTTCTCTCACAGACAAAGGCCAAAGCTGCCATTGCTGACCAATATTACATTGCCCGTGTCAGAGAATATATCTCTTCTGCTCCTTCCAACAATAGAAACAGAAGTAGAAATGTTGCAGAAATGCTGCAGAACCTAAGGTGGATTTCTACACATGACATCAAAGGCAAAAGGGCTGATTTGAACAAGGATTCTTTCGTGTATAAAGGGTGCAAACAAGATGAACTGTATTTGATTCAGTACACTTCAGGTTCAACTGGGATTCCAAAGCCGGTGCTCGTGACTGCAGGCTCTGCTGCTCACAATGCCAGAGCAGCAAGAAAATGCTATGATCTTCATCCGAATAGCGTCATAGTCTCATGGTTGCCTCAGTACCATGACTGTGGCCTCATGTTTCTGTTACTGACTATCGTGTCTGGTGCAACTTGTGTGCTAACATCACCTACCGCATTTGTTAAGAGTCCAAGAATATGGCTTGAGATGATCACAAGTTATAAAGCTACTTGCACTCCTGTTCCGTCATTCACCTTACCACTTGTTGTGAAGCGGGGTGGGATTAACGACAGAGGCAGCTGGAGGCCAATTAGTCTAGGGAGCATGAGAAACCTTATAATCATCAACGAGCCAATTTACAAGAAGTCAGTCGAAGAGTTTGTCAATTTGTTGAAGCCTCTGGGGCTAAACCCGTCATCTATCTCCCCATCCTACGGCTTAGCAGAGAACTGCACCTTTGTTTCAACAGCCTGGAGAAGCTACGACGACTCTCCTATTCACAACATTCCATCTCACAACAAGCTCTTACCAAGTGCGAGACTTTCTTCCCAACACGAAGGAGATGATGAGGATATTGAGATCGTTGTAGTAAATGAAGATACCCACGAGCCTGTTGCTGATGGAATCGAGGGCGAAATTTGGGTGTCATCACCAAGCAATGCTTCTGGTTACCTGGGTCACCCTTTCTTAACCAGAGAGATATTCCAAGCAAGACTCGGCAACATCACCGGCCGATGTTACCTCCGTACAGGGGACAGAGGAATTGTGAAAGGTGAAGAAAGATTTCTCTTCGTGATTGGTCGATGTGCAGATGTTATCAAGCTTGAGAACAGTCATCATCAAGAGACACACGTACACCCTCATTATATAGAAACCACTGCTTATAGTAGCTGTCCCGAGTATCTACGAGGAGGTTGCCTTGCTGCGTTCACGATTTCAAGAACGATCGTTCTTGTTGGTGAGATGCAGAGAGTAGAAAAAGATACGAGGGTTTTGACGATCATTTGTGAAAAGATCAAGAAAAGCGTCTTGAAAGAAGAAAATGTTGATGTTGGGCTGCTGATTCTTGTGAAAAGTGGAGATGTTCCGAAAACCACTTCAGGTAAAATACAAAGATGGGCAGCTAAGGATAAGCTGATCGGAGGCCAAATGAGTATAGTAATGGAGATGCGATTTGACTACAGTGAGAGCCTCTTGTTGTCACCTTGGCAAATAACTCCTTCAAGTAAATTCGCAGGAGGAGGAGGCCGTTTGCTCTCTGCATTGTAATAACAATAATAATATTAAGGTCTTTTTTTTTTTTTTTGTCTTCAGGTGTCTGAGAATGAATGGTATTAATCGATTGCTGCTAAATATCAAGAGGAACGAGAGAAAGATGAGAGAAACTACAATCTAAGCTATTGTTTTGCCTCTTCTCTCTCTCTTCTGCCAGCTTTTTCTCTCTCTCTCTTCTCTCAGCACATGTTTCATTCTCTCGTCTTTCTCTCGTTCTTCTTGATACTTAACATTTTCCATTAATTTGGTTTGCTTGGCTACCACAAAACTCTAGAAAGACAAAACATTGTTTATTAATACAATATTTGTATTTAGTTAATTAAATTTAAATAACTTATCTAATAACAAACAATTATAACATTAGAGTGAGCTTTTAATCTGACCATATTAGATCAGGATAAATTAAAAGATAAAAATATTTTAATATGTTATAATAGTACAAAATATATTATATTTATTTCTAACCTTAATATAATTAAAAACCTCTGATTAAAAAATTATTGTACAAGATTATATTTTACTAGCATGAAATACACAAAGAGTAGTGCTAGGGAGCGGGAGGAACGAGAGAATGATGAGAAAAACGGCAGCAGTTGCTGCCGTTTCGCCTCTCATTCCCCTAGCTCGTTAAAACAATAAAAAATAAAAAAATTGAATAAAGAAATGGCGCATGTAGAGTGAAATCCAAGCCTTATCTCCTCATGCAGGCTTTCCTCTTCCACTTTCCTCTCTCCTCACGCAAATCACCATTATTGTTCACGGCAACAACTGCTCACAGCTTTATCTACTCCTAGCCAGCCTTTCCTCTTCCACTCTCATCTCTCCTCACGCAAATCACCATCTTCTCAACTTAGCAATTGCTCGCAACTTCTCTCTCCAGCCAACCTTTCCTCTTCCACTCTTCTACCTCTTCACGCAAATCACCATCATCGTTCACGGCAGCAATTGCTCACGATGACGCGCCATCATCGTTCACGAAAAAACACTCTTCACGGCAAAGCACGTTTCCTCATCCACTTGTCTCTCCTCACAAAAAATTACCATCATCGTTCATGGAAAGCAACACTATTTCCCCCTCTCTCTCGGCTCTCTCGGCAACATTAAATAAGCAAAATGGTGCCTTTTTCAACTTGTTAGTGGAAGCTAAAGTTTTGTATTCAGAAATTTATGATATTCTTTACTTTTCTGGATGTTAAAGGATCAGCTCTAATTATTGATAGATGGCTACAATTGGCTGTAGAAGATGGGGTTAGAGAGTTAGATTTTGAGAACATAACAGATGAAAACAGAGTGTACACGTTGCCTCAGGCAATCTTTTCTGCTATTTTTGTGACAAATTTAAGGCTAGTTTGGTGTCGATTGGAGTAGCCGTTTGATTCTATAATGTTGCATTCCTTAAAAAAGCTAACTCTAGAGTGAGTCTGTTTAAATGAACAGATGGTTCAAAAGCTTGCTACTGAGTTTCTGTACATTTGAGGTGGCTAGGTCTCCTTATCTGAAAAAGTTAGATTTAATTTTTTGTATATTTTGCTGACTATGAGTTTAATCACCTTATCTCAAAATTTCTTTTACTTGAGGATCTGTTTGTGACGCGCTGTTGTTTGCCCGGAAAGATAAAGATCTCGAGTAATCAACTTAAGAACTTACTGTTTCGTAGCTGCAAATATTTGAAGGCAATTGATGTTGATATTCATAATTTATGTTTGTTTACTTATGAGTTTAATCCAATTCCCATTATATCAATAAATGTTCCTTGTCCATGGAAAGGCAGCTTTGAGTGTAAAGGTGTTCTCAACACTCATTGGTACCTCAAACTAAAGAAATTTCTTAGAGTATCCAAGCAAATTGAAAGTTTAAAGCTATCTTTGTATTCGAGTAAGGTATGCTACAAAATTCATATCATAGATTTTTAACATTTCATTTTATGTTGTCACTATTGTTTATTGTTATTAATTTTCTTTTTCTCTTCCCGTCTTTGTTCTTTGCCATTTATCAAGGTCTTATATAATTTAGATGAACTCAGTGAATTTTCCCCTTCAGTTCTTTTACAAGTTGAGAATCTGGAGTTGCATACAAATTTGCCATTATCGGATTATGAAACTTTATTGGATTGTGTTTTCTAGGTTTGTCATCCTAGGACTTTGCGAGTGAATGTGATGTTTGAGGAAGATCACAAATTCATTGCGGTATATTCAGATTACCGATCAGTAATAAAGCAGATAAATTTTTTCCGTTGGAGAAGTAACACACAAGCTTAATGATTAACAATATAATTGTGTTACTAAGGCTAGGAGAAGAAAATTCACTTTAAAATTTGAGCTAATCTTCTTATTTTTCTTTCACTAAGCATGCGATCTAAACCAAAATTCACAGCAATTCTACCCAACTTTTCCAATTCTGCACAAAAACTACCCAACGAGACCTAAAAAGAAAAACCCCCAAATCCAACACACCCACCAAAACCAGATCTTTCACAGAAATGTCAAAAAAAAATTCGGACATCAATCAATTATTTTTCAATTAGTTTCGAACCTACAAAAGAAATGTCAAAAAAAAATTAAATTACAGAAGTGATTTGCGTGAGGAGTGTTTTGCCATGAACAATGATGGTGATTTGCGTGAGAAGAAAGGAGAGTGGAAGGCAGGCTGGAGATAAGCCGTGAGCAGTTGCTAAGTTAAGAAGATGAGGAAAAGTTGGTTGGAGATAAAGCCGTGAGCGGTTGCTGCAGTGAATGATAATGGTGATTTGCGTGAGGAGAGAGGAAAGTGGAAGAGGTAAGCCTGTGTGAGGAGACAATGTTTGGATTTCAATCTGCACGCGCCATTTCTTTATTCAATTTTGTTATTATTTTATTGTTTTAATGGGCCAGAGGAATGAGAAGCAAAACGGCAGCAACTGTTGCCGTTTCTCTCGTGATTCTCTTGTTCCTCTCGCTCCCTAGCATTTTCCATACACAAATATATGCGGAGGAAAGATTTGGCAACCAACTTCCAAACTTAAGTGTTGCAGCCTATGCCAGTTTCCTTGGGCCAGTTATGGGCCCTCAAATTTTGCAATGTGAAAGATCTTTATGAAAGAGTGACGATATTGGCACCCCTCTATTTTTCTTATAAAACCCCACTCGCTCTGCATTCACAATTTTATTCTTTACATTTTAAATCGTATTATATATAAAATCTTACCTTATTAAGGGTGCGTTTGAGATTAAGGTTGAGTAGTTGTACCTTAAAAGTTACAGCATTAAAGTGTTTGATAAACACTAGTTGCTGTATCTTATAAACTATATTAATATGATTTTTCACTTATATAATGAAAATTTTATTGTATCTTTAATAATTTTATCAAAATTATTATTTAAAATTTACATTTACTATATATATTTAATTTTTATTTCATAATTACAATTTTTTTTCCACAGCAGCTGTACCTTAAAAGCTGCAGCACCTCAATCCCAAACACACCCTAAATCCATGTATGATTTTTTACTCTAACTCTTTTTCTACTAAAAACTCGAAAAAACTGACATTTAAAAAAAATCAATTGTAAAAGAGTAAGAATTTGATTTCAAGAAACTTTTTTTTTTTGGTTTTAACTTAACAATTTATTTTTATAGAAAAGATAATTTTGTAATTTTTTTCATAAATTACTAACTTTATTAAAATGTTAGAGAACAAACAAACCTTGTATGTATTTATACATATTTATTGAGGAGAAAAGACAAATAAGGACTATTTTAAAAAGGCACTTATTACCTTACATAATAATGTAAGGTACACAACTATCCTACAACCGTTCAATAAAAATTCAACAGCTGTAAAAATATAAAGTAACATAATTTTTTTTTTTTCACAATCGTTGAATTTTCATTGAAAGGTTGCAAAACAATTATGTATTATGTAAGGTAACAAGTTACTTTTAAGAATAACTCAAAAGGGTTTAAAAATGATAATGGAGGGGTGCTGCTAGAATCACCCTTCATGAAAATAATAAACTTAGCCTTTGAAACATTTAACTCTCAAAATATGTATGTCGTGACTCATAAGCCATTGAGCGAAAACAAAAATGTCAATAGAACCATCATGTCCAGTTAGGAGTGACAAAAAAATTCAGGCCGGCCCAAACCCAGTTAAGCCCAACCCAAGCTCGCGGGCCTAAAGCCCGGCCCGCAAGGGATGGGCCTAGATTTGGCCCCAAAAATTGTAAAGCTCACATATGTTGGGCCTGGATAAGGGCTTAACAAAAAAAGCTTGGATTTGGCTCGGCTTTTTTAAATTTTTGAATAAAAAATTAATTTAATTTAAATAAAAAAGAAAAAAACTCAAAATATTAAATTAGTTTAATTTTTTATATTAGTATTTGTTATTTTATTAGGTTGTATTACTAATATTTTATGTATTGGACTATTATTTTATCATATATTAGATGATTATCTTTAATTTAAATATTTTTTCTTAATTTAAAAAATATTTTATAATTAATTTAAAAAATTCAGGCCCGGCCCGTCTAAAATTGAACGAACTTTTAAAAAATCTTAACTTTATTTGAATGATGTGGGCTTTAATCGAGCTTTCGAAAAGCCTGATCCAAGCCTGCAAATTGCCATCCCTACGTCCAGTGATATCACACGAAAGGTCCTTAAAGAGTTGAAAACATTAGAAAAGACGTACGGTGGGTCCAAAATTGAGCGGACTTTTGAAGGGTTTGGACTTTGTTTGAATGATGTGGGCTTGGACTGAGCTTTCGAAAAGCCCGACCTGCAAATTGTCATCCCTCCGTCCAGTGATATCACACGAAAGGTCCTTAAAGAGTTGGAAAAATTAGAAAAGACGTGCGGTGGGTCCAACTTGTGCAGAGACTGAAGCAAATTCGAAATGACCGGGCCCAACACTACAGAGATGGGCCTCAACATTTGGTTGCATTTTTTTTTTTTATATTTGACCCCTCAAATTTCCTCTCTAAATTCTATTTTTTCAATTAATCTCATTCATTTTTAGGATTATCCTTGTTAAAAAATGAAAATATAATTGAAAACGATCAATAAATTCTGCAGCAACTGCTAATCAAAATCTCCTCATTTACTTGGTTACAAAGATGTAAATCAGCACCAAAAGTTTAAAATATCATAGCTTAATAAAAAAGACAATATAGTGTTTTTTTTTTTTTTTTTGTGGATAGTACAAGACAGTATGGTTAAAATGAAAGAAATAAGAAAGACAAAGAAAAGGGGAATTGATTTTGGATTGATTTGAGAACTTACTTTTGTTAATTAAGTAACTAATCAATTAAGTTGAAATCAAGGTAGTTTTCACGGAAACAACCACTAGTTTTTGATTATGGGATAGACAACAGCAGGCTTCAACGACTTCAAATCATCTCGAAAATCACAAGGCTTGACTTCTAAGACATAATTCTTATTGGCTTTACGTTTACCTGCAGACGAAATAACGATGGATTTTGGCCGGTGGATGGGATTTTGTTGGAAAGGTCAATGGACGGTGGTGTAATAGCTTGAGGTGGTGCCAATGATAGTGGAAGGTGGATAAGATTTATGGAATATTAATTAGCATTATTTTTATGAGATGTATTTCTCATATCAATTCACAATTATGTTTTTGAGATTTTATGATGGTTGTGTTGCTATCTTGGACTTTGGCTGTCTTAATTATTTCAATCCTAGTGGGTTTTCATTTATTTATTTTTTTAAAAATCACAAGTTTAGAATTATCTGTACTGTGTAAGACAATTAAGAGGAGAGGGGATCGACATATCTGTTGATTTATTTATTTTTCTCATACCCATCCACGAGGATGTTAAAGTGCTCCCTCTTCTCATCTTTGGTGTTAATTTTTTTTTTTTTTTGAATATTTCATTCACAATCTCTAATCTTAATGGAGATCAGGGCCTCTGATCTCTTGGGATATTTTCGCTCCCTAATCCCCGCTATCTGAAAATTCACGATTGTGACAAAAAAACTGCAACACATCATTACGGCTAGTCCATCAAGCAAGCAGTGGATTATACTGAATGCTTTATAAACACAAAACAGACGCAGCAGACAGGAGTGACACCCCAACCCCAACTGCACCAATTAATAATTATTATTTAAAAAAAAAAAAGAAATTAATTGCGTAATAATAGAGCTCAAAATAAATGCTACTCTTTTTTTTTTTGGAAAGAAAATGCTACAAATTAAACATAATAAATAATGCAGATTACATAAATCTCCAGACTCACTTAGACTCGTGTGTTTGTCAATTGCGAATCTGACAATACGAATTCGTTATGAGCAATTAGAAAACATGGACAAAAAAAAAATTTAAAAGCAAAGCATGTAAAAACAGATATATATATATATATATATATTTTATAAAATATGATGATATGAGTTTTAGTATGAAAGTTTTGTACTCATTCATTTGTGTCATCTTATTAATGAGGTTGAAAACAAAGACTGTGAATGTACTAATTGATGTGGCACGGTAACAAGTAGCAACTTGTTTTTGCTTGTGTCGTTAGTATTGTAGTATCACTTTTATGCAGTTCAGTTTGGCCTTTATGAATCGAATCTCCAATTCACCCAGAGAAAAAAGAAGAAAAGCAAAAGAGAGAAAGAAAAGCAAAAGAGGGAGAGAAAAGCAAAACCGTGACATCATGAACGTCTGCAGTTTGCAGGATTTTGATGGGTAATTTTTAAAAACCTCCCCTGAGATTTGAGGCTGTTGCAAGTAGATGGTGAAAATCATTTTATTTATAAAAGGCCCCCTACCGTTAGTTAAAATTTTCATTGACTAACTGTTGACTTTGAAAAGACAATATTACCCCCAATATTTACAATTCTAAATATTTACAATTTCATAAGTAATTAAAACAATTATTTTCACCATGATCAAGTTATTGATATTTCCTTAAAATCTTAAAAAAATAAAATTACAAATCTTAAAATAATTTTTTTAAAGTTTGTAATAAAATTACAAATCTTAATTATTTGATATAAAAATGTAATTTTTTAAAGTTTGTAATAAAATTACAAATCTTAATTATTTGATATAAAAATATATTTTTTTTAAGTTTGTAATTTTAATTTTTTTAAGATTTTAAGGAAATTTTAACTGACGTAAACTTTTTTTTTAAGTTTGTAATAAAATTACAAATCTTAATTATTTGATATAAAAATGTAATTTTTTAAAGTTTGTAATAAAATTACAAATCTTAATTATTTGATATAAAAATATAATTTTTTTTAAGTTTGTAATTTTATTTTTTTTAAGATTTTAAGGAAATTTTAACTGACGTAAATTTTTTTTTTAAGTTTGTAATAAAATTACAAATCTTAATTATTTGATATAAAAATATAATTTTTTTTAAGTTTGTAATTTTTTTTTTTAAGATTTTAAGGAAATTTTAACTGACGTAAACTATTATGGGGGTAAACT
>NW_006262201.1:41108432-41109537 GCF_000493195.1 Citrus x clementina
ATCTCAGGGGAGGTTTTTAAAATTACCCGGATTTTGATTATACTTGTGAAAAGGAAAAAAAAAGAAAAAAAAGAAAAGAAAGAAAAGAAAGACAGAGAGAGAGAGGTAAAAAAAAGGGGAGAGTGAGTCCTGTTAAGGATTCTGTTGCTTTGGAAATTCTACTGGCCGTGAAGCTGTCGTGCACCAGAAAAATAAATGAACAGTGGACAGTGAAACAAACAAGTACCAAAGCAAAAACGTGGAGAGGAGGAGACTGAGACGAATAAAAAGGCCTTCGAGTGCATCACGGAAAGGTAAAGACATTGGACATTAGACAGTGCTTGTGTGCAAGCGCAGGTTGCCAGAGATATTTTTCTTACGGAAGTGCCCACACATTCATTTACTGATTTACAATACAATACAATACCTCCTCTGCCCCTGCCTCTGCCTCCCTCTGATAACTTCGTTTGAGTTTCATACATTAACACTACATGACAACTCTTTTCTACAGCGCATGGACCATCTCTTTCTCTTGTTTTGCATGGCCATAGGTGATATTTTCTTGCTTACCCATGGTGTTGAAAAAGTTTTTCATTTTAACTCCCTAATAATGCATTTTCATTCACTTCATAATAATCTTCTTCCCACCCTTTTCTATTGTTTAAAAGGTAGGGGTTCGTGGGTAAAGTTTTAATTCATTTTTTACTTCTTACCTCTCCTCAACGTACTTAACCACCAATCACCCATGTAAATTCTTGTTCAATATGAGTTTAAGTTATGAACAACACATCCTACTAACAAACTTTAACTTCAGAGTTCATTCCATAATAAATATAAATTTTCATCTTTAATATGCCGGCATCAAGTCCATCCTTGAAAGCTAGCTCAATCTTCTTCTTCTTCTTTTTTTATGAGAAAGTAAAGTTTTCTAATTAATGAACTTTGACAATAACATCATAATCTGAACTAGCTCAATCTTTTGAGTTACGTAAGTATGGCCAATCTTTTATATTTTAAACTTTTTATTAATTTTTATTTCAATCAATCATTCCTCCCCCCCCCCACACCCCCATTACTAAGATCTGCACTTGAAGAAACGGTAATCCCACCACCAATTGCCACATTC
>NW_006262201.1:41109637-41117614 GCF_000493195.1 Citrus x clementina
AATAGGCCAATTTTTTGAGTTAAGGAAGGTGGGCCAATTTTTTTATTTTTAAAATTTTTTTTAATTTTTTTTTAAAAAAAATTTTCCCCCCCCCCCCCCCCCCCCCCTCCTCTTTTTACAGCCTTTAGCATAAGGGTCTTCTAACACTACTAGTTTTGAGCACCATAAAAAAAAATTAAAATAAAATAAGTTCATGAATTCAATGGAGTTTAAGGATTTTTATGGAACTTCTTGTAAAAATCAGTATCTAAGTACCAAATGTAACGAATGCAATTATGCGTAAATATAAAGTGAAATTTCAGCAAACATAAAGGACTTAGATATGGAAATGTAATGAGCTTCTAATGTTGTTTTGATTAGCGCGCAAAGGCCTAGCTGTTACACGTTTTATTAATTATTATACATATAATGAAGCTAAAAAAATCAAGAATGAGTTTAGTTCAATGTAGGGATGATCAGTTATTCAAAGCAACGTCGCATCATAAAAGCTGTTTGAGTGTGAGGAGTGGTCTGGAGTACTGTTTAACCATATAGTGTTTGGTCGCCTTTTGGAGCTTAGCCCTAGGGTCATCAAGTGGGTTAAGATAAGAAATAAGGAAAGAGCAATAATGAAGCTGAGAAATACTGGGTCCCAATTTTGCAGGGCGTGGGGGAGGGACGAACATGACGTTGTCGGAATTTTTTTTAAAAAAAATTTATTTCTTTTATTTAAAAGTTCTTAATCTCTATAAATCTTTATATATCTCTTTTTCTCTCTCTAAAAGTTGACCCCTCATAGTTATCTCCCCGGCCTCATCACAAGCAACCAAGTTGTCTCTTGTTGGATACGTAGTTGCCTTGCTGGTGGCACTGAAGCACAAATCATTAACCTAAGCTTTAAAGTTCTCACAACAACACACACCCGCTTTCTCTTTTATTTCTCTCTTGCTATAATTTAGAGCCTTTGGAGAAGAAGATGATGCTGCTGCTGATGGGTATAAATAAAGCTGGAGCTGCTGCCGCCTTGCTGATGCTTTGCTAGCTGTTGCTTGTGTGTGTGTGTGTGTCTCTCTCTCTCTCCAGCTGTGACTGTGAGTATTTTTGTTCCTTTTAACTTTATTGATGTCTTGTTTTTGCTATTATATATTCAAAATAAATCAGTTGAAATTGGAGGCATTTGGTTGGTGGGTGCAGCTGCAGCACCACAATAATAGTTATTAGCGTAACAGATCAGGACATTAATTGTATATAGAATTGGAGAGGGTCGGGGTTAAGGGGTTTGTATGTAGCAGTATGATGATGGAGATTAAGCAAGAAAACGAAACAAAAACTCCAAGAAGAGATGGGAATAATGACAATGGTACCGCAGTGTACAGTTTCAATACTCATCAAACCCTAGATCATAATTTACAACGCCAGCAGCAGCAGCAGCAAGCGAGATCTCCAAACCCAGATCGAGTTACTAGTGTGATTGGTGCCGCAATTGCACCAATCTCCGCAGGATCCAACTCCAAGCCACCCATTAACGTGATCCGGTATCGAGAATGCCTCAAGAACCACGCAGCCTGCATTGGTGGCAACATCTTCGATGGGTGCGGTGAGTTCATGCCTAGCGGGGATGAAGGCACATTGGAAGCCTTGAAATGCGCGGCTTGTGAGTGCCACAGAAACTTTCACCGCAAAGAGATCGATGGGGAGACTGCCCAATTGATCAGCACCGGTAGAAGATCGGCTGTTATGCTGAATCCACTGCAGCTTCCTCCACCGTTGCCATCTCCGACGATGATGCATCACCATCATCATCATCAGAAGTATTCGATAAGCAGGCACACGATGAGCCCATCAAGTGCAATTGTTGCACCAATGAATGTGGCATTTGGTGGTGGGATTAGTGAGTCTTCAAGTGAAGATCTTAGTAATGTGCTTCATTCTGAGGGAGTGCTACAGCATCAGCCACCAGCGGCACCCCCACCGCCACCTCCTTTTGTTTTGTCAAAGAAGCGCTTCCGAACCAAGTTCACGCAGGAGCAAAAGGACAAGATGATGGAGTTTGCTGAGAAAGTTGGGTGGCGCTTTCAGAAGCAAGACGATGATCAAGTTGACAAGTTTTGTGCTGAAGTTGGAATTAAGAGGCATGTCTTCAAAGTTTGGATGCACAATAACAAGAACAATATTGTCAAGAATAAGCAAGAACCTGCTGCTGACCCCGTGTAAGGCGGCCATATACATATGTGAGCTAAGAATTAATTAATTAATTAATTAATTATAGACAATATAGAGATTAGAGGACTTAAATGCTGAATGATTTGCATGTTTAATTCAGATTTAAGCCTTGTGTATCTCTTAATCAATTTGCTAGCTCTAAGCAAAGTATTCTTATTTTGTTAGTTTATGTGAGTTTCTCTTATCCTCGCTATTTATATTATTTTTCTGATTATTGCAGTAAGTAATAACCTCTCATAGCTATTTTGTGATACCGTCCTATGGGCGAAAAGGAAAGTGATTTATCAATCCAGTATTGGATTTGGATGGTTCTTGCTGCCTTTTAACTTTCTGAAAACGCTTTCAGGGGAAGAAAAATGAAACAATGTACACTAAAAATGAGGATGAAAAGGGCGAGTCGCTGAAAGTATGGGTGAGTTAAAAATTAAGGCTAGTTTCATGAAATTCTGGGTCTATATATGCATGAACATCAGTTGTTTCGCAGAAAAATTGAATTGCATGGCCAGCCTGAATCAGGCTTATTTGCCTGCTGTTCCATCAGAAAATGATTTTCTTTGTCAAAAACAATTTTTTTGTACGGAAGATTGTCAGTTTCAATATCACTTATTTACTCTCTTTTTTTTTTTATAATTTTATAATATTATTTTTATTTTTAAATACACTTTTATTAACATTAATTTATAATTTGAATAAATCATATAAATTGAAATTAAAATTAAAATATTTAAATAATAAAAATAGAAATATTGATTTCTATGTGAATGAAAAATTAATAATCAAATATTTCTTAAAAAAATTTCTTATACTATTATTATTTTATATTCTTAAAATAAAATATGAAGTAAATGATTCATTACTCTCTTTTTTTTCTTAAATTTTTTTGTTAAATTTTTTTTAAATATTATAAAATAATATATATTAATTTCACTAAGGCAGAAATTGGGCTCCAGCAAGGGCTCCAATGCTGGAGCATGATATTAATGAGGCCTGCACGGCTGCACCTACTCTTTATCCTTTGTTTTTTTCTTTTTTTTAGAGAAAGTATGCCTTTCAAGGGTACATATTCTTTTATCTACTATACGCATTTTGCTCGAAATCTGATTAGGCATAGGGAAAGCTGGCCCTTTGCAAAGCTCGTCTTTAATTAATTTGGTCAAGATAACAAACAATCATGGGGTCCTCCGATACCTTACAGACTAGTATCGATTTAATTCTTAAAAGTTGTGATTGCAGTGACATTTCCGAATATAACAACAAAATTGATTCAGGTTAGATTTCTATGGAAATGTATCAAGGTTTTAATTGGACTTCATTGGAAGATAACTTGAGAAATTGATTGATTCAAACTTCAAAAGGAATTTCTATTCATAGGCGTGGATGCTTAAATGTAGATTTTGTAGGCTATTAAACTATGAGCGATGATATAATTATAAACTTTTGTACAAATTGATTTGATGTTAACTAATTGGTTGAATAAAAATAAGTTATATGGTCCAAGAAATATGTAATCCAACCAATTAAATCATACCACATCATTTTATATATAAAAAAAAATTGTACAAGATTTTGTACCTATATTATTACTCTTAAATTATATGGCATTATCGTTAATAAACACAAATAGATGTGACGTAATAGCAAATCCATATGTAGGCATCCACAACTGAGAAGTTTTATGCGAATATAATTTTTTAATGAGAGATCACCTGAGTTATTAAAGTAATGGATAAAATAAAAGACAAGAAAAACACATACTCTAATACAATATAAGATAAAATATACAGTGAGTCATTACTTAATAATATTCCTTTTACGTAATTAAAATAATGGATAAATTATAAGACCGATTTATAACGATGTGGTCACTTGTATAATAAAAACAGTCTTAATCACTTGTGAGCCATTTTTGTTTCTGGCCATAGCTAAATGATACATGGTATCAAATTACACACTTATTCAAACAACAATTACAATAATTAACCATACAATAGAATCTTCAGAGACCTAATTGACGGAAGTCTGAAGGAGGAATCAATAATAGTTATCCAGCTCTCTTGCAGACCCTCAACAGGGTAATCTGATTTGGGGGTGGCATCATCCAAATCTTATGCCTGTGCTTCTATTGGTGTCTCTGTGGGTGCTTTCGCTAAATTTCTCTTACTTAACAAACCGCTGACCCAGAAAATTTAAAAAAAAAAAAACATTAGTCCTTCCGCACATTAAATTCATATAATTTTTACAAAAATGAAAATGAGAAAATGCAAATTACCTAAATTTATTTTTGGCCCAATCGAATAATGAGCCGGTGGCGGGGGCGGGGGCTGGAGAGCCCATTGGCGCATCGGAGGGACTTGGGGCTGCTACTGCTGCTGACGCTGCGTGTGCATTGATTAAAAGCACCGCCACTAGTGCTATTGCCAAAGCAATTCTTGGGTTTGCCATCTTTGAATTCTTGCAATTGCTTAAAATTATTTGAAGAATGATACAAATTAAATGGTGATCGTATTGGTGTTGTATTTTTTATAGTGCTTGAGACGAAGCTATATTGGATGCAAATTGAGAATTATTCTGAGCTATCGCCTGTCCGATATTATAGTCATCACTAAATACATGTCAAATCACTAGTGTCATCCTTGCTATTTTATTGGTCTTATTTTTCGCTCAATCTCAAAATTTTTCTAATTCAATTTATCCATGCTCTCCCAACATCGAAAAGTTTGGAGATTAATGGGTAACTCTTACCACACAATTACTTAATAAATATTGTATAATATTTCTCTCTGTTTAACATAAACGAGTGCAAGATAAGAATAAATAATCTGAATTCACAAATCAAATGAGAGGGGACGTAGCTCAGATGGTAGAGCGCTCGCTTAGCATGCGAGAGGTATGGGGATCGATACCCCGCATCTCCATTTTTGCTTATTTTTTGTTTAATCTATAAACATTTAGATTATAAATGTAAAATTTATAAAGCACAAACACAATAATTTCCTCCATTAGAAAATTATTACAATGGCAAGCAGTGAACCCACAATATACATAACATTAGCCGTTACATGTATATATATATTTTTAAAATACTTGCATGTCAACACTTTCTTTACAGATCTTCTGACACAAAATGGCTGAGCACCTTCCACTATTTCATTAGAGCTTTAGATTCTTCATAAACCTGTGCATAAAAGAATGCAACATTAGCCGTTATAGAATCTTAAGCAGACGTGAAAATTTCTCTGAATTTAATAGCTTCTGACTGTCGCTGCCTGAAGTTTCAACTAGATCCAAGAACCTTAGTTTAGAGAAAGCCTAGGGATTAATGAAGTGTTACAGAGAGGAATGTGATTCAATAAGAGATGATGATTCTCTAATTTATTTATACTTGAAGCTCCGTCTTATATATTGCTCCGTCTCATATGTTTTTATAATTAATACTTTTATACTTTATCTTTTATGCTCTATATCTATTGTGGCCATGTGCATGTGCGAATGTGATAAAAAACAAGATTAGATTTCATGTGGGCTTTCTCTTTGGAAGTTCAATTTAGATTATGGGGTATACATGATACATCATGGAAGCCAATAAAATAATTAATTAATTGGAGGATGTCGAAGGTCGGTGTGTAGTTTGAAGTGTAGCTAACCAGAAAATATATGGAAGGGAAAAAAATAATAATAATAAGAGAGAGAGAGAGAGAGTATGACATGTCGGAGGCATCGTGGACGAGTTACGTAGAGTCTCTTCAATTCAAGTAGTATTCAGAAGTTAACATAAATTATTACCTTGTTGTGATTTTTGTGGTGTTTCATGCGTGCAAGATAATTTGGAGGCATTGAAAATTTAGCAGTGCAATGTGAAAAAGAGTTACTAGTGAAACATGTAATACCTTGGCGCATCAGCAAGAATGCCAATGCAGTTGCTTGCCAGTGTTCTTGTAATTTGGAAGCGGGAATTGGGCAGATTCTATAAAAATGAGATCCTCAACAAGGCGATCGTAGTGCCTCTTGACATCATCGGGAGACTTGCCACCACCCACAGCCCTGGCCACGTTTTGCCACCGGTCTGGCGTGTCCTTGTCATACACGGCCAGTGCCCTTTCGAATTTCTTGTTTTGCTCGGGTGTCCATGTGGATTGATCAACACGACGCGACGAAGCGATAGAGCTTGATGCCATACTTTGATCTCTTATTATTAATATTCTCTGAGAAAGGGGGAACTAACAAACTCAGTCAAGCAAGAAGAGACTGACCAATGTCAAGGGATGGTATTGGTATGGGCAAGAGGTTTGGCAAGCCTGCTCCTTATAAGCAGGAACAAGAGGTGGTGGTGGGTTATGCATTTATGCTTATGCAAGTTGGCGAAATTTTATTTTATTAAGCTTACAATGGAATTGAGAGAATCCAGTGTCAGAGTCTTACTTTATATATAAAGTCTTTTTCTTGTCTTTTTAATAAATCATCATCACTTGATCAGCCAGTGAATTGATATCTTTTAAGAGAATTTGTACCAGCTGGTGGTGATTAGATCCCAATCCGAACATTGAGTCCACCCCAACGGCATATTATGCCGATATAGATGCCCAATACAACATGAATTGATTTAATTTTCTTTCCGCATCTTTTTGTACCCGCAGAAATCCACACTCCACAGTGAGAGATATTCTACTTTTCCCTTATGTGGGGACTAAGGGATTTCCTTCACTTGTTCAGTTGATAGATCAACTTGTAATATATGCCCTTTTCTAAGGAGCATGTGGTTATTCTCTTTCTAATTGAGAATTAATGATCCAACATTCAAGTTGTTATTATTATTATTATTATTCTTCTTTTTTTGGGCCAATTGAAAGTTTAGATTTATATATAATCTATCACAGACTTGGCATCAAATAAAATTGAAATCTACTTTAAACATCCATAATTGTGGAGTGTGAGATGAATGACTTCTTGACAATGTCTATCATAGAATGATAACTAGAAGTTAGAAATTCAATTCTCTTCAAAGATATTTATCAACCTGAAATATGGATATTAACCAAAATTTAATAGAATGTTACCAGGTCTGTGGCTCATTGGAAAATTCAGAGAGGGGCCACAAATATATAGAATTCGGAAGGAATAAATAAATAATTATTAATGTACCGACATCTTTTAATTTTAATTTTTAACCGAGCTTATCCGTCAAATTAGTGAGTCACCAATTGTTGACGGTGTTTTATCAGCTTCTGGATACAGAGATTAATGAGCAAAATTCCAAAGGGTTCTTGGCTTTGTGAGATGTGGAGTGATAGCCAGAATAGTTTGGTATTTTATGAGAGGTTGGTTGTATAAGTAGATTCAATAGCTAGCCGTTGCTCTGTCAAACGATCCTGTGTCAGATTTTTGGGTAAGAAGTGGTGCATTTGTGGCTGTTTAATTTTCAGCTGAGAACAATGGATAAACACTTGAATTACTACCATATTGCCCTGTGACAACATCCCCATTCTTATTTCTATTTACCAAGAAATTTGCTTCGCCTTTGCCTCTATTAATATGATCTTAATAAAAACATAAATGGGCCTTACAATACTGATTGCACAACCATTTATCAGTTACAGTCCTAAACTCTGAATTTAAAATATTCAAGTTATGGGTCACATTCTACAATTTTCTTTTTTTTTTGACAATCAGATCTTATAATTCTTATTTGGTATTGAGATTCAACAATTGTATTTTTAAAATTACAGTACTAAAACTATTTGATAAATAATAATTGTTGTACTTAAAAGCTAAATGATC
>NW_006262201.1:41117714-41139248 GCF_000493195.1 Citrus x clementina
TTAAATAAAATAAAAAAAATTAATATTAAAAGTTATATTTATTTTTTAATGCTCGCTACTGATTATTTTATTTTATTTAAATTTTGTTAATTTTTTGAAAGATTAAATACAACAATAAGCATGTAAATAAATAGTATTAAATGAAATGAGAATATATAATATTAATTAATATTTTTCAATAAATAAATGATAATAAAAATTAATTTTTAAATAAAATATATAATATTAGTTTTTTAAAGACTCGCTACTAATTAAACAACATAAAATTTTAAACAATTTGGATGTATGTGCTAAAAGTTTTAATTCTTCAACTCTTTTGCGTTTTTGATAAATAACAGGGAGCATAATGTTAATATTCAAATAAATGAATCTCTACCCTTAAATCAACCTTTTTATTGAATCCAATGACCAATAATTGAAACCACAAAAAAAAAAAACAAAAAGCAAGTGGTACCTTGCAACTGTTGCAAGCTAGTTGAGTCCGAAAAACATATAATATATTTATCATTTTTATCAAAATTATTATTTAAAAGTCATATTTAATATATATTATTAAGTTTTATTTTATAATTATAACTTTTTTCTTCTTTTCATATCAGCTTCAGCTTCAATTTACGAAATTATATGTAAAATACACAAAATCTTGGGAATTAGAACTTTTTGCTGGAATAGGGCCGTTGTAAATGATAATGGCCATATTACACACACACGCCTGGTGATTTATATTGTATTTCTCAAAGAACTATATTGATTTTTTTTTTTTTTTAGTGAATATACCTTGATGGTTTTCTCTATGTGGAAAGGCCTATGCATTTTTCAGTCGATTGAGGTATTATATTCCTTAATCACTTGCATTACAAAATAAAGTAGAGAATGCTAAAATCCTAATGACAGTTGGTAAAATAATAATCCGATTTTGTTTCATACAGGCGGAGCTTTATTCAGCAAGAATCTGATAAAACACATTTTATACACAGTTGCCTCCTATCCCAATTGATGATATTTTAAAGTAAATGCATTAGGAATCTTTTAAAAAGGATACCGAAATTTTGATATTTAGAATCCTTATCATTATCTCAAGTCCACATCAAGGAAAGTTACGTCAATTTGGTCCCTTCATTTTCTCATTTAATTTACTCAAAAGACTTTGAAAAATCACACCTACATCATACAAGTTGCTTTATATTTTTCCAATTTTGTTTTGGTTTAAAAGGCCAAAGACCAAGAAGAATCTGTGACTTCTCAAGAGTGGCGGCAGCCATGTCCACAAAAGTAGTACATGGTCCACGGGGAATCGTTGAAAAAACAGAAAATTATTAGTTAACAAAAGGGTAATTTTTAATTTCCTCCCTTGAATTTTGGGTTTTTTGCACTTAGATGGTGAAGATTCGTTTATTAGTGAAAACCCCCCTACAAATTGCAAACGTTAATTTTCTAGTAGTTAGTTGTGGGCACTTTGGTAATTTCATTTGACAAGTAAAAGTTTTACACTTTTTGGTTGACATGAGCCAGTGAGTTGTCAAATCAATTTGAAAAATTGTGTCCTAATTTACAAAGTAAAATTTATAAAACAATTGGAAGTGGCATTTTCTCTTTTGTGAAGAACGGTTGTGGTCTTTTTTTTTTTGACAAGCACGGTTAAGAGCTCTGTTTAGAAGGTAAAAAAATCTTTTTTGTTGTAGAGCTGTATACATTAGAGTTAGTAAAATTTGACACGACTTGATTATTTGACATGAACACGATATAAATAAATGAGTATGAGTCGCCAAATTTAACACGATTATTAAATGGGTCGGGTCCGGATTAACACGATTTTTTTCCGTGTCGGGTTTGGGTTAAAATTCTTGACTTATTTACTCGATCAATGACCCGATTATATTTTCTATTTTAAAATAATTTACATATTCTTATCATTAAAACTCAAATATTAGAGATAATTTTCTTTTTTTTATTCTTTAAAAGGGTGAATATAAACACAGTGTTTTATTTATAAAATTTTAAATACATTTAGAGCTTCAATAGTATAAATGTGTAAAAATTGATAGACATGTATATTTTATAATATTGATATATAATGTTATATATATATATAATTAAAACCTCAATAGTGTAAATATGTAATATATTAGTAGATATGTATATTTTATAATATCGATAAATTATGTATGTATGTATGTACATACGTATGTATGATAGTATGTAAATATTTGATGTAACTTTTATTCAATATATAGATATTAAACGGGTTATTGGGTAACCCGATTATTTTTTCGTGTCGGGTTTGGGTCTCAATATTTTGACACAATTATTAAATGGGTCGGGTTTGGGTCGACCTAAATTTAACACGACTCGATGACCCATTTTGCCAGCTCTAGTATCCATTACTTGTGTAAAGTGAATAAGAAACACAAGACCTGCATTATATATCGCTCTAAATTTCGCCGATGCTCCAGGAATCCAAATCACTTTGTTGAAGCCAATAAAAGGTTAGTCTCTTACAATTTTTTTTTTTTGGCCTAATTTTGGAGCGTTTTGATACTACTCTAAATGAAAAATGTCGAGTGGGTGCTTGATTTCTTGTTAATTGACATGGTTTTGATGAGATTTGTAGAACTGTGGAGTAAATTTGTTTACTTTAAAGTAATAATACTCTTATCATAGCATATGTTATCAAACAATATTATAAGTCCATAAACTGTT
This sequence comes from Citrus x clementina, assembly GCF_000493195.1. NCBI lineage: Eukaryota > Viridiplantae > Streptophyta > Magnoliopsida > Sapindales > Rutaceae > Citrus > Citrus x clementina. The sequence goes on from NW_006262201.1 coordinate 41,120,415, forward strand.
AAAGACATTTTCAACTTTTATTTAGAAATACAAGAAAAAAAACTTATCCAGATGTACTTAATCATTTATAAAATATTTGTTTCGGAAATCATTTTTTTCACGATTGTTTGTTGAAAATAGAAAACTAACTTTGAGAAACAATACTAAACACCCTTGAATATTATTTAATGTTGTAATGTAATTAATGAATTATCTTCTCACTTGTTTTAGGCTGATTTGCACATTGCTATTATAGTCACATATTATTTGCATTTAGTATTTATTACATTTTAACTTTTTCTTTAATATATGTATCATTTATTTATGTTATTTTATGGTATTGCAGTGTGGTGTATTATGATGTTGAAGTAGTATTTTGGTTTATATGATTTATTATTAGGGTTACAATTGTCTTTTTATTTGTTGAATTCAATTGTAAATAACCCATATTTAAGGGTAATATTATGGTTGTTATAAACTTGGCGCCAAATGTTTCAGATGTGTACAAATCCAACCGGGGACATTTTAGAATTTTTAACTTTCACTAACAGTCAATCACAAAAATTAACTGACGGTAGAGAAAATTTTCACTAATAAATGAATCTTCGTCACCTAACTGCAAAAAATAAAAAACCCAAGAAATCATGTTTTCTTTTAATCTAATCGAAGAAAGTAGTGAAGGGTGCTGTGCTTAGACCAAATTAGCTGATGGGATGTGCCAAAAGATAAAAGATTTGAGGTCACGTATCAACCAATCGGATCCACGTCCAATTGTAAAATTTTGTTCTTTGAGGTGATAATGATATTTTTAGCATGTTGGGGGGCGCATATTCATTCAATAGATATAAGAGAGCTCAGCCAATGACGTTGCGTAGTTTTATTCTGATGAGAGTATTTATTTCGGAGGAAAAAGTAGCGCGCAAATTAGATGCGTGCAACAAATACTTATACTAGAGCCGAATAATATTCCTTCGCAGGTCACGTCAATACTTCAAAGATTTCTGGAGTTCCTTTTTGCTTCTCTGTTTTCACTGTCTCCTCCTATGAAAGAGAGTAAATTATTATGGCCATGCCCAAAAAGCTACTGTAGAATTATATTAATACAATACCCAAGTTTAATTTATAAAATATAAATTCATATATTAGAATTAATCATCTCTTCATAAAAATATTTCCTTAAAAAAATATATATTTATAAGATATATATAAATTTCAAAATCTTAGATTATTTTCTTCTTATTATATAGTTTATACCTCCATTGTTCTAAATCTTATAATTTTCTTAAAAACAAAAAAAAAGTTTTGACTAAAATTAAACTGTAAGTACGAATTATGAAGTAGAACAGGTGAAAATTTTTGTTAAAAGAATAATTTATTTAAGTGCTCAATTGAATTTCCATTCAAAAAATAAGAAATGAATAAATTTATTTTTGGTTGTTTAGGTAATTTGAGGTAAAATGTAAATATAAATCATAAAATACGGTAGTTGTAAAAAGTCTATTAAAAGAATAATTTATTGAAGTGTTGAATTAAATTTTTATTTTAAAAAGTAAGAAATAAGATAAATCTTCTGATAGGTAAATTTAGTTGGAAAGGGGTCTAATGAGAGGGGTGTCAAGAGCCCTACTCTTAGGATACTTCTGACATAGAGGATTGAATTGAATTAATTATTAAGATTGGACTGGATTATATTATATAGTCCTATGTTTGGTATAGTATCATATTAGGCTATGTTAAATTATATTTACATACTATTAAATAGCATTTAAGTTGATATTTAAATATAAATATCAATTATTCAAGAAATTTTATAATCATGATTAAAAAAAATTTAAAAAGTAATTAATAAGAAAATTAAATGTATTGTAAATAAGTTATTGGCTAGTCATAATATAGTAATCAAATAAAAATAAATAAAACAATCTAAATATTTAATTAATTTTTATCGAATATTTAAAAATATGATATAAAATCAATTAATTAATGGTATTATTAATTTTCATGAATATTTAAAATATTATATTAGTGATTATTAAATTTAGTACAATTAAATAATGTAATAAATTATTAAATGGTTAATTTTATCGATAAATTATTAAATATAAAAGTGATAAAAAATTATTCTCAAGGGTCCATAGAAGTAAAAGTATCAATTTAATTAGATCATAAATAATAAATAAAAATAAATTTTAAGTGAATCATTAATTAATTAATGTTAGGTGTAAATAAATAAAAAAGATATAAATAAAAGTCTCATGAATGAGAAATTTTTTCTCTAAATTTTATCCCATCTAAGCCTATGTGTAAATTAGTGTTATTAATCTCATAATTTTAGGATTAAATTCAAATTTAGTTGCCTTTAATTCAATACAAGTATACAACTAAACTTACTAAATATGAGATAAATATTTAATTTAAAAATTAATATAATCCTATACTTAATCCTAACATCCAAACATGCCCTTATATGATAATAAACTGGGACTGAAACTCGAAAGTTGAGTTGATCGTATCTTCCATACGCACAAATGAACGAATCCATTAGAGTCACGATAGCAGTAATAGGATGAGAATGATACTAGCCAAACAATGTGGTGGCGTGGGGCCATAATTTTGACAATGATCCCCCTCTCTTCTTGTTCGGTCTGAAACAGACGTCGCTGTTGGACTGAAGCTAGTCGTCGAATGCAACTAAAGTCGTCGCAGGGAATCTCTCGTTGCTTTTGTTGTTTTTAATCTTCTAATTAGTTCCACGAACCGGTGGTCTTCATCACTCGCGCCTTAGCATTATTACGTACGTACTAGGCTTTGACTGACGAATGATTATGAATGTCACCAAGTCAGCAACCGAACACAACGATTATATTATAGAGTAGGGAGAGTTACAGAGAAATATGAAAGTGTAGAAAAATATGAGAGAAAGAAGAGAGAAATTTGTCTTTTCTCTCTACTCATCCACACTCATTTTTTTTTTTAAATTATATTATACATAGATTGTTACTCACATTATATCAGATATTATAATTAATATTTACAATCATACTATACAATTGGAATCGCCGTCAAATATTGACACACTGAAGTACTTGTCCAGATACTTTAAATCCTTTCAAATATTCGAGAGGTGCCTACTCCACTCACATTTCGTAAGGCAAAGACTGTCTCCACTTAATTATGTTGATGATTGAAGGAGTACTGAAATTAACTTCCATAAAGTTTTTATGGAGGCTCGAACCTTTACACTCAACATTGTAAATGCAAAACTTAGCCCATTGGTCCATTTTCTTCTTTATTCTCTCATATTTCTCTACACCAAGTATTTTCTTATATTATATTACGGAGAAACTATCAGCTTGTTATACTAAAATTAATATATGCCACATTTTTTTATTATTTTCCTGGTATTTTAAAAAAGAGTCAGACTATTAGCACCCCTCTAAAATTCTATTGAAACCCCTTTTCCAATTATATTTCATTTAATACCAAAAATACATTTTTTTTTCTAAATGAACAATCTTTTTATTTATGAATTTTTAAGTTTATAATAATTTTCTCCCTCCGTCAACCTTAATATTTATATTCCTCTTTTCAAACTTTCTTTATTATTTAATTTCTAAAGAAAAAAATCTAAAAGAAAAACATTATACTTAGAAAATAATGAATATTTTTTTGGGTTTAATACAATTTTATCCTACCTATAAATTTTGGGTTCATTGGGTTCAACAATTAGTTTGAGAATCCTTAAAAAATTAGTTGCAATGGGATAAAATTTTATTTAATTTATTTTTCCACTATGTTGTATCTTAATTAAGTTGTTATGTTTATTACAAGAATTTTATTTTGGCTTAGGTGATTACTTTTTAAATTCAAATTATTTTAATGATAATAAAAAAATTTATATTGTACAAACAAAATAAAATTGAGGAGAGAAAGAAAATATAAATGGTTTAATTCTATTTATATTTTTCCTTAAATATAATTGTACTATGATAAGGGTTTCATGATATTAATGAAGGGATGCTAATAGTCCAACTCTTTTAAAAATTTTCAGGCATCTAAAAATTTGAAAGAAAAAAAGGATAAACGAGTTATTTACCTAATAAGTTACCAACGAGTTATTTACCTAATAAGTTATCTTAAAAATATAAAATTTATTGAAACTATTTAAAATAATAAAAAGCATAAAAACAATAAAAAATAAAAAAATTAATTATTAATTTTTTATTTACATTAAAAAATATATTTCTTATTTTTAGTACTTAATTTTTTTAATTTTATTTATATAATTTATTTAATATATAATTCATATAAATAAAATTATATTTAAAAACAATGATAATATTGTAAAATTATACAATTAGGAGATGATTTCAATAAGTTTTTTCTTTTTCTTTTTTTAATTTAGTCATAATACTGGATTACTTTATGACAGTTTGGAACGGGTGGGATGATGACCATTGCATTTCTGTATTTTATTTTATTTATCTTTTCTTGACTTGAATTTGAGATTCAACGGGCACAGGAAGATATTTGTTTACAGAAAGAGACATCATTTTTCACTATTCCCTCGGAGAAGGCCAAAAAGCATGCATACGAGTTACAAACCTGTGAAGGAAGACTTGTTCCACTTGAGAAACGGAGACTTTATATACAAATGATCTTTCTTTAGTAGTAACTAATAATAGTGTTTTCCATTTTCGTTTTCTTCTCCATGTTCACTTGAGGTGGCTTGCACAACTGCTAAACTTTTTCAGAAGATTATTTTTATTTTTGCTTCCGCGTTGTTACTTAGTTGTTTCTGCCCTTTTTGTTGAGTAAGTGATGATGCCATCTTGTCGCAACATAGTTTCTGTTCTGTACTGGGTTCTTTGTGTTTGCTGCTGGGCGAGTTTTGATTGATTCCGAAAGTTTTATAATGGCTTTTTAACTTTGTAGAATAAAGGGTCTGAGCATGTCTAACAGAAGTTTTCATTTGAACTTGGTCTCCATTTTCTATTGGGGTTACTTCTGCCAATATTTTTAAATTCATTAGCAATTGGGTTTGTGACAGTCTGACAGAGGATATTACAAATTTTTAAAGTTACATAACTGTGTGTGAGTGGTTTTATTAGTTAAAATTGTAAAAGTAGGTATCTTCCGAATACTTTTAACAACATACTCTAGGAGTCGTGCTGTTATCTCTGACTAAGATTCATATTTTGATCTGGATTCGATCTATGACAATCCTAAAACGTCCGAGTTGCTGCTAATAATGATTGAACAAAGCAAACTTGAGTTCGTTGAACTTTTCTGATGGAAGTCTTCTTTCTAGGCTCTCAAATTGATTACGTACATGTGCAGATTAAGGACACCTTTTGTATTGGATGGGGTCTGATGTTGCTGAATCTGTGGAACTTCCATTTTACTGTACAGTGAAGGTAAACATCAGACTCTTTGTTAATCTTAGAAACTATATATTTTTGTCATTTGCTCTACCATGATAGTCATGGCATACTTTCATAGTGGAGTTCAGTTAATCCAGTAGCTTTATATTTTATGGTAACCTTTTGTATTCAGTATAAGTGTAGCATTTGAAAACAAAAATGACAACCTGATGTAGAGTTTCTCGTCCACGCTTAATTAGGGGAAAAGCTGCTGGAAATTCTTTAACGTACTTTTGGTATAACAGAAACAATAATATTAGCCCTATACAAGTTTTTTCAAATTGTTTGTATTTGTTGTTTTTGGCCAATAACCCCAATTATTGGAGGTTTACATTTGAAAATATGGAGGACTACATTTGAAATTATGGATTCTAATTTATAAATGTTGCTATGTTTTACTGGCTTCCCGATACTTTATTTTCTTGGGGAAAAAGAAGGGGATGCTGGGGGCTGACAGCTGAGGCATGAAAATTATTGCAACTATATTATATCTATATGATGAATTGGAACAATGCAGGTGCATCGCTTGATGTGTCTCGAGCTGAAGACGTTAATTAATAAAATCTCACACATACATTCGGATATTGAATCTGCTGGGCCAGGATGCACGTCAGGAATACACGCCCTTTGCTCATTTCATGTTGCAGTAGATAAATCCAAGTTACTTATTCAGTATTGTTCCGAGAGTAGTAAACTCTACTTGGTATGCATAATAGTTGTACGTATGATATCGATAAAAGATTTTTTTTTTTTTCTTCTGTGAAAACATCTGCTTAGTAATACCATCACTTGTTGAGGCTCATATTTCCAAAGACTAGGTCTTAGAATTTGAAAAGCTCTGCAAGTATGCAGAAGATGAATTTTTCTGAACTGATTGCATTTTCTTGCCACAGATTTATTCCCTTTATTCTAAATGCACAATTTTAGCAACTTATAATCTTTTTGCCCTGCACTACTCAGCATTTCTTCCCGAAAACAACTTCACAAGCACATTAATATTTCTTGAATCGATATTCATGTACCAAAAGTCAAACATTTTGCCTTTTTCGTTTTGGTAATTTATGCACTATAGTACTTTGGTATTGATGCTGCTGCCTTCATGCTTCCAAGATTCTTAATTTACATTCTCTAGCTTATCCCCAGAGAAATGTACATCCTATAGTATAACATATTCATGTTTTCAGGCAATAACAGCTGATAGGATACAGATGAAATTTGAAAGAGTGCGGAACACTTTGGAGCTGTGTTTGAGCCAAATTCAAAATATTGTTCCATCGTTGCTGGCTGCAAAGGTCTGTTGCTCGAAATTGAATGCTGGTAGTTGGATTGGGCAGCTTTATTCAGCTTTATTTTGATATAACTGCCTCATTCTTTTACTGCCCCTACCAATTATCATTGTTGTACGCCTTGACTTTTCTCTTTGAACCTTTTTAACTTTTTTTTTCCTTGGTAATTAGCATTGAGCATAATTTGTTTTCTGCAGGTTTCTGATATCATTCATGATATTAGGAATGCAAAGTTTCCCTTAGAACCTTCTGAAGATGAGGCTGGGAAGGTTCTACTTGCATTACTTCATCGCGGCATTTCTGCATCTAGTTTCATAAACCAGTTAGAGCTTGAGGCTCTTCAACTTGCTGCCTTAAGGCTGAACATTACATCCCCATTGGCTCTTTTGATAGAGAAACGATCTATTAAAAGACTACTTCAGAAAATTTGTGATACAGATACAACCAGGAAGAAGGTTTTGAAGTGCCTCTTGTATCTTTTGAGGAAGTATGGGGAACTAATTTGTAAACACAAAACTGTGAGCACACATGCTGTGCCCAAAGAGCCGTGTCACCAATCCATTGAGGCACAAGCAAAACTGGGAAATGAGTGGGATGAGAACCCAGTTAATGAATCTGGTGTACTTGAACCTCCTGAGGAATTCAAATGCTCCATCTCTTTGAGGCTGATGTATGATCCTGTTGTTATCGCTTCTGGAAAGACATTTGAACGGGTGTGGATACAGAAATGGTTTAATGCTGGTCACACCACATGTCCCAAGACTCATATGAGGCTGGATAATGTGTCCGTTACTCCGAACGTGGCAATCAAAGAACTCATTTCACAGTGGTGTTTGAAGCATGGAATCAGTATTCCAGAGCCACATTCACAACCAATGCCTGCTCTTCTTTCCTCAAGGAAAACTTCCTCCTCCAGCTCTGTTGCTAGCTTTGGCAGCTCCATGGATGATTTATGCCTTCATGTTAGTAATGTGTCATTTTCCTCTTCAGATACAGATCATGATTTACATCCATCAAATGGCAAGACTGATGATGGTCTAAGTTGCGCGTCACCTCTTAAGAATGCAAATTCTCACAGATACCAATCTTCTATGATAAGGCATGGCACTGATTTAACCTCTCTCTCCAAACTTGCTTCTCGTCCATGGGGTTCCCAGTGTGATGCTGTGGAAAACATTAAAAAGCTACTGAAAGACAATGGCCAGTCCCGTCATTTGGCATTTTTGAATAGCTATGTGAAACCACTGATAAAGTTTCTGAAGGATGCACACAACTTATGTGATGCAAAAGCTCAAAAAGATGGAGCTGAGGTGCTTTTGGCAATTTTGAGTCAAAGCAGGTACTACTTCCACTTGGCCATGTATTATTGATCAGAAATTTTTTCTTTTTTTTAGATTTGTTTGTACAAACTACGAAGGGTGAAGGTAATGGTTCTGAAAAGTAATATCTGGTAACTAGATAACATGATGGAACCAACTCCTGAAGAGCGACCACTATAGAACTTGCTGGGAATCGATAGTTTTAATCAGTAAACATATTAGAATGCTAAACATGTGAAAGAACTATAGTGCTGCAACTGCATTAAACTAGTAAAGACACTGCCAGTTTATTAGATTAAAGTATATAATTTCTCTATATTTGGTAAACCAGATTTCTTATGAGGCATCCACTTCTGTTTCTGTTTTCTGCTCCATGGCATTTGTTACTGGAGGGATGAATATTATCTTTATAATTGCAATTTGTTACTTTTCGTAATTCTACCATTGTTCTTTTTGAGGTTTTACTTTTCTTATTTACAAGAACTGATGGAAAGTAAAAAAACTTGATTCTGTTCTAACGAAATCAGCTGTTTTGCATAGAGATGAAATGCCCCTCTTCCATAAAGATGAAATATGCACATTTGCATTGTTTCTGGATTCTGAAATCATGGAAGAAGCCCTTGAAATCATTGAAGTATTATCCCACCAACAAAACTATGCATCTGAACTTGTGGGATCCGGGATTATACCTTCCATTATAAAATTCCTTGACACTGGAACCAGAGAATCCCGTGAGCTTGCTATCAAGATACTATGTAATTTGTCCAGTGGTGACAACATTGTTTACCACATATTATACTTGGATTGCACTTCAAAGCTGGTGCGTCTTTTGGAAGATCCGATACTGTCAAGCTATTGCATCAAGATTATCAAAGCCTTGTGCACATCTGAGGCTAGGGCTGCAGTTGCTGAAAGCAATCCATGTATCAATTCCATTGGCAAGCTACTGGAAACTGGAACCAGAGAGGAACAAGAACATATAGTGGATGTTCTGTTATCTCTATGTCATGAGCACACCAAGTATTGTCAGCTGGCCAATACAGAGAGCATCATTCAATGTGTAGTTGATATTTGTGTGAATGGTAATTCTAGGGGGAAGGAGACTGCTAAAGAGTTGATAATGCTATTGGATCATTGTAAAGAAGATAATGCCTCAGAATGTTCAACTTTAAGAGCAGACATGTTACACGACTCTTCCAGTCACCATACAGATAACAAGACATCTTCTGTGGCATCTAGATTCCTTGGAAGGAAAATCGCAAGATTTTTACGTTCCAATCATTAGCTTTTCTTTAGTCCTCTGCTAAGTTAGATATGGCTAATTTCCTGTTGCCCACTCGGTTCATTGACGGATGAGGGGGGCAGCCATCGTAGTTGTAGAAATACAATAACCTGCGTGCACAGCTTTGCTTTCATTCTTCATGATCAAGGAATGTAGGGTAGATTTTTCTCTGCTGCATTTGTAGTAACTAGGAAGCATTAAACTTTTTTCTTATTTTCTAGTTCAATTTAGTCATGTATACATAGAGCTTTCTGATGTTAGAAAAAATTACCATTCGTATCTACGCATATAATTGAGATTGGTTATTAAGTACACCTGTTTCAGCAAAAATCACAGTTTTGAACTTGTTCTTCATGCTTGATGGATGTGTATGTATAATAGGAGGACTATTTTTCTTTTCCTTTTCTTAATCAAGAAATTCAATGAACATTTTAGAGATAATTAAGTCTTGTTATTAAAGAGAAATAAAAGAAAATTAAAATTTTCATATGACCTTTCCAACCCTTAGAAATTAGATTTATGTAGCTAGTTCCTAGAAGTTAAGAAGATATCAAAATTACCCAGAAAAAGGGGCAAAAAAAGAATAAATCTAATTGGGTGGGGTTAGGAATGGCAATGGGGAGGGGAGGGGAGGGGACCAATCTCCCTATACCCATCCCCGATGTTTTGCATATGTCCCCGTCCCCGTCAAAATTACTTGAGAGAATCTCCATCCCCTCCCCGAATAATAACAGGGGATCCCCGAGGATTCCCGGTACCCGAATAATTAATAGTTTAATACATTTTTTTATTTTCGATTTTAAATTAATCATATTAAAATAAACGCATACCGCTATTGTAAGCTCGTAACCAACTTTGACAGCACATTAAGGCCTCCAATGTGCTTGGATGAAGTTTGTTATGGTATGAGCTCACAACTCTACCACTAGTGTTAAAAGCTGATTCAGAAGCAACTGTTGTAATTGGAATTGCCAAAATATCTCTAGCAATTCGAGCTAATGTAGGATACCTATTAGCATTTGTCTTCCACCAACTCAAAATATTAAAATCTTCCATCCGAGATATAACTTTCTCATCCAAATATGAATCTAATTCATCTGAAACAACTGCACAATCTCCATTGTTTACATAATTATCAAAACCTGTCATCCATTTGGTTGCTTTCTTATAAGAATCCCCTATAGATCTAGTAGAAGAACTACTACCAATATAATCAAAGCAATAAACAGTTGATGAAAACTTCAATTAATACTCTTCAACTAATTCCCGGCAAAGGGTGACCACTTTCCCAACATACAACTATTTTGATATTTATTATTTTTAACAATATTTATAATTTTGTTATTTATTTATTAGTAATTTTAAAAATAAAAATAAAATTAAAAATTAAAATGGGGAAATGGGTAGGGGATGGGGATTCCACCTCATCCCCGTCCCCTCCCCGAATAAAAAGTTGAGTAAAAAATTTTTCTCGTTCCCTCCCCAAAAAAAAATTGGGTATAAAATTATCCATGTACCTTCCTCAAATAGGAAAAATCCCCGAGGGTACCCATCCCCGTGAGGATTTTTGCCATCCTTAGGTGGGGTGAACTAGTTGATAGTGCCCTAATAGCTAATACGTTGTCGTATGGAGTAGTCTCCATCGAAGTCATCAAGTAAGAAAAACCCTAACTCTCGTCCCTCTCCATCTCTACTCCACTCCATTCACTAAACCCTGAAATAACAGTCAGTTCATTATTCGTCCCTGATACTTTTATTTCCATTTCAGGCACATTTCAATTCCAAACTCTCGTTGTCGGAAGTTCATTTACTATTTTGCCCAAATATATAATCTATATATTTTTTGTTTTCCCTTTGTTGCTGAGACACTTTTGAGAGGGCTTTGACTATCTGTTTCTTCGTGGAAATGAATTTGAAGCACTTGCTGTCTAGGCAAATTACCAAAAATTTATCAAAGTTAAAAGGGGTTTCATTTAATTGTCAGAGAAATTTATCCACCATAAGCGTCCCAGTCTTACCTTCCACTTCACCAAAAAGTCATGACTTCACTCTCTCCCAAAACCCTAAAACCGCAAAACCCGGTTTGTCTTTCAGAAGATATATTTTTTCGAATCAAGAAACCGAACGAATCGCCTCAAGTATTAGCCCGAAAACCGATTCTGAGGAGGAAGAGGATAGAGACATGAATGAGTTTTTGTCTAGATTTGTCTGGATAATGCGAGGGAAGATGTCTGATGCTTACCCGGATAGTGATAAGAAAACAATTGATGGTATGTTATTGATGATTGTTGGTAAAGTTGTGTCTGAGATGGAAAAGGGCGGTCTTGAGCGGATGATTGAATCAGCGTCAGCATCTCCTTCTCAGGATTTTAGTGAGGATTTGTGGAGGACGGTGTGGGAAGTGAGTAATTTGGTTTTGGAGGATATGGAAAAAGCAAGGAAGAAGGAGAAAATGAAGGGTTTTTTGCAATCCGACAAAGTCAAGGAAATGAGTAGGTTTGCCGGTGAAATTGGTATTCGCGGGGATATGCTGCGAGAGCTTAGGTTTAAGTGGGCGCGCGAGGAAATGGAGGAGAGTGAGTTTTATGAGGGTTTGGAACGACTTAGAAAAGAGGCGAACGCACAAGAAATGGGTGAGAAAGCAGAGGGCAAGGCTGCTGCAGAGTGTGCCGAGGTGGAGGAGAAGCCTAAGGTTATCACTCTTCCAAAGAGACATGGGAAGATAAAGTACAAGATTTATGGACTTGATCTTTCAGATCCAAAGTGGGCTGAAGTGGCCGAGAAGATCCATGAGAGAGGAGAGATGATTTTGCCTGAGGAACCAAAGCCTATAACTGGGAAATGCAAGTTGATTACAGACAAAATCCTTTCTTTAGAAAAGGAGGAAGACCCTTCTCCTTTGCTGGCTGAGTGGAAGGAGCTTCTACAGCCAAGTAGGATTGATTGGATCAATCTGCTCGATAGATTGCGGGAACAGAATACTCAATTGTACTTCAAGGTATTCTGGTCCTAAAATTTCTTCATTCCATATCTTTGCTTGGTTTTGTAATATTTATGGTTAACTAATTTCCTTTTAACATGGTCGTATTGAACTGTTTAGAGAAACCAAATCACTTATTTGCACTTGCCTGGCCTTGTAATTGTCTCCTTACGCTTTGTCTGCTTAAATCTAAATATTTCATTCTAATACGACCACGAATCTTTCTTGGCTCGTTTGATTTTTTTTTTTTCCGGTTAGATGTAAATGGTCAAATCTGAATGAAACTACTGCTTGGGATTTGAATGTTAATATGAGATGAATTTTGTTCATCAGTTTTAAGCATGAATGTGATATGGAAAGCCAAATCTAGCTTTTTATTGTTGCATCAATTTTGTTTTATGTACTACCTTTTGGTTTTTGGAAGTTTTTTATTCATGTATTACTTCTGTTTCTACGAGCTATGGTGCACATCAAAGGATGTGCTACATCTTAAATATAGAAATATGTATGAAGACCTGAATTTCAGACTTTTAAGATATATAAAACAAAGTGCAGTTAGTGGAGACTATTACTTTGGTTTTGGTTATTTTGATGTGGTGAATGTTGAATGAATTATTTTGTAGGTAGCAGAACTTGTGTTAAGTGAAGAATCTTTCCAGACAAATGTTCGTGATTACTCCAAGCTTATTGATGCTCATGCTAAAGAGAATTGCTTGGAAGATGCTGAGAGAATTCTTAAAAAGATGAATGAGAATGGTATCGTCCCTGATATTGTGACATCCACAGTTCTGGTTCACATGTACAGCAAGGCAGGCAATCTTGACCGTGCTAAGGAAGCATTTGAGAGTTTGAGGAGCCATGGATTCCAACCGGACAAAAAGGTTTACAACTCGATGATCATGGCATATGTAAATGCTGGCCAACCCAAGTTGGGTATGTCATTGGTTGATATGATGATCACAAGCGGCATAGAACGCTCAGAAGAGATTTACTTAGCATTACTTCGGTCATTTGCCCAATGTGGTGATGTTAGGGGAGCTGGACAAATTACGAACATCATGCGGATAGAAGAATTCCAGCCAACTTTAGAGTCTTGTACCTTGCTTGTGGAGGCTTATGGACAAGCCGGTGACCCTGATCAGGCAAGGAGCAACTTTGATTACATGATAAGACTTGGGCACAAGCCTGATGATAGATGCACTGCTAGCATGATTGCAGCATACGGGAAGAAGAATTTATTAGATAAAGCCTTAAATCTCTTACTAGAGCTTGAGAAGGATGGTTTTGAGCCTGGACCTGCTACCTATACTGTTCTTGTGGATTGGTTGGGGAGGCTGCAGTTGATCAATGAAGCTGAGCAGCTGTTGGGCAAGATTTCTGAGCTGGGTGAGGCGCCTCCTTTTAAGATTCAAGTAAGCCTCTGTGACATGTATGCGAGAGCAGGGATTGAGAAGAAGGCTCTTCAGGCTTTAGGGTTTCTGGAAGCAAAGAAGGAGCAAATGGGTCCAGATGACTTTGAGAGGATTATAAATGGGCTTTTAGCAGGTGGGTTCCTGCAAGATGCTCAAAGGGTACATGGGCTGATGGAGGCACAGGGTTTTGCTGCATCTGAGAGATTAAAGGTAGCCCTAATATCATCTCAAACATTTAACCGCCAAAGACAACCAACAAGATAGTTTTGTAGTCCCTAGAAAATGATTTTCTAGCCAGAACATGATATTATCAACCAGTTTATTTGATGAACAAGTGGGATCTTCTCTATAAAGGAGTGAGTTGAGCTTTTACCTACATTAGCATCTCAACCTTATTTTGTTGTGTCAATATTTCTAGTGTTTCCGTGCCCAAATAGAATGCATTTCTATCTTCCTTTGTTTTTTGGACCACGATACATTGGTCTTTTTTAATAATTACTTGAAAGAGGGTAAAACAATTCGTTTTAATGATTTTTTCAGAGTATCTATTTTGTGCTGGATAGCTGACTTACATCGCTTTTATGATGGCGGCATACAATGAAACATAATTTATTCTTTATCCATTTTTTATTTTTTTATTTTTTTAAAGTGTGAACGCATAAGTCCTTTCTCTTCCCAGAGGGAAACACGTTGACCATTTAATATAGAAATTACAGCTTGAAGATGCTGATGATTTTTTTATATCATGGGATTCTGAGGTACATACTTTTAAATCAGTGGCATCCCAAAAATTGATATGGAGAATTTTGGCAGTACATATTTCCAATTATCAACATGTTCAACAGACAATGGTGAGTTTGATGTTTAATTTGACTTGGTTCCCATTGATCAACTTGACAATAGATGCTTCAGGTTAATTGATGCCATATTTCTTAAGTTTTGGCCTGAAAAAAAATCTTTGGATACATGCTACCATAGAACAAAGACTAGAAAGCTGGATGTTGTACAAGATCTTAATCACGGTTCCCTTCTTAGGATGGTTTCATCATACATAGAACTGTGAGATTCTAATAGTATTCTCCTCTTATAAACTCATTCAATCGTTTCAATTCCCCTTTTTGTTGCTCAACCACCGCACGGACCACATCTACAATGGAAATCATCCCAACTATTCTCCCATCTATTACTGGAACATGTCGAATGTGTTTGTCTGTCAACACCACAGAATTATCAATAATTCCCTTCCTTTTTCTGCTACAAATAAAAATACAAAAGAGAAAAAGTTCTATTTTGCTAATTACCTGTCATGAGCTGCATTGCATGAAGAATGTTTGCATCGGATGGCAGTGTAATCAACTTATTCTGTTCAAGTTATAAATTTAATGTCATGTTTTCTATAGGAGAACAGCTAATTGTCGAATTTGAGTAATCCAACAGCTGACAGAGACTTAGATCGTATTACCTCATCGGTCATGATTTCTGCAACTCGCGTGTATTTAGGGGATCTTCCCTGTCCAACAATCTTCCTCAGATAGTCTGCTAGTCCACCATTTCCAACACCAGATACTTTGGTTATTTATCTTTTCTGAGTCAAGAAGATGTCTGGTATTGACAAATTTGGTCGTAATAGAATTGCGTTCTGATGACTTTAGTTGTTATACTGTTGTATGGAAAATATGGGCATACAGAAATGAAGGATTTTTGGCTTTGGAATATGAACAAAAGAGAAACAAACGGTTACCTCTTTCCGTGAAAATTCCAGCAATATGTTGTTGCTCTCCTGGTTTCAGTACTACTAGTGACCCAATATTATGTTGCGCCATCTGCAATGTCACAAAGATATTTTCCGTGAAATATGCATGCACGACTAAACTGAATCAAGAAAAATTAGGTTTAAAATTTCACTTCGGTGGAACTCTACATTTTTCACAGCATCTTCAACAGTGTCGTCTGAGCGGCAGCAAAGCCAGGACCCAACTTTATCATCTCCTTTGGTCATCAAAACCTCAGCTACCGATATGTTCTCTAGTCCCTTCTCTTCGGTTGGTGAAGATGAAGAGGAGATGACACATCCAAAACGTGAGCATGTTTTTCTCCCCTCAACGACGTATCTCCCTTGGTGATGCTCCAAAATTGCACCCTTCAGAATTTCCTGGCAAGTACGTACTCCTTTAATCATTCCTTGCATTGTATGTGTCTGTTCATAGAAAATGCCAAGAATAGTTTCGTTATCTTATTGGTGCCTTTTAAATGAAAAGAAAGCTAAAGACCATACCTGAAAAATGAACTGAGACAGGTTGGAATTGACTAAAATTCTTGTGATGGTGAAGCAACGACCTCTCCCCATCAGCGGCAATATCTAGGGTTAACAGAAAAGAATATCTTGTCCTGAAGATTTACTTGTGAGATAAAGTTTCATTTAGTTCTTTCCTTGAGTGTGTGGACAAAGGGAAAGAAATGTTTCCTTCTCTTGGTTCTTTTTCTTGATATTATTGGAGAATGGAGAATGGCCCAAGAAGATACTCAGAGCTTGTAAAGGAGCTTCTTCGCTTTTTTTTTTAGTACCTGGAAGTGTAACCTTGAGTAAAACAATCAAGCCAATCAGATAACTCGTGTATCGCGTGAGTCTATACTCTTGACGACGACATTCAGTAAAGTATATGCTTGGACTTAGAATGCCTTTAAAAGGAAAAAAGTATCGTTCGGAGAATGAAATTCAAAACAGTTGCCTAGGGAGAAATGGAAAACCTGAAGCAACCAAAATGAGATGCTAAACCTGACATTCAAGGAACATCTGATTAAAGAATCCTTCTCTTCTCATGTTCAAAGGTTTGTCCTTTTCCAGTCTTTTCAAAGGAAAGGAAGCAGCGGAGACGGTCAATCTATATATAGCATACCTCTCATCATATCAAGAGCATCACCTCCCACACATACCCCGGGCATTATCCAGTTCCATTGCCGCGTATTTTCACTTCTCTTAATTATCTATGGCAGACCAAAGGCAACCTTTCCGCTTTCGACTTCCATGGCTATCGACAATGAGTGCTCCTCCCCCTCGTCCTACGCCTGAGCCGCAACCCTCTCGTCCCACTCCTGAAATTCAAGCCCCGGCCCAGCCAACCATCACCACCCCCATTCAGCGCCCTCCATTTCGGCCTGCAGGGATAGCCCCAGCACAGCCCCCTCCCCAGGCCCAGACAACAATAAAAACAGAACCTCAGCCACCACCGCCATCTGGTGCAGCTACTGAATCAAGAGTTGCTTCCCAACCCACATCACCACCTCGTGCAACAACTCAAACTCAGGCTGCATCTGTGCCTCCACCAGAAAGCCGGGTCACTTCTCAGCCGGCATCACCATCTCGCGCAAGAACTCAAACACCCGTTGCCTCCCAAATAAGGTCACCATCTCGTCCAGCCCCACAAGCAAGGGCTGCCTCTGTGCCCCCATCTCCACCTCGTACTGCTTGGACACAACCGGGAATACAAGCTGCCGCTGAACCTCGATCGCCATCACGTTTGGGCCCCCAGAGTACAGGCCAAACATCGTCACGATCCCCTTCTCCAATGGGCAAAGCCACTAAGGTGCGGCCAACAGCCGGAGCAGTTTCTCAGCTCCCCTCTCCCCAAAAGCAATCAGAACCATCAACTAAAGAAACCTCCCAGCCTCCTTTAAATATTACTCATCCCCTTTCTTCTTATTCTGAAGAGAAAGAAACTAAAGAGACCTCTCAGCCTCCTCTTACTAGTACTCATCCGCTTTCTTCTCTTTCTCCAGAGAAAGAGTCAAAGCCAGCAGCATCCAAGCAACTTCTGCAAGAACCTCAACCAAAGACACAAATCAAATCAGAGATTGACTCTGAATCTCAATACCGAACTGGAGGTGAGACCACATTTAAACCTGATACGACAGCAGCCCAGACAACACAAGCATCAGACTTGGGGACAACAATTCCACCAACTTCTTCAGTAACTCCAGGAGCACCAGTTGCACGCGAAAAGCTGCCCCTTACAGAATCAGAGAAAAAGATAGAGGGAGTCGAAAGGAAGAAAGATATGCAACAAATCGTGAATGAAGCAAAGCCTCAAGATGGAAAAGAAGTTGCTCGAGAACTTGTGAAAGACGAAAAGACTAATGGTTCAGCTGATGAACAGATGCCGAGGACAATCAGTGAGCTTCTTACCGCAGCCTCGGGTTTAGAAACACGGAGTAAAGAGTTATTTGGTGCTAAAATTAAAACAGAAGAAAGGAAACAGGAGAAGCATGAAATTTTCGAAAGAAAGAAGCCACAGTCAACACCTGAATCTGAGGAAAAACATATCAAGACGGTGAGTTCAACACATGCAAAGGACAGGAACATCATAGGTAATCATCAGAAGCCTGGTGTATCCAACGGGGATAGAACTCCTCTGCACAAAGAGATCAAGGAAGATATCTCAAAATTTGTTCATAAGTTGGCCATAGGGCATTCAAAGCAGCCTGTAGATGATAGACCTGTAAGTATAATAACTGTTGCAGGTGAAAACAGAGGAGCGTCCATGCAGTTAGGGGCGGAATCAGCCAAAAAGGGAGGATCTGTCCCCATTCACCGGGGTTATAAGCTCAAGTCAGATGAGATCGCTGAAACTACCACGGATGGAGAAGAAAGTTCTAAGGGAAGAAGCCCTAGGGATCCCACAACCAAGAATAATCAAGCAACAACGGCATGCATTAACAGTAACATACAAAGCATCAACAACTCAATTATGTTCAACAGTTCAGTCAATGAGAGAAATCCTGGTGTCCATCTGGTATTCTCTCACAATCTAGCAGAGCCCACCAAGCCAGCTACAAAACCAGAGACTCTTGAGACCCATGGCCACGAGGCTAAAGTTACCATCACCCCTTCGGAAAAACTTACTTATCAACCCACAGTAAGAAGACGGTGTCTCAGAGGGCTTTTCATGGAACCAAGTGACTCAGACCCGGATAATCCTGAAAAGCCTCGGCGTCACGGTTGCCTCTATAACTGTGGGGAGAAGAGCAAGGATAAGGACATTAGGGTGCTTTGACTATACAAATCAGAGCAACTTCACAGTACCGGCTCATACCAGCAGATTTGCTTGCTAAAGATAAAACATAGTGATAATAAGGATGCCGTATCATCCATGTAG
>NW_006262201.1:41139334-41183270 GCF_000493195.1 Citrus x clementina
CGTTTCTAATATACAATTAAGAGAAGCAATCTCCAGTCCCCGCAAAATTATAGATAAAATTTTCAAAAGTGAAGCTACATACTCAAAAGAGAAATGTGTCATGGAATGGCCTTTTCTGCAGATAAGTTGGTTTGGCAATATAAATTACACTCTGCATTTCTGTCATTACACAAAAGAGATACCTGCAGTATACAAACATTCGAGTCGAAAGGAAAGATAAGGCGCTTCCATCAAAACAAATATGTACAACTAAATTGGAGGAAGACTAGCAAGATCATGTTCCTTATGGTAAAACAGAAAGGTCATTCACAAGCCGGCTTGGTATCAAAGCTGCTCAAGCAGATTGCAAAGGCTTGCAAGGCAGAGAGGGGATATCGATAATCCATAGTAAAAATATCTTTCCCAATCTTTCCAAACTGCAAAATCACTCTCTCTTGTTCTGCCACTGAAACATTTTGGTTTGGCTCTGCAGCTGCCACCAGCTGGAAATTCTTCACAGATGCCACTGTAACTCGTCCTTTGAAATTTAGACACCAACACTGTAACTGCTCATGCCATCTAGGGGCTTTATTTTTCAAAATCAGTGGATCCCCAGCGCTTCCGAATGATTCCAGTGGCCCAGAAAGGCTAGTGGAGCTGAATTCAACAAGTGGCTTCTTTCCTTTAGATACAGGTGAAGGTGAAGAAGGAATTTGCTCCTCACAGCAATTTGTGAACTCTATCGGAGTAGGTGCAGTGCCCCCTTCTTGAATTGCAGATATTGGAATTGAATGCATGGTACATTGCATTCTCCTTGGGCCGCGGGTGCGGAGGACATTTAGTTCATAAGATATGGTGGCCACACTGTAGTTACTACTAGATCCTTTTAGAGATACCTGCTTTGGAAAGATTTTTCTTTGTGACCTAGAATTGGAGTGGATGGCAGTGTCGCATGGAGGCTGACTGTCATAAATTGTGAACTTGGTTCCAAGGAAATTAGACCTGTATAGAGTTTTGCTAATTAATTGCATGAAACAATAATGCATTTTCTACAAGGACGAGAATCCAGCAGTGCTAGAGCTCACCTTAGTTTTCCAACGTAAGTATTGCTTGTTCGAGAGAAATCATCTCCAACTAAGGATATCAAGAAATCAGTGCTTGTTGCCTTCCTGATCTTCCTTGCAGCCAACAGTAACTTACTCATATCACCTGAAAGAGCTGTTGTTTAATTAAAATTATCAGCAGAGTATATCAGCAACTGAAACAAATGATTGTTATCCCTCTTGATCATCTGATATTAAAGAAATCATCAGGAGTGGAACATAAAAAATAATAATAATAATCAAGTGTAATATCAACAACAGAGAAAATTATATAGAATGAAATAAAAATGTGAGATTTCAACAATTGGATCCCTGGAGAGTTGCAAATAAGATGATAACCCCACAGACCACAGCTAAGTTCTTATATGAGTTTCAAACATGTTATATCAAACGTACTGCTACATTGATCAACTAATGTTTCAATAATATTCAGAGTATCAACCACAAATCACGCCACAGATTTGATAAGCAATTTGAAGATAAAAACTAATTGTATGACTGGATGAAGCATTCTCCTCAGTGGACTCTAAATAAACTGATCCTCAAAATTAGAAAAAGAAAAGTACATTTAGCGGTTTATCTAACCAAATTGTTAGTTTTAAAATATACAAGTTGATTCCAACAAAGAAAAGGGAAAAAATTTAATTAAAAAAAAAAGCAACAAGTACCTGGGTCTGAGACCAATTTGTTTCAAATCCATTAGTAAAACCCAGAGAAGAAAAGGAAAAAGAGATAAAAAAATAAAAACATATCAATATTTTACCTGGGCTGAGACCAAGATAAAGTCTGTATGCGCCAGTCGGCCTTTCCCTTCTAATATAGCATTGAATTGGAGCATCTCTTGGACCCGGCTACTCAGAATCCAAAAACTCAAAATTCAGATGCATGCAGAAACAAACATTATAAAAAGAGAAAAAACTTTATAACCAAAAAGATACCTGCTTCAATGAAACGGGAAAAGAAAGCAACCCGCATTGCTCAGGAGTCCTAATTATCTCCTTTGTAACAGCCCTCCAAGACTTGCAAACAGAAGCACAAGCAACAACATCCCTCCTGGCAGGCCAAGAGGTCTGGCTAGCTTCTATGCGCTGAATAATATCAAGCAGCAATTCAGGGGGCATGTTTGCCCACTGACTCTGCTCAACTATTATTTTGGATGACGATGAAGAACCTTCAGGAGCAATATAAGAACGCCCTCTGCGTCGCATATTATGCTTCCCATTCTCCGAACATCTTCTTTCTGAACCTCTTCTTGATATGTTACCAATACCATCTCGCATTTCCTTAACAATGTTCTTCAACGCCATCTTCAATCAACTAGCAATTTTCACTACAGAAACAATTGCAAATAATAATTACAATTTCATACAGATTTACTATCTTTTTACATCTAATTGCTTAAGTTTACATGACGTATAAGCTTCTATGTTTCTATTCTTCAGTTTATGTCACAGATCATGGCTTGCTGCCTTGTAAAGATTATAATTTGATTGAGATTCATGACTAAAAATGAAGGCTCGATCATATATATAGCTCAAAGTTTCACTTGTAAAGCACAAATTTCTATAAGTTCCGAAACGTTTTGGCCTACAAGATGATTTTAACGATATCTCCGTTATATGTATATAACTATAACAAAACCAGCGTCATCGCAAAAATGAAAATTTGAAGCGTATAAACAAATAAATAGACAATTAATTAGATAAAAAAATTAAGAATTGAAAAAAAAAAGGAAATAAATTTATAAACTCCAGATCTAACACGTAAACGATAGAGATGACAGATTCATGAACCAAATGAGAGACAAATTCATGTAAGATCTCGAATTCTCTAAATAAATAGCGAATCGGGAAGAGAGACGAGAGACAATTTGGACAAATTTCTCGATAACTTGAACGAAACAAAACTTTTTTAACTCTTAACAAATCGCTATAAGAGAAAATAGAAAAATGCCGAGCGAGTCCTCACCAAAAAGCCGTTTCAGGTCGTCGTCTCCTTCGCATACCTCTCTCTCTCTCTCTCTCTCTCCCCGTCACCGCAGTCACCACCACCTACCCTGCCCTGACCTGACCTGAGAGGCTGCTCTGCCCAGCAAACTGCCACGAGCCACTCAAAAAGCTTTTCTCGGATCCTGATTTCTCATCTTATTTAAACGAATTTTCCTTTTTTAAAATTTTGACCTCTCTTTTTCGTCTCGTTTCGTCCGTTAAAATTAATTGGCTGTATTATACAGAACCGTCTACTTCGATTTGTGCGATTTTAATATAATAATAAAGTTTCATTTCAGTCCCTTTTTTTTTTTTAAGTGTGAAAAACTGAAAACTAAAAAGTGCGGAAACAAAAAACAATGCTAATTCACGCCTTTTTGATTAACTAAGCACTGTCCGCTGTTAATCATGGTTGGCACTTGGCAGTAGTGCCTTTACAAGCACTCCACGTCTTTAACTTTCGCTGTTACTTTTTTTTTTTTCTTTTTTTAATTCTTTTTCCTATTATTCGTAGTATTGTTTAGTGGGTTGATCTTACACTCCACTGCTAACTAAGTGTCTGTTTAGTATAATTTATTTAATTATTATAAGTATTTATTTAATCGTATAAGTTTTTATCAAAATTTTTGTAATTGTTTGGTTGATTTTCTAGTAGAACTTTTAAAAGTTAAATAAATTATTTTACCTCTATTTATAAAAACTCAAATTTTAGATTTTTGATAATAGAGATTGAATAATTTCTTTTAAATATTAAAATACCTAAAATATCCTCTATTTATTTGATAATCTTATTTTATTTTTTTATAATATAACTTTAAAAAACTTATCTATTAAAGTAATTTTATAATTTTTAATAAGAGCTATTATTGATAATTAAACAATTAAATTTTTTTAGGTAAAAACTCAATTTATAAAAGTTCTATAAATAAGAACTCTACTTAAATAAAATCTACTTGAAAAATTGTACCAAATGTAGCTTAAAAGTGATTGGCTTTCTTATTCCACCCCCCCCCCCCCCCCCCAAATTATATTGGCTATGTATTGAACTAAACGGAGATTACACAATCAATGCACTAATTCACAATTTACTTTACAAACCATTATAGGAGCTAATATTAATACTATAAATAGAATAATAACATCTAGCTCCTTTAGTTTTATATTTTCTCAAACTATTTGTTTGTCCATTTAAATTAAAAAAAAATTATTTACTTATTAACTGTTATTAGAAACATGATATCATTCATCTATTAGATAATGAGATAAACAAATAAATACTCTTGTGCGTTAAGAAATTAACTATCCAATGGAAAGTACAACATTAATTCTTCTGAAGTAAATAAAGTGATCCAAGTGCCTAAATTAATGTAAGAGGATGCCCTTAATTAAAAAATTATTAAAATTCAGGGACCTAGATGTTATTATTCTTTGCTTTTATGATGATACTCCAATTTAAAAATAAATAAATAATAAATTATCTCGTGGTAAAATCGTTTACCGAAGCTACTCAGAGATTGTATTAATTGATCTTGCTTTTTTAGCGTGAAAAGAGGATACATCATTGCACGAGCTCAATCTTTCTTTTCTTTTTCTGTTTTCTTTTTTTCTTTTTTAATTTTTCAATTTTTCCTACCCCTCTAATTTTGATTGCGCTTTGCGCACACGGCACATATCGCACATTCACAAGTCCAACAGTACAAAAAGTCATCGCTGCGCATGGATGTTTACTCGAATGAAAAAACAACGACCCGTTAAGCCAAGGTTTTGTGTCACATCAAAAAGGTCAGGAACCAAAAGAGAAATAGAAAGACGTTTACATAATGAATAAAGAATCGGGCAACGTGTGTATAAAAAAAAAAAAATCTCAAACGATGAAGCAATTCGAAACATGAAAATGGGTGGATCCAAGGGCATTTTCAAGGCTGACATGACAGAGTTAGAGAGCAGAAGAGCTGCTCAAGCCTCAAGTAGTAGTCAAATTCCTGTAGAAACCGCAACGGATCAGAGGTGTCTGTTAACTAGATCTGGAAATCTAGGGATCCGATATAGAAAGGAAAGAGCTAAAAGACAATGGAAGAGCCAAGAGGGCCCCACGCATATACTGTTTTTACGTTAGGGCCCTCTCAAAATTGCTATTTTCATTAATGACTTCGGAAAATGTGAAGGGTTCTTAATTCTATAGTTCGTACTTTTTTTTTTTTTGACCATGAGGTATTTTGGGGAGAATCCCAACTGTGGGAGGTACTTTTAAGTCCATACCACAATTTAGATTAGAAGTTCTCGCTCGAATCGAGAGGCACATGTTCTCCCAATAAAAAACGACTTTTCTGCGATTCGAACTGGAGAACAAACTCAGTCAAGTCACTTGAGGAGATTCTATTGCCTGTAGAGCCAACACTTTGTTGGTTATATAGTTCGTACTCTTTTAACACGCATAGATGCTTGGAGCTGACATACGTGGTAATGTGCGGGCCACTCACACGTGTACGGTCAAGTGTGAGGGTCTCACTATAAGTTTTTTTGTGTTGATTAAACATTAGATTACTAGAGATATATACAACTGTTATGACAACAAGTCATTACATTGATTGTAAAGATTATTACACTGATATTCAGGGGCGGACGCCATGTATGACCAAAGGGTGCCATGGCCCCCCCTGAATTTTAAAATATTTTGAGATTTTTAAATAAAATATGAATAATTTACACACTGACCCCTATACAATTAAGTTTGGCCCCCCCTTAAATTTATAAGTTTAAATTTGGCCCCCCTTAAATTTCCTCCTGAGGTCCGCCCCTGCTGATATTTACAATTAGATATATACATGAGACTTATATTATTACATTTTTATTTTATAAAATACATGTCTAGTCAAATACTCCTCATGGAGGAGGGATGTCTTTACTCCACTCATATTTCGCAAGGAAGAAAAACGTTATAAGTAGTCTCCACACAATTATGTTTAATTAAAGGAGATTGAGTATGTGGGAACTCGAACCATTACCCTCATAGTCATACTTAACTTTAAGGGTAATAATTCACCACTGAACTATAATTCCAAGTGCTCACTGTGAGTTAGAACACTGTTTTCATGCATATATAATATCAGGCAAGGGATTGTATGTTGCATACATTATTATACAATGGTGGTTGCTCTTTCCTCCATGCCAGGAATTAATTAGCAATAAAATTGGGGGTACGTGTGTGAATGTTATGCTAACGGAACATTGTCGTTGCGTACGAGAAGCGGAACTGAACAGTGTGCGTTCCGTGTGTATTCGTGTTCTTGGTCATTTTGGGAAAAAAAAAAAAAAAAAAACCAATTCTTGACCGCCGAATCGGTGTCAGATTTGTGGCCAGCAACAGTCACACTCGCACGTGTTCAAGATTTTTTTAAAATTTAATTAATTACTACAAATATCTAATTATTTTGTCTTGTAAAAGAAATAGGGTCTCAACTCTCAACAAAACTTCACTGTGAAGGCATGCATGTGGGAAGATGCCACATGGGCCATCTATTTAGCTGCGACTTGCGACTGTGTGAGAGCCTTTTTCGTTTTCTTCATTGAGTAACACAATGAGGCTATATTCCAAGTAGGATGCTTGCAAAATAGAATCTGGCCCTTTGTTTTTGTTAGCGGAACCCCGTGGTTGGTTTCAAAAACATTTCTCTTTTTTCAATTATTTCATTTCGAATGCTGTGTATTAATTAATTCATTCATTACGTGTTAATATATACGCCTAGACCTCAAGTTATCATGACTGTTTCTTTTATAGATTCTCTTTATCACTGCATCGGATGAGTATCCATGTGCATGTATACGTATATATATATATATGTACACACACTACTTAATAAATCCTAAAAGAAGATTATAGGCGTTAGGGTACATAATGATTATAGGTTATTAGGGTTTATATATCTTTTAATTTTCTTTTCTTTTAATAATTTTTGCCATACGTTTTTTTTTTCTAACACTCATAATCAGAATTTTAGAATTTTATTGATATTCATAATCAATCACAATAGAATTCATGGTTTTTACTTTCACAAATGTCAGATGAAATCTACCTCATCCATACTAATATAAGAAAGTAGATAACACTTCTATCCAATTTTAAATTTTAAAGAGAGATACTATATATAATTAGGGCTTGAACCATGCCCTCAAAATTTTTAAGGACATTCGTTATCAATGGACTAGGAGTCCATTGATATTATTATCATACATTTGAATAATAAGGGGTTTCAATTAATTTCTTATATATATATATATATATATATATATATATATATATATATATATATATATATATATATATATATATATATATTACCGATATCATATGAAAATGGGGTTGACTGTAATATAGGCACACTCCTCTGAGATTGCATCAATACTGTATTTGTATATCTAAAGAAATTAAGAAATGTAGTATGGGGAGCTACACAACATGCTTTAAGCCTTTGTTAGAAACTAGAATTAAGCGATAGAGAACAAAACTGAAAAAAGTTTAAGCAAAGCAAAGTGCGGAGTTAGGTAAAGAAAGGCAGTTGTACTTGTACATCTGCATAGTTAATTATTAGAATAATAAAACAAAGGGATGGTTCCTTCCAATTAACTTGAAAACAAGTTCAAACAGATCATCATGATACATCCATATATAGATAGATATAATATAGAGTGAAGTGAAATGTGGAGCCCAAGTCACATTTCTGGCTTGCGCAATTTTAGTTGGCTGTTTTGCCGGACTGAGTAAAATGCCAACAAGGCCAGACGGAACCAGAATTGATCAGCATCTTCGACGTGGATAAGGTTGGCTCATGCCGCCACAAAGCAGCACTAGTTAGATTATACGTACTGTACCTCTTTCATAATTTTGGTGGCAATGCAGCCAGCTATGTTTGTGTTGCTGTTCCTGCCAACTTCGATCTAGGCCATAGGTACTTACCATCATCAACAGCGCGCGCGCGCGCGCGTGTCGTTGCCCCCACTTCCACCTCGCGTTCTGATTTTTTCGAATTTTGATTGGGGAGAAATCAGATTTTACGTGTGAAAATTGTGGTGGCTACAGTCGAAGAGATTGTGTGAAATCCTCGAGTGCAGCGCAGTCAATGATGAAATGATTGTAACTTTGACTACAAATTAAGAAAAGTTTTCCTTTTTGGGTAAGGGCATGACAGTCCTCGAGTTGTGTGATATTGAAATTTAGGTGCCACTGAGAGCCCGGGATGTTTACTAATAATTACAGCCAACAGCCATGCACGCTCTTTGTAGTTGGAAGAAAGTGATCAGCTTTCTTTTCTTGCAACGAGAAAATGATAATAAAGTAGAAGTATTTTTTGACCTTTAAAACTTGCTTGAAATCACGTCCACCCCGGCCTTTTGCATTTTAAATCTGGTATAGAGGCTGCCGCGCTGTCCAAGTTCTTTTAAGTTAAGTCAGCACATATGATTGGATTAGACTAAATATTATAATTTTTTTTTTTTGATTAATGAAGGGCTCCCGAAGAGCTAATGCAAAGAGTGTGCAATGCCATAAGCATCGTTACCAAGTAAACCAACAATATCAGAGGGAGGAGAATGAAGAACATGCAAGCCTAAGGGTTTAGTTAGATTAGGAGCCGTTTGGGAGTGTGGTGAGGTGGCTGGACTGTCAAAATTCAGCTACTAAAGTGTTTGGTAACACTTATAGCTGGGTTTTGACAGTTTGACATTTTTTTTTTCCCAACTGCAAGTTAAATTACTAAATTAGCCTTATATATTATTCCATTTTAATTTTATCCTGCTCAATTTTAAACTTCATTTCAAATCGATTTTTTTTAAACAAACCCTAAACACCCATTCTTATCAGCACGATTCCGACTGTGGGAGTTCCAATTGATGCGATTCCAACACCGAAATTCTCATCAGTACGATTCCGACACCGGCCACTCTCATACGCCTCTGTCAGTGGTGCATTTTCCTTTACTTTTTGTTCATTTTTTAGTGCTCCTTTACTCTATTACATGCAATTTTTCATTTTCTTCCTTTTCATTCATAAAATGTTGGGACTTTTGTTTAGAATAAATTGATGGGTGATGGGTCATGCGTGATTTATTTGCTTGTAACCATTGTTTTTATTGTAGTTTTTATTTTTGTAGTTGTTTTTAGTAGACATGCACAGCCCCTGTTTGATGAAATTCCCCTAATAAAAATCCAATTCAAACTTCTTTGAGCAGAGTTCATGTGGCATTTGAAATATATAGTATGCACTTATGAGTGGTATAGGTTGTCTTCTTAAAGTTTGTGTTTATGATATATATTTTCTGGGTTGTGTTCATTTGTCTCAAATTCTGTAATTTTGATTTGAGTTTCCAGTTCTACAAGACATTAAATAATAAAATGCATGCCTCCTTTATGAAATACTATGCTTCAGTAAACAAAGGGAAGTTTGTCAAATTCTGGATTTCAAGTTGATGTTTTGGCACAGTCAAGAGAAGGGGGAAAGTGTTGCAATTGCAATTGTATAGGTCTTATCCGATTTCTTTGGGATGGGCCAAAAGAATAGTACAGGAAATATCAAAGCACTTAGCAAATTTGAGATTGTGAGGCTAAATGCAATTGCAGTTTGTACCTGATGATTGTTTAGTTGAATTTCTTTGTTTCCTAGTCTGTTTTGTCTTTTGTTGCTTTATTGACTTGCTTGTAATTGTTTCTATTCGTTGGCTATGATCATTATTGTTTGTTGGAAAAGTATTTCAAGTAAACTAAATATTTGATTAAAAGTATTTCAAGTAAAGTAACAACTAAAGTAACTTGTTCTGGACAAATTTTGTCCACAAATTAGTTCAATCATACACTTAATTCTAACTCTCAAACATGACTTTAGGGGACTATGTATCTCCTTAAAAATAAAATTTAGACAAAGGTAAATAAATTTTTTTTCCATTAGTTTGTAGGTGAAATTAGCTGTAGTTGGTCCTTATAGAATAGATGTAGTTATATAATTGATCCAAGTAGATATCTAATGTAAATATTAGTAAAAGTAGATATTTGATTGTACACTACATATTAGTAATTACAAAAAAAAAATAAAAAATTGCGAAGCGATACAAAATTAGGCTCAATTGGGGTCATTGGTCTAGCTTATGGGCATTAAGTGAAGCTCTTATGAAACCCCACTTATTATACATATAGCTCTTATTTTGATAAAATTACAAAAAAATGACAAAAGGTTATAATGAAGTTGAATTAAATATTAGACATAATTTTGTATAATGAAATCTCATTATTATACCATTTATTATTTTATTACCTCAAAATTATTTTAATTTTAAAATAATTTATTATATCATTTAAAGATGGGAGTGTTCATGATTTATAAGTGTAAAAATATCTCGATCTAGCTAAATTTTTATTTGTCTTTTTATGTAATTTCGTCTAACAATACTATTATAACAACAAATGTGGGGAAGAAGGATTTTGGAGGGGTGTAAAAAGCACTACCCACGGGTATTTTGTGGAGAAATAGGGCAAAAATTTGTGGTGGCTATTGTTTGTGGTCATTATGTGGACCCAACGTCACAGGTTTAAGACTCTGTAGCATGAGCCCAAATACAAATCTGTGAAAGTTAGCCTACACAGTGCCCAATATGTAGATGGATACAATCTTGCCAAATTGGACTATTGGCCCTACTGAAATCCTTGGGTAAAAACTCATTTAGTCATTATATTTGAATATTAGTATTTATTTAGTCTCTATATTTTTAAAAATATCTCAAAACATCTCTGTCGTTAAAGTATTGATACCCTTATCGTTACTTTTTATTTCTTTTGGCTTATTTTTATAATATTACCCTTTTATAATTTTTTTTGTTTGGACTTTAATAAAAAGAAAATAATTAAATTATCAATTTAACCCTAAAAAATAAAAAATATTATATTAATTTTTAATTGTCAAAAATTAAATTGTTATTTTTTATTTTTTTGGCTTACTTTTACAATATTACCCTTTTATAATAATTTTTTTGTTTGGACATTAATAAAAAGAAAATAATTAATTTACCAATTTAACCCTAAAAAATTATAAAAAATTATATTAATTTTTAATTGTAAAAAATTGTATGCAAACTACCAAGTGTGCAAATGGTGCTTGCAAAAAAATTAATATAATTTTTTTATTCTCTAGGGTTAAATTGATAATTTAATTATTATTTTTTATTAATGTCCAAACAAAAAAATTATTATAAAAGGGTAATATTGTAAAAGTAAGACAAAAGAAATAAAAAGTAACGGTAAGGATATCAATACTTTAACAGCAAGGATGTTTCGAGGCATTTTTAAAAATATAAGGATTAAATGGACACTAATCTTAAAATACAGGGACTAAATGAGCTTTTACCCAAAATCCTTTAATGCTACGTTTACTTGTGGAATAAGTTATAATCAAAATGAGCTGAAATAGAAATAAGAAATGAGAATCATAATTAGGGATGGCAATGGGGAGGGGAGGGGAGGGGACCGATCTCCCCGTACCCATCCCCGATATTTTACGTATGTCCCCATCCCCTCCCCGTCCCCGTCAGAATTACTTGAGAGAATCCCCATCCCCTCCCCGAATAATAACAGGGGATCCCCGAGGGTCCCCGATCCCCGATTAACTAATACATTTTTTTTTCGATTTTGAGTTAATCATATTAAAATAAAAAATTCAAATAAAAGTAAAGTTCGAAATATATCTTACATTAATATCTATTACAAAAGTCACATACATTAAATTAGTAAGTAACGCAACATACAAGAGATACAAACTTATTTTACAAACTATCATGAACAAATTAATAGTCTAATACAAAATTGTTACAAATAAAATCAAATTTAGATTCAAAATTAACTTTTTCAATGGTGGCGTGGGCACTTTATAAATGTGGACTATTCCCTTTACAACACAATAGTTAAATCGGAGCAAATCAAAAGTAAATATTAGATTAGATTAGATTAGATATTAAAATTGTGATTCGCTGTGGGCAATTATAACATCTAAAATTAAATAAAAAATAGATTTAAGTTTAAAATATTTAAAGAATATCAAAATTAAAAAAAAATTTGGCTAATAGAATCTACTCAGTCTTTTTAATGTCCTAAATAAAAATTTAGAACTTTAATTAGCTAATTAGGCCTAAAAGTTTAATAATATAAATATTTTGATATTTTTTATTTTTACCAATATTTATAATTTTATAATTTAAATTTTATAATTTATTTACTAGTAATTTTAAAAAATTAAAATTAAATTAAAAATTAAAATGGGGAAATGGGTAGGGGATGGGGATTCCACCTCATCCCCGTCCCCTCCCCGAATAAGAAATTGGGTAAAAAAATTTCCCCGTCCCCTCCCCGAATAAGAAATTGGGTATGAAATTATCCCCATACCCTCCCCGAATGGGGAAAATCCCCGAGGGTACCCGTCCCCGTGGGGATTTTTGCCATCCCTAATCATAATAAGTTATTTACTTTATCTGCAAGAATCGAAATGAGAATGGGTTGGAATCTCATTGATGTGTTTATTTTATTTTGAAATCGGAATCGAAATAAGCTGAATTGTTTAAAATTACTAAAAAGCCCTTAGTTAATTATAATAATAACTATTGTCATCGTCATTATTTGTGATTTTTATTATTATATAAATGATTAATAATAATAATATTAAAAATAATATCATCAATAATTTATTAAAATACACTTTGTTAATTGTTGTAATTAATTAATTACAATAATCTATTAATTAATTACAATAATCTATTAATTAATTATAAACGAGGACAAAGTGAGCATTATTAATTTTGGGAGGGTAAAATGGTCAATTCAGGGAATGGGAGACTCATTCCCAAATTGTGATGGGCCCCATGATTCCGATTCCGATTCTGATTTCTAACTCTATCTTGCGAAGTAAACACTGTCAATAATTCTGATTCTCTAATCCGATAAGTAAATGCAGCATAATTTTTTCTTTTTTAGATATTTTTACGCTTTTAGTCTTTATTGAAATTGCATTGAAAGACAATATATCTAATTAAACTCATCTATTAAATACATTATTTCACTAAAAATTCTTTACACAAGCATGTTTTAGGTAATATTCATTATTCTTAACAAAATTTTAACACCCTTGTTATAAACCCTCTCCCATGTTTTAAACCCTAAAATTATGAAGGTAGAAATTCGCGGGAGAGATATCTATTCCTCAACAATTATTACATAATTGGGAAGGAAAAGAATCTCATCATAAGGTTGGGTCCGAGCACTCAAAGTCGGTGATTATTTTTGTAGAGAAACTTTTTTTAAAATGTTTATTTTAAGAAGATAAAAATTTATTGGACATGAGTGAGAATAGAAAAAAAAAATGAAAACTGAAAAATATTGAGGTTTCGTGAGAAATGATTTTAATTAAAATTAAATCTTTTTATTTTGTTATAAGAAATATATATAATATATGGTAGGAACAAGGGGGAAAAAAGGGTAGATTTTATTAAATTTATAAAGGGTGCCAATATTTGTCATATTTCGTATTAAAAACAGAGGATAAACATTAGACGTGTCACATCCCGATAAATCAGTGGTTACCTGACTAACTATTCTTTAACCATTTACATTTTATAATCTGTGGGCTGACTGTGGTGCTGGAAACCTGGAACCGGCAAACCTTTATCAGAGAAAAAAGGGCAAAAAATCCGAACAATATATTAATAAAATAAAATAAAAAATCTATGGGCTGATAGAGCATTTATTATGCACTAAAGTCAGTGCTTATCACAATCAAACGACCAACAATATTGGCATCACATCGAGTCATAGAAATTAACTTGCTTTGTCTCGTCCTATCTCAAATTAAAATCTATCATTTGGGGATAAGAACAAAGTAAAGGATAGGGTGTGTCACACTACCGGTGCCAACAGGTGACAAAAAGCACTGCTATAAATAAATTTATCAAAGAGATTAAAATGTTAAACATATTGTCTTGATTGATCTTGCAGTACTTGAAGGTTGAAGTAAATTAAAAATGGGTTCTCTAATGGCAGGATGGGATTCTCCTACATCAGATCCGAAATTACGTAATAATTTTCATAACCTTTTCTTATTCGATCATCTCAAGTCACAATTTAATCTCAGAGGCTAATTTTGTATATGTATTTCTAATTTTTTTTTTTATTTTTCAGAGAAAATAAAGAGGAATCAGTCACTTACCAAGGACGAAATAGAAGCTTATTGGAGAGCAAAGAAGAAAACTGAAGAGGAGCATCTCAAGGCCGTTTCTAGTCCGTCGGACAGCGTACAGAAACAGGTTTAGTTTCAAACACGAAGTCTATTTATTTATTTTATGGTGGGTGTGTTTTCCGTGTATTCTGTGCTCCCACTTTCGTCAGTGATACTATGTGATGACGAGAAAACTAACAGAGAATAATTTTAATTAGACCATAATTTGTGACAAAATATGACAGGAAATTAGCACAAACAACGAGTCTGAAATCAAGTATCAGAGATCAAACTCACTGCCTATGGCCAGTACCAAGACGGGTTTGATGGAGGTGGATGAGGAAACAAGCTTGGAGAAATTCATAAAGAAACAAGGCTGGTAAATAAAATTAGCTAATTTAATTACAAGCTGCTTAAAACGAACCGATCGAATGTGATTTAAAATGTATCTGACTGGTGGTGGTGTGGTTTCAGGTGGACGAGGAGCACGTCGGCATTTCTGAATGAACCTCCCGTGCTAGAGGGCGGTTCAAAGAGTTATGCAGCTCAGTTCCATGTTGCCAATCTTGCAGCAGCGTCCTCGAAATCCGACGCGGATACTGGAATTCGTACCTGTTAGCTCCTTATGGAGTGGCTTGTAATGTTGTTGTTAATTTTATCTTTTAACTTGCTTTCTAAACTTGAGCTGTGTGTTACATATTCTAGACAGGACATTGCTCTAAGCTGCAGCTCCTGTGGATGTGGTGGTTGTTAATTACCGTACGACTGCGTTTTTTGCTTTAAGTCGGTGGGGGGTGTGGGCGCGTGTGTATAGAGATATAGATATAGATATAGATAAGATTCAGAGTGATTGTAAATCTCGTGGCTTGTAATTTTCTACATGCATGTATTAAAACCTCGGTAATTTTGACGAAGTTCGTACTATGTTTTCCTCCTCCTGCAAAACTTCATTTACGAGTCTTCCAATCAATAAAATCTCTATTTACATGGGAAGCAGGAGGTTGTTACCTTACAGCTGCGGCTATAAGGTACAATCCTCTCGTATAAACAGTCATTTGTGGGCTTAAGTACCTTACAGCTATAAGGTAGCCCTCCCTTCTAAGTATAAATTAAAAAGTATGGGATAAGGTGGGGTCTACGGATGGCGTAATTATGCTACCGTGCCGCAGTCTTTGTCTTTTATTCAGCAGGATTGCTGGATGCTTCTATGTTAAATCTAACATACGAAAGTGACTGTTGGATACTTAAGTAACCATTGTTAATGTTGTCACCTCCAAGCAAAGTGTTCTTTACCTGCCACGCGCTTTAACAACCGACCCTACTGGTATGCTTTATATATGTGTATATATATATATATATGGTTCATCTAGTACTATTGTGGTACTACAGTTAAATTCAGTCATTGAATTTAGTTATGGTGATAATTGTAGATTAAATTCAATAGTTAAATTCAGCTGTGGTACCATACAATTATAGTATTATAGTTTTGTCCATATATATATATATGTGTGTGTGTGTACGCGCGCGAGCAGGGGATAAACACTTTAAACTTAAATTTGCAGCAAGCGAGCAAAGGCACGACACCGCGATCTTTAACGGGTACAAATATGTATGATAGAATTTGGTGAGTGTATTTGGGGATTCTGAAGGGTGTATTCAACTAAGCGAGAATTCACTGTAATGCATCGCGAGGGCCCGAGACTTTCCATTTGTTTCTACTTTCTTTCCAGAAGAATCGTTTATCTATTTATTTATTTCACTAAAACATAATCATTCAATCCTGCTTTACTTAAATCATGGCAGCAGCCACAAACAAAAGGTTGCGCCATTGTCGCCATTCATGAAAATCATGGCTTTTCATCCTTTTAAGACTACTTTTCGCCATTGTCGCACCGTGGATCATTCTAGTGGGTTGCCATCTCATCTCGTCTCATCTGAAAAGCACAATTACCATTTACTTGGCGCCACCTCTCACCATTGATAAAACGTTGTACAGAGTTATGTGATGGGTTCACTAGTCCAATCAAATTCATACACTGATTGTACAGACGAGGAATAATTAATCTTCAGCATTTTTTTTTTAAAATTTTGTCGCTACGAGATCAAAAATCGTAGAGGATTATTGATTAGGTTAATAATATTGACATATTGTTAGAAGTGGTGACGGGTGGTTGTGTGGGGAACATCAACACCTAATTTATAACTTGAACGTCTGTTCTATTGAAAATATAGACAGCTAAACCAATAGATGAACCTACCCGCCATTAACGGGGATGTCCATCAAAAGCTCTAGAACTCTCCTTCCAACCATGAATGAGGATTGAGGGAAACACATTGTGGGAACTGAGTAGGGGGTAGACTAACACTACCCATCTCTTCTATAACTGTGAGGTAAAGTGATCTATCTCGATATTAGAAGAAAATTTTGGACAATGATATAATTTAATCCAAGTTGGTTATAACATATCATAATTTTTTTTAAAAAAATATATTTTTGAATTACAATGCCGTGCCAAATTTTCTTATGTAATTTTTTGGGGGAATAAATGAGTAAAAAAGAAATTTATTATTTTTGTAACTTTAATTAATTCAATAATATCATGTTTTTATATAAAATATTTATCTAACCACCTTTATTCCAAACAAAACAATCATATATTAATGTTACAGTTTGGCTTGTGATTACGAATCATTATACTTTTGAGGTTTGGAGTAAATGCACCTACCGAAAATTAAGGACAAGCTTCTTAATCGGAAATTTCGCCAAAATATAAGAATTAGGAATTGCCATTATATATATATATATATATATATATATATATATATATATATATATATATATATATATATATATATATATATCAAAGAAAAAAAGGATTAAGGATGGGATTGCTAAAGAAAAAAAACCACTTGCCAAAATTCAAAGGCATACTCTAAAAAATGTATCAAGTTTTAAAAATAAAAGTTGTTGATCATATTGTAGAATTTAGTAATCATTTTTCTACTTGCCAACCACAATGAATATTTAATCCATTTGATGGCAAAATAGGGTAAAATTTTTTTTTTATAAATTATGAAATTAATAATCTAATGGATGAAAATATTTGAGATAATACTTAAATTAGAGGTGGAGAGTAATTCTTTAAAATCGTTAAACCTGCTTACATGTGTAATAATGAAGCTCCTGACATCTAAGTTTTAACAAAACCC
This sequence comes from Citrus x clementina, assembly GCF_000493195.1. Lineage (NCBI taxonomy): Eukaryota > Viridiplantae > Streptophyta > Magnoliopsida > Sapindales > Rutaceae > Citrus > Citrus x clementina. Next base: position 41,156,854 of record NW_006262201.1, read on the forward strand.
ACCAACCGAAAGAGGGTATTTTAGCGACTTCACATGCCTACATTTGATCCATATATAGTGCCGTAGCTTGGGCACAAACTCCTTAACAAACTTGTATCAGCTTTTCGGACGTCCACCATTAATCACTCTCACACAGAAAAATTGTCTTCGCTGAAAATTTGAAGTAACTAATGGCTGAAAAAAGCAAGATATTGGTCGTTGGAGGCACTGGGTATATAGGAAAGTTCATCGTAGAAGCTAGTGTAAAGGCCGGCCATCCTACTTTTGCTTTGGTAAGAGAGAACACTGTATCTGATCCTGTCAAGGGAAAACTTGTTGAGGATTTCAAGAATTTAGGCGTCACTTTGCTCCATGTAAGTATATTCATTGCTTCTTCGTTAATTTATTTGCCAATGCCCAGTCCATGAAGAATTAGTTAATTAATTAATTGTGAAACCTTGGGTGGGGTGTGCAGGGTGATCTGCACGACCACGAGAGCTTGGTGAAAGCCATAAAGCAAGTGGATGTGGTGATATCAACGGTTGGCAACATGCAGCTAGCAGATCAGACCAAGCTCATCACTGCCATTAAGGAAGCTGGCAATGTTAAGGTTGGTGCGGCCATGTTAATTTGATTTCTTAATTTGTCCATGTTTGCCTGTATATGTGTGCACTTAAACTAATTCCATACACACACATATATACTCTTATTTTGGTAATAAAATTGAATCAGGATTTAACTTTTGTTTATATAAGCCTATTATAGTTTTATACAATTAATCTATTCATACCACATTAATTTATATACACTTATTTATATAAGATGTTTGTGGTTCTAGGTAGCATTACATTAATGCGAAAGAAGTTTTTCATATAGTTTCCAAAATATTTCGTTATATATATATATATGTAGGTCCTAACTAATAATGAATTGTTGCAACAAAAAGTGATCTAGGCGTGCGTGAAAGGCAGTTGGCTGTTAGCCTGTTACCATCAATTCTCGAATCAATCGAGCATGCTTTTGGCGGACGACCACCGTCAACTTTAGATCAATCTTGTACTGTCTGCAGCAAATTATGAGAAATTGAGATAATGGCAATATTATGGCACGCACTCATATCCTTTGGTATATACCCTGAAATCGATCGAATATCATAATTAAAAACGGACCACCACTTAATTTTGCTGAATCATACATACATACATACATACATACATACATAGGCCTAGTAACAAAGCTTCATTAATTGATCTATATTGCTTGATAAAAATGCTAATTAATTAAGTGCATATGATTAATATATAAGACAAGATTAAAACAAATGTTGGTAGCTTTATTAATAGATGAAACTAGCTAAACTAATTGATCTTGGTATAATACATGGTTCAATTTCAAAAAGAGGTTTTTTCCATCGGAATTTGGAAACGATGTGGATCGTGTGAATGCCGTGGAGCCGGCAAAAAGTTCATTCTCAATCAAGGCTCAAATCCGCCGTGCTGTGGAGGCTGAAGGCATCCCCCACACTTTCGTGGCCTCCAACTGCTTTGCCGGCTATTTTCTTCCCACACTTTGCCAGCCTGGAGTGAGTGTTCCTCCCAGAGACAAACTCACTATCCTCGGCGATGGAAATGCTAAGGGTACGTAAATATATTAATTTCTTACCATTTCATAATTAATTATTAACTAGTCTCTCCCTAGGGCTAATATATATTTTATTGTCTATGAATTTGCAGCCGTTTTCAACAAGGAAACTGACATTGCAACCTTTACCATCAAAGCCGTGGACGATCCAAGAACATTGAACAAGGTCCTCTACATCAGACCTCCTAAAAACACTTACTCATTCAACGAGCTCGTCGCCCTTTGGGAGAAGTTGATTGGCAAAACTCTTGACAAAGTCTATGTTCCAGAGGACCAACTTCTCAAGAACATCCAAGGTACCTATAAGCTACCCCCTAACTTCGCTTAATGATCATTTGCTTGTCATCATACCCTCTCTAATTAAAGTTCTATCAATAATTCGATATTGCGTTCTATATATAATATTATTACAATGCAACGTCCTCAATAGTCATTAATGTGCATATGTGTTATAAATATGTATTGCAGAGGCTCCACTTCCGCTGAACATTGCGCTAGCAATCAATCACTCAGTCTTTGTGAATGGTGACCAGACCAACTTTGCCATCGAGCCGTCTTTTGGAGTGGAGGCTTCGGAGCTATACCCTGATGTTAAGTACACCACTGTGGAAGAATACCTCCACCAATTTGTTTGAGCAATATAATTAATTAAATCATCCATATCTGTAATCAACTTTAATTATAATAAGGGATTTGTCGCGTGCGATTTCAGAGGGAAGTGTTTTATGTGCTCTCATATAATGAGATTTCTTCTTTTCTATCTATATATGTTAAGCATATTGAGAACAGTATTGTTGTTCTTACCATTTCATTCATTCTCTCCCGTGCGTCTTTATATATGTAGTTTAACATGTACATGGACATCAAGATCAACAACTTCTAAGGCAACTCATCATCTTTTCACGTATTATAATCCCAGACGTACCTTTCTCCCCTTCATTAGTTTAATAACCATCTAGCTAGGCAAAGACTGGATAAATTAATGGCATATATATACACACACACACTCTCTCTGAATTTTGGATATGACCATTGTTTCAACATCATCATTCATCATACCGTATTTTAACTTGATTTCGGTAGCTGAAATTAGAACACCCAAATTTGTATTTGAAGTAACTGAAAATGAATTCTTTGATAACGTCAGTGAATCTCAGGTGGTCGACAGTGGTCTTAGATTTATGACGATGCGAACAGCAATATCATAAATCATAATAAGCCATGGCATCATCTAAGTTTTCTGTATTTACGCGAAATATCTGTTTATCGCGAGTTAAAAAAAAAAAAAAAGAAAAAAAAAAAAGAGTATGATTTGTCATTTAAATATTTAAAAGTTTTATGAAATGTCGGTTGAAAGATTCAAGCCAGCGTTAACGGTTTTAGTTTTACCACTTTCTGCTGCATGCTCTTTGTCGATCCAAATTCAGCAATGATGCTTAATTCTTCTTCAATTTATACAATTAGACCCACCCACTAACTTGATCAAACTTCTTGTTTGTCTGTTGGATATTGCGCAAGGGATTGGTTACTGATTTTTTAGAATTCCAATTGAAGGTTGAAATTACACGAGGAGAGGGGGGAAGGATGTTATTTTCTCACTGGGATACTGCTGGTTCGAATACAGACAGGCGGATGGCATTTTTTTCTGACCCGGTTACTCGTACAATAACTTCAACTACTTCAATTACGCTTTTGTTAGCCGTTGGCAAAGTGTATAATTGAATTACGGGAAACTTATAATGTTGCGGCCACCATAAGCAAAGTAAGTGGGTGGGCATTGCATTCTTTGTGGTGTCCAATTGTCAAACCCATATTGGATCCATTAACATTCTTATGATTAATTGAGAGAGGGCCACAAACATCATGAAGTTCAACTTCAATCTTTGAGATTACTGATGATTACAGGAACACGTGTCAATAATCGACGACATGGCATGGTGCTCATGTCATGCCCAAAGAGGAGCACTAGTTTAATACAATTGACTTAATAATTCCCTGTCCTAATTATTGGTACTTATTTAGGCTGCAAAATTGATTCAGCATTCCCATATTCAAGCTTGCAACACTGTGCCCTGCCCTCTGGACTCTGGTTGTCCCAGTTTACATGATATGAAATTGGAAAATGGTTTTGGTCAGTTGGCAAGTGCACCAACCATTTCCAGTCGATAAATAACAAATTATAATATGAGAAATTAATACAGTTGGCCAGTTCAACAAGCATAAGAATTTTATTTGTCTATTAAATATTTCGTGATTAGTTAGTTACATCATTTAGTTAGCAAAAGGAAGACGAAACTGCTATATTCTGAAGAGAAAGGTAAACAACGATCAATCGCACACTTCTTAAATTAACAAATCAAAAAAAACTAAAATATCGGTAGTGCATGCATTAATCACTGTACATCTCGCTCATTTATTTTTTTTCCCAATAATGGTACATAAATTAACCTTGAAACTAAATTTAGAGCAGCTGTTTCAGTATGCACACGTCGCATATTTACACATTGTAATCAGCCAGGAACTCATTGACACGCTCTTAAGTAGTCTCCTGATATTGACTTGATCATTGGTCTGGTTTTGAATTCTGAAAGCTGGTTGATCAACTGGTGCCGCCGTCGGTGTCAGTGGCACCTTCTTTGCAGGCGGAGTTATCGGGGTACTAGGGGGATGTTTCTCTGAATATGTCATCATTTTCCGAGGCTTCATTCCTTCACTGACTTTCCCTGCAACACGTTAGTTAAGAAACAAACCCACCATTAATAATATTTATACGTGTGACCAACAATCCTGAAACTTAGATGAGAATTTGTACATTTAAAAGTGCCTCTTACCATTCTGATCCAAATCGGTTTTCGAAGACTCTGACAGGAGAATAAGAGTAGGAGTGATGATGGTGAGGAAAGCCCAGAAGAAGAAAATCAGAACAAAAGCTCTTGTGTTCATTTGTTCGCGGAAACCAATACAGCTTTCGAGGATGTTGATTTTTATATTATCCCAAGAAGTACCGAGATAACATATATTATAAGACATGAACTTGAGCAACATAGCTGGCCATGTTTTGCAAACAATTGTATTATAGAAATAAAAAAATCATTGTCCAATTTGTATTATTATTATTGTTATATATTTTTATAATTCAAGTCAAGCTATTGTTAACAAACATTGTGATTTTCATTGTTCAGTTGTTGAAGATTTGTTAGGCCTGTTAGTTGCGTGATTAGACATCCATATCGTAATGATTCATGCCCAAGTCAATATCTGCAATTGCCTTCTCTAAAGTGATTATTCCTCTATTACATCCATCCAATTACTGACGCCGATTTGGGGCTCAAATCATTGGTTACATTCATTGCTGCTAACGTGGCACAAGAGGTTTCTTACGTTTCAAGCGATTGATGTCAAGCTGACACCCCGTGAACTTGCATACAAAATGTATCCGGACCTCCATCTAATCTTATATGATAATAGAAGGAACTTCAAGTTTGCGCAAAAGAAAATGCATCTAGGCTCCATTGGCCCGTGGACTAGTCATTCAATACGTGACTTCTGATTGAAGAATGATGTGTGAACGAATTACACTGAGATTAAGAATTCCGAATTCCGAGGTTGCTTTATGATAATGCTGTTTTGTTTAATTCACAGCTTTCAATAATTTTCACGAGCGTTACTTAACAGTGCCACAAGTTATGGAGTAAGTTGCCAACCCCGATCATATCATTTTTGTGATTATATACGCAAATGATATGATTTGAGCACACATTAGTAATGTAACAAAAGCATGCATAAACGGGATTGCGCTTCAACTCAAGCCAAAATGACGTCTTAAACATGCTCGAGAACCCGGTACAATATTGATGACTACGTAACAACAGAACAATTATATACTTTTAAGGGTATTAAAAAAAAAAGGCTGCAAGCAAGAGGGGTCCCACAAAAAAAGGTTAGAACCCTATCTCATTCTAAATACAAACCAAAATGGAACCTCCGAACATACACTTGAACTTTGCATTTGTATTTGACATGAAACATGTTTTCCTTCTGAAATTAAACAATTCATTAAACGGGCAAACAAAAAAAAAAAAAATCTAAAAGAGCAAGTATAGGAAGGTTGTGAGTTTCCAGTTATCCTATATTTGCCTACCACTTCACTTTAGTCCCTTGGCGAGCCACTGGTACTGGCAGCAGACTTTTTCCCAGTATACTTCTGTTAGAAATCAAGAAGACAAGTTTTTAATTTTCACTAACATAATGCATGATAAAAAAAAAAATGCCTCCAAGCGCACCGCTAATAACAAAAATTCAAATAGAGCACTGAGTGTAGATTCATAATAGTGGCAGAAGACAGAAAGAAGACACTAAAACAACAATTCAAAGCGCTCACCTGCTTCCCAAAGCTGAACGGAATATATCTATACTTAATCATGTGCATCATTTGGCGCTTCATTGTAAGGACAAACAGAACAATCCAATAGCACAGCAATATGGGCCAAAAGACAGGAACATCAAATATAGAAAAGAAGGTCATAAGGAAAGCCACACAGAAAGCCTTTGTGATGGCATACCTGAAACAACAATTGAAAAATTAACTTAATCTTGAGCCGAATTAGGTAAAAAAGTATGAGATTGTTGGGAAACCAATCTAAACAAACACAAAATAAGGTCTGATAAACAACATGCTTGTTAGATGATTCTTCTCAACTATTCAAAATCTCGTTCAACTGCTAAGATCAGTGCTAACTTATCTGAATAATCCATTACTCTTCTTACAGTAAAATACGCAAATTGGATTCAAAGTTGCTGCACTAGAGAAGGGGAGAAGCTAAAATGATACTTTGAAGAAAAAGAAAAAAATCACCAGAGAATATCTGTAGAGAATCAGTTGAATTTCTCGTGAAACTCAGTGTTCTATATCATTACCCAAGGAGCCCCAAGCAAGCTTGAATGCTCCATTCTTCAGGCTACCTTAAAGAATGTGCCACTCTGTTCAGTGTGATCATTCATTCCCTTGTAGTCATACTAAAGTAGTATTTTAACTTGCCCGACGGCCACTGTCTAAGAATGCACATCAAAGAGCAGAATACATGCATGCAATTATTTTGGATCCCTCTTGGATAGGAGAGTCTCTTTTAACAAAGTGTCCATCATTAGTTAAGCACAAGTATGACATCTGTGTTTCAAAAGTTATAAGAAGATCAACTTCAATGAAAAGCCAAGAATGGAGCAACCTATGAAAAGTATTTGCAATAACCAAAACTATCAAGATTTATGACTTTTATGTGATGAATCCCAATATTTGAAAATAAGTTTAAACACATGATGGTGCTTGCTAGACCCTGGAATATAACACTTTGACATCATAACAAAGAAAAATTATGGAACAGAAGGAATAGAGTTCATCACACTAGCATATAATAATTGGGGAAAAGAGAAGTTCTTAAATTACCAGAACTTAAACTCAGGAAGACGGCGAATGAATGGCCTAAACTCATCAGACCCTTTAGTTGGCAATGAAGCTCCATCCAAGGCTTCAAACTCCGGATCAATCTTCGGCGATAGGAATCCAATCAACAAATTCAGAATATAGATTCCTAAGCCATATGTGACAATGTAAAACCCTTGAACACAGTAAACACGCAACAAGTAAATCGACGCAGCGGCAAGAGTTCCAATCCACCTCTGCAATGGATGCGGGGTTGATCGATCCAGATAGTACTGAAACATCCTCGAGAAATCACTTCTCCACTTTGCAATGGGGGCCACCGCAGAAGCAGCATCAGCCCCTGGTCCTTCCATGGTTTTTTAAGCTTACAAATTCCTTTTACATCCATGATTACCAAAATACAGTTAAGCAATGTTTATACTGTGTCTCACAAACTCAGTTGCTTTGGCTATAAAAATAAAGATCAAACCCGCTATGGCTAATGGTTTAACAAGGCTCCATTAAGCATGACTTTGTTTGTATTCAAAATCATGAGAGAGAAAGGGCAACTCTGTAACGAGCAACGATAACTAGAAGCTAAAATGTTTTCTAGAAAACAGAGAAACTAAATTTCCATTTATAATTTAATTAAAGCAAGGGAAAAGTAAATCCAGAAATTTTGGCAAAATTAGGGTGGCCTATAAATGCAAATCTAGATAGAGCATGGAGACGACGAGAGCTAAGAGAGCAAAACAACGACTCACCTTAACGAAACGCCAATTTAGGGTTACGGCACCGACGGGATATGAGATGACGGATCTGCTTCTGCAGAATGTGAATCTTCTTACTACAATTTTGTTCGATTAAAGAATTAAGGTGCAGCGTGCGGGTAATGGCCCCACTCGTTTAGATGAATTCTTTTTCCGGCATTTATTTTACGCGAATTATAATTTCTCAAAGGGTGGTTTTGACTTTAGTCAAACTTATCCGTTTTTAGTTAAAACTTACCTCCAATTTCACATTATTATGGCTAATTTTTCCTAAGAATTTTTCACTTGGTTATTTCCAAAAATAGCAAGGCGGTATCTAATTTAATAAGGATTTTTATAATTTACTTAGACAATTTTATTTTTTTATACCATTTGCTAATTCTTTTGGTACACTGTGGATAATGAAAAAATGGTACTTGATACTAAATAGGAAATAATTTATTTTAAAGATTAAGGAAGCGGGAGATCAAACTTTAAATCTAATTAAATATCTTCAAAAGATAGTTCATATTTAATTTCTACAATAAAAGCAAGGATCCATATGTCACATGGCTATTATTTTGAAAAAAAAAATTCTTTAATTTACATGTAGATGGATTACGTTAATCGTACAAATAATTTCTATGAAAATATTTACATTTATATAATTGGAATAGTTTAAGTAATTTGAAGTTGTTATATATTATATATAACAATCATGATATATATATATATCATAAAAAAAATTAAAAATTAATAATGTTAAGAAATATGTCTTATTTTTCAATAAGAATTTTTAATATGTTTTATTTTTTAATAGAATTTTTATTTAAAGAATAAATAACTTTCTATTCAAGACTTAATTTATTCAAAAAGGAATATTATTAGTATAAGAAAATGATTACTTTCTCTACAAGAAATAATTATTATTTATAGAGAAATTAATTTTATTTATTTAAATAACATAATAATCGGTTCTCTGCAAGTCGACAATTTCTACCGTAAGAGAAAGTCTACTGAGAGATTGAGAGTTATTAAAATTTTGCTTCTGAAAAAAGTATCACATATTAGATTTTTTAAAATTCCCAGACAAATAGTAACAACCATGGCCGAAACCAAAAGTCGCAATTGGTCGGGGCTTGATTGCAATCTGCTGGCTGAAATTGCAAGTAGCATAGAGATTTGGGAGGATTTTGTATGTTTTGCTGGGGTTTGCACATCGTGGAGATCGGAGGCAGCAGATCTTCAAAACAATTTCAGGTACAAATCCTTGGCTTATGTTTCCTCAAAAAGTATCATTCATTAGCAGAAGAATATCACAATGATAATCTAGTGATTAAATTCTTCAGTCTTCCAAAGGGGCATGAGTCGCCTAGTTACTTTACCAGAATCCGCTAACCATACACGCTATTTATCTTCACGGGGTTGGCTTATTAAAATTTCCCCTGATCTCAGCGTCTGTATCTTGCACCCTTTTTCCCGTCCTCTTCAACTTCAACAACTTTGGTTCCCAAACTTAAAGAATCTTGCTTTTGAGAACAGAATCAAATCCTTCCCAGACATGAATAGAGACCTTGGAATTTGGAATAGAGATATTACTAAATACTATTGTCGATGTGTACGCAAGTGCGCTTTATCACCATCGCCGTCGTCCAATCCGCCAGATTCGGGTTCGGCACCAGCACTTATGATGATTATTTATGGATTCCGTCGGAGATTGGCCTGGGCCAGGCCAGGTGACCAGTGAAAATATGTGCAGGCCCATTTGAGGATGTAATTTATTACAAAGATCAATTTTGTGCTATTAGTCACGCAGGTCAAATTTATGCCATACCGGGTAAGGTTGGACGGCAGGTGGGTCGGTATCCTTTTGAATTTAGTTATTTTGCGGAGCATTTTTATTTGGAGCGAGACTATTAGCACCCCTTTAAAGCTCTAATAAAGCTCCTCTTCTAAAAAAACCCCATCACTTAACTAGAATAATTCATTATTTATAAGAATATCTATGTTCTTCCAAAATTATCCCTAATTCAATCTTTTTCCAACTTCTTTCTTTATGAAAGATGTCTTTCGAGAAAAGAAAAAAGTTAATGCTGCATTAACAGAAAACATTTCAAGAAAGAACTGCAATTTGTATAAGCTCATCCCTCAACCAAATATACGACTAGCCATCATTTCAAATACCCAAATTTCTGATCAACCTTTTGCTTAACAAAAGCAATGAGATTAAGCATGCCTCTAGAAGTTGAGTCACCGACATTTATTAAAATGTTGGCATGAATATTTGAAATCTCCTCTAAACCTTGATAAAATTGAGTATACGTTGAAATGATGACTTTCTAATTGACTGGATCATTCATTGGAAATTTTAGTTTTCATATAATGTTCTTTTTGTTTTTTTGATGAAGTATTAATTCAAAAAAAAATTGAATTTGTTCACAAAGTGAAAGAAGCGATTTACTGAAATTGATTCAGGGGTAACTTTGGAAGAATATAAATGTGCTTATAAATAATGAATTCTTTCCATCAGCAATAAAGTTCTTTTAGAAGAGGGATTTTATCAGAAAATTAGAGGGGTGCCAGCAGTCCAACTCTTTTATTTGGTAGAGTCAGATGGAGCGTTATTGGTGGCTTCACGAAGGGGGGTCGAAATTGGATTTGCGACCAAATACTAAACATGGGGCTGAAGATGAGTGCTTTTATGGAACTAATGAATTTGTTGCTTTGGAGCTTGATATAAGCATTGGTAATTGGACCCATATCAAGAGTTTGGGTACTAGATCGCTCTTTTTGGGTCATAATTCTTCCATGTCTATTGACGCATCGACTAATTTTCATTGTAAATCCAATTGCATATATTTTACTGATGATTTTCCTAAGTCTTATTCGCACATGGATATCATTAACAAACAGACAGGAAGTGGAGGTGGAGGTGGAGGTGTAGATATGAGAATCTATAACATGGAAGATGGAAACATTGAGCGATTCTTTGAAACAAATCCTTGCCATATTCTTAATCCACCTATGTGGGTTGAACATGGTTTTTATTTATAAGGTGAGAGATTTTCTCTCTATGTCTAATATTTATGTATCTGGAGTCCACCATAATTATAAATCTATAATGTCTGATTAATCCGATTGTATGCTATGTAGATTATATAATGTGGATATAGTACCATTATTCAATTGTGCTAGAATTTGGATTCCATGTCCCCTTACCTGTCTAAGTTTGCATATGGAGGGTATTATGAAAGAGTTTCAACCGGTGAATTTCATTTTTTCTATGTGAAAATACATTGGTTCAACCAATTGTATATTTGTAATAGATATTTTGTTAAGATTGTTGGTATATATTAATTTTTACTTATGGATGAATGAAATGTTAGTTATTCCTTTAAAAGAAAGTTTTAAAGTTGTTATATCATGCGTAAATTAAGTAATATAAACCAAGACCCCAATCCTCATATTTTATCACAATAAAATATATGCATACTGCTATTTCGAAAGTACAAGAATAAGAATATTTTGGTTTTAAAAGGAGTACAAATTTTTATCTTGTAATTTTCTTAAATAATAATAATAATAATAACAACAACATCAACAGCAAACAAAGCCGGAACTAAAACCCGATTTTGCCCTTCCAATGGACTGGGATTATTCTCAGCCCTAACTGAACGGTACCGTTCTGGCTCCAGCTTCTTTTCCTCATCAGTCAGTCATCACACACACGACACACCTCGCTCAAACTTAAGAAACCCAAAACCTCACTGAACTTGAGCTCCAAAAGTATCGACACTCAGTCACCGATCCCCAAAGCCAACAAGAGATGGGAACCCTAGGGCGAGCAGTTTACACCGTTGGCTTCTGGATTCGCGAAACCGGTCAGGCCCTTGATCGCCTCGGCTGCCGTCTCCAAGGCAACTACTACTTCCAAGAGCAACGTGAGCTCCTATTTAATCCTAGATCTCTTTTCCTCTTTATTCTAATAATTTTAAAAACCCGTTTCCTCTTACAATTGTAGACTTTATTTTTAGGTTAATTTTCTGAAAATGATTTGGTTTTTTTTTTTTAAGAAATGACGAGCAGATAACGTTTTGCTTGAAGCATTAAGAGTAGAAAATTTATTAATGCTTGTTTTTTAATTTTCCTGGTCGATATGGATTGGTGGATTATGTGTTTGATTAATATAATCTGGCGTTTGATTTTCGTGAACATTGGATGAACTTTTAGCTTACGTTAGGTCAAAATGTGCACAGGTTCAAAACGATGATATGTAGATAGCGTGTAAACATTTGAAAAGAGAGCCGTGTTTGTGCAGATATTGAGTTAGTTGATTTGTGATTATGATAAACAATTGAAGCTATGGCATTGCTAGTAATTCTTTTTTTGATCGCTCCTGGATGTTAGAATTTTTATATGACTATGATGAGAAGATGTGGGAATCATAATTGATGGACTTAATTTTAAACAGAGGACTAAACATCAAGTGTGCTTAATCAGTGAGGTCTAATGGAACATGATGCATCAATTCTTTAAGGAAGAATAGCTGAATGCTAAGGGTTTTCTTACCTTTCTAAAATGTTCCTATTTTGATTTTTGCATTTCATGTTAATGCATGACTTGCTAGTTGTAATTCACAATTAGATTTGCTGCTCTGCTCTATCTTCTTTTTGTCTATCTAACAATCTAATTAATTTATTTTCTTGTTTTAGTGTCTAGGCATCGAACTCTGATGAACATATTTGATAAAGCTCCCGCAGTCGACAAGGATGCATTTGTTGCTCCAAGTGCCTCTATCATTGGTGATGTTCAAGTGGGAAGAGGGTCATCTATTTGGTATGGATGTGTTTTGAGAGGTAAGGTGATTTTATAAGACTTAATGTTTTTAAGATGCATTTAACCTAAAATCTGCTATTGCATTTTCTCTGAATCAAGAATATATTCTTTCATATGTTTTTTTTTAATTGATTGAGAGAATTCAAAAAATGGATTTTTGTTTAAGAATGAAAATACTTGAGGCCTACTGATGCCCGTCCAACTCTTTCTTTCCTTCTCTTTCTCTCTCGGTTATGAAAATACAGTTACTGCAGTTCTGTACTTAAGAAATTGCAATGCTAGGTTTTGACTTCTATGCCAATTGTACTGATGCATTATGATCATAGTGTTGTTTCTGGGAATGCCAGAAATCATATAACTTAATCTCCAAAATTGCTGAGCTGTGATTTTTATAGCCAATTTTTCTCAGCTGGATTTTTATGACTTTCTTGTTCTGTGGTTTAGTTTCTAAGTAGTCTGCTAATTTTCTACACTGCTTCCTTAAAACTCATAAAATGTAAATATGGGAAACCAGCTATGAAAACCTTTGTCAATCTTCCATAAATCGGGTTTATTATTGAGTTACAACCTTATCTTCGAGTCATTTGCAAGCTCCATTCAGTTTGAGCACTTCCCTTTCTTCCATATGTACAGGCATTTTAGATTCTTCTTCATTGCCATTTGGTCCACTCAATAGGAAATTTAGGTTTATTGATGGAAACTCTTTGGGAGGTTATACAGTAGTACCTTAATGAATTAAAACCCCGATTAAATAATATGTTTTGCCCGTCCTGACTTGGCGGCAATCTGCTATATTGTAATTCAATTAATTAATATTCACAAAATTAGCAAATTTTTCTTGGTCTCACTGCTATATTTCTATTAATTTATCAAGGTCCTACTAGTGTTAGTATATTGCTAATAATCTTGTGTATGTTCCTTGTGCATAGGGGATGTGAATAGCATCAGTGTTGGATCAGGAACAAATATACAGGACAACTCCCTTGTGCATGTTGCGAAGTCTAATCTAAGTGGGAAGGTGCTACCGACTACTATTGGGGACAATGTTACTGTAGGTGAGTGGTCTCATATTGGTCATTTACTTTATAAGCGCCAGCTGACGTAGGTCCTTCCATTTTCTGGATTATGATTAGTATTTGAACCGAGCAGGCCATAGTGCTGTTTTACATGGCTGTACTGTTGAGGACGAGGCCTTTGTTGGCATGGGAGCAACACTACTTGATGGTGTTGTTGTTGAGAGACATGGCATGGTTGCTGCTGGATCTCTTGTGAGGCAGAATACCAGGATCCCTTCTGGAGAGGTATATTTGCACACTTTCACTCTCTCTCTCACCCTGGAAAGATACTGAGGTAGTGTTTTTTTTTTTTTATGACAATTTTTGACTGTCCATCTATCATTCACGTCAAAATGATTAAATTTAGCTTTCAACCATTTTATTTTCATTTTCTTTTTCATATTTCTTGGTGTTATGTACAATGTTCTCAAGATAGTTTAGGCAGATTCTCCTTGTTGTGGAAAAACTTCATGCTTTTTGAAGTACGCATGGAGTAATTAGGATCTGAGATCTATCAAAGATTAGAACGAAGTCATTGAAACAAGTGGAGGTTGAACCTGTTGCTGTTAGTTATTTGCATAGTGGGTGAAGTTGGAAATAAATCAAATTGTAATTATGATAGGCATGAGATCTTGATTAGTGGATTAGATGGGATGCTGCTGCTGAGTTCCTGCTCATGTGAAATGATCCTGACTCCTTACCAATACCTGAAGTTCAAACAAGGTGAAGCAAGGGATTTCGTAACTGTGTTTTCTTTTAGAAAAAATTGGCAAAATGTTAAAATGTCATATAGTTACTTCTTTTTCAGAGCTCAAATGAGTTCATCATGTATAATTCAGTAGGGTAGCATCTAGTTGATTAATTCTTGTTAAAAAAGTGAGTTTTTTCAATCTTTTCTGGGCAAGTAGAAGTCCTATAAATTCTCTCTCCCAGGTGGGTGAATTTCAGATTGGAGTTGAGATTCTCAACCGTTCCTTGATTGTTGCTTTTCCCGATAGTATAACTTGGAACAGGAATCCTTTGCCTGTCTTATTTGTAATCTCTCTGTCACAGGTATGGGGAGGCAATCCAGCAAAGTTCCTGAGAAAGCTCACTGATGAAGAAATAGCCTTTATTTCCCAGTCAGCCACCAATTATTCCAACTTGGCACAAGTTCATGCAGCTGAGAATGCGAAGTCCTTCGATGAGATTGAATTTGAGAAAGTTCTTCGCAAGAAGTTTGCACGTCGGGATGAGGAATACGACTCAATGCTCGGTGTTGTTCGTGAAACTCCTCAAGAAATTATTGTTCCTGATAGCATCAAAGATCCAAAGTCGTTGCAGAAATAATATTTTTCCTAGGTAGTTTTTTCTGAGTTGGAATCTGGAGATTTGAAATCAAGGAATATTTGTTGTTACGTGCAAATACATGAAGAAGGGGGTCATCCTTGTTCCCAATAATACCAGACATGTAGAATAGATTCGTGGATCCTTTTTAGCTTTCAGTTCCGCCCTTCTTGTGACTGTTTAAGAACTCTATTTTCTTCTCTGCCCGAAACTAATGCCACCAGCATCATGTATGTTGGTGTTTTCTCATCCATGAATTTAAGATTCTGGATTTTGTTCAAGCCACCTTCCTTTGAGTTTCAGGACATTACTGGGCATGACTTGAATCAGAATTTTCTGGGGACCTTGCATATGAAGACGAAACTTGGATTCTTTTCTTGATGTTTTATACTCTGTTGCTTCTTGCCGGGTGCTTCACACTACCGTCGAAGTTGAATCTCCTTGCATGTTCTTTGCATAATTTAAAAAGAAAAAAATTTGCAGGCGCTGTAATTGTTGAATGGTGAACGTAAGCGCAATTATGCCAACCTATTGGAACCTAACCCACGTGCCAAATCCTCAATCAGAACCCTAGGCAAGTTTTAATAAACAGAGCTACTCGTCTTTTAAAAATGGTGCCACATTGTCAGATCTATTTTGCAACTTTATTTGTAGGCTGAGTCGGAATCTACAGAAGCCAAAGATGCATTTATCCGTGATTTCAGCTGCTGACTTTGCCTTATGGTTGAAACGACAAGAAGGGTCACCTCTCTCTAATCATGTTTGTTATATCCCCATATATTCGTTATGTTGTACTCTTGTTTTTATGTACTTCTCAATTGGTTTCCATTGCTGTTTCATCCCTTGTTTGTTTCCCTCTCTCAACCAACTTTTTATTAAAAAGATAACGTTATTCTAATTAATGAGCAAAAGCTGAGGAGATAGATACATTTGGCTTAAAGCAAATCAAAGGTTGCAATTTGCAAGCACTCAAGAGCAGAGGATTTGTCCGGGAATTTTAAATGAAGAATAGATAATGGAACAAGAAAAAGTTATTCACTGCTTTTGAAAAGAATCATGGATATAAGTGTTCGGTTGTGGAATTCATAATTCGTTGGTATATTTTTAAAGCTTCTAGTGGAAGCATACGGCCACGATTGGAGCTACTTGTTTGTGCTATATATCTAGCTAAATCAAAGGTAGGGCCAAGTACGTGAACCATTTTTCTGAAGCATTCTGTTCACATTCACGCCAGAAAACGATGCTAATTAAACTTATGGATACTTATTAGATAGAAATTGCAGTCAATTTTGGAAAGCACTGGCTTTAAATTGTAAAATCTGATCATTTTTATTTAATGAAGTAGTGGCTATGTCTCCAAAATGGGTAATTCATTATGTAATGTTCAGCTTTTTTCTTTTTTTAAAGAATACATCGCATTCTTTGGATCATTCGAGTAGCTTTGAGGGTTGGAAATTTCAGAACAGTAAACAATAGTGTGGTTTCTGATACAACTACAATCGATTCCGATAACGCAATAATCGAACAATTTGAAAATTTCAAGATATAGCCATAAAATCATTTTTTTTTTTTTTGGGAATTTGGGGTAAACAGTAAAAATAAATAAAAATTTGGAAAAGTCCGCTCTTGTTACGGTGCAGCTGGTGTGCTGAAGTCTATAAATACAAAGTAAAGAGAGGGCAAGCAGGGGGCAACTTGCGCTTAATTTGTTTGTTTAAAAATAAACAAATAAAAAAACAGAGAACTTTTGCCACTGCAGGGCAACAGATGGGAGCAGAACATTTGATCATCAACCGGGAAGCTTCTCAGGCTGCTCTAATTCTCGGACTTCAACCTGCCGCCCTCATTGATCACGTGGCACGTGTCGATTGGTCCCTGCTTGATCAAATTCCCGGTGAACGCGGTGGCTCCATTCCCGTAATCCTCAAATTTAACGATTTTTGTTTTGTTTTGTTTTTTGTTTTCACACGCAATTCTTCGTGGCTAGAAAGGAAAAATCCAAATTAAAAATGTTGTGTAGGTTGCAATTGACGAGCTCGAGCATATATTGAGTGAAGTGAAAACCCACATTCTGGATGAGCCTTCTCCTATAAAGACCATAGCTGGAGGTAGTGTCACCAATACTATTCGAGGGCTTAGCGTAGGCTTTGGGGTTTCTTGTGGGCTGATTGGGGCGTATGGAGACGATCAACAAGGCCAATTATTTGTTAGTAACATGAAGTTCAGTGGAGTCGATGTTTCTAGATTAAGAATGAAGAGGGGACCAACTGGCCAGGTGATTACTTATGATTCTTTATTTGAATGGTTATTCTTTGATCTATACTGTCTGTGGCTAAGTGCCAAAATTTCATCAGTAAAATGCTATGCCCGCAGTGTGTTTGCCTAGTTGATGCTTCTGGCAATCGGACCATGCGGCCCTGCCTCTCAAATGCCGTCAAGATTCAGGTGCTTGTGTTATACTTGCATTCCTTTGATTTTTGACCGCATTTGGCTTTTAGCCTTTGCCCTTATGGTGTGAATTTCTTGTGTTTTAGGCAGATGAACTAATCGCAGAGGACGTTAAAGGCTCTAAGGTTATGCATCTTGCACTATATTCAAAAAAATTGTTGTTTAATCTTTGCTCGTGGTAGTCTTTCTTCTTTTTCATTTTACAGTATTATTATTACTTTTTTCTCTTTTTTCCCTTAAGTTGGAAAAAGCTGTAATTTGTATCAAACTCACTACAGATTGTCGTGTATGACACTCTCTTTGATGTAAATTTAGAAATTATGATTGGTTTACAACACAATATCATTCAAACCGTCAACTTCCTCAGTCTTGTCACCTGTCAGAGTTTTGTAGCTTTCTAAAGACTGATGCATTATGGATGTGGTTACTGATACATTGTGGATGTGGTTACTAATGTATCTTTCGTTACAGTGGTTGGTTCTAAGATTTGGGATGTTCAATTTTGAAGTTATTCAAGCAGCTATTCGGATTGCCAAACAAGAGGGTCTTTCTGTTTCCATGGATTTAGCAAGTTTTGAGGTATATCTTTTCAAACCGTTTCATTTTCTTGTTGTTTGATGCAACGGAGTGTGTGTTTAACGTGTGCAGTGGTCTTTTATGTTACTGAAACAATGATGTTTAGAGTTTCTACCATTGATTATGTGAAAGTAGAGCTGTAGACTTGTGCATTGATGCGTAAGCAGAGTGGAAGTGTATCATTTCTAATTGGCACTTGTTTGTTAATGCATCAATTTTTCAGGTGTGATTGTGTTATCTTATATAGTCTTTACCTTTGGCCAGATGGTTCGGAATTTTAGAACTCCTCTTCTACAGTTATTGGAGTCGGGGGATGTGGATCTCTGCTTTGCCAATGAGGACGAAGCAGCAGAGTTAGTGAGGTAACTGTAATTTGGTTGTAAATCATAAGCTAAACTTGTCAAAACAATAATTGGAGACAATACAATTGAGTTGTGAAGATTTTCACTTTTATTTTTCAACATTTGGAGCAGTTTCTAGTTGCTGGCATTTATTTCTCTTTCAATATTTGTAGAGGTGAAGAAAATGCAGATCCAGAGGCTGCACTTGAATTCCTGGCCAAACGCTGCCAATGGGCCGTGGTTACATTAGGTCCTAATGGATGCATTGCAAAGCATGGAAAAGAGGTTGGTTAGATATATCCTTGTTTGTGTCTTTCCTTCTGGTGGCATATTATCTGATTCGTCATCCCACTTGCTGTAATACCTACTACCTTGATTTACTCTTAAGTTTTAAGCTGGACATGTGGAACCAGAAGAATGTTTACTCTCTTATAGTTTCCTTCTATTGCCCATCGTCTTAAATGTCTTTACTGTTTCAGATTGTCAAAGTACCAGCCATAGGAGAGGCAAAGGCAATTGATGCGACTGGTGCTGGGGACTTATTTGCAAGTGGGTTTTTGTATGGATTAGTGAAGGGATTATCTCTGGAAGAATGTTGCAAAGTAGGTTCATGCAGTGGGGGGTCTGTTATTCGATCACTTGGGGGTGAGGTCACCCCAGAGAATTGGCAGTGGATGCGTAAGCAGATGCAGATCAGGGGTCTGCCTATTCCTGATACCCGTACCTGATATTTGTTGAGGCGATTGTTTTTTCATCTATCGCAATTATTTTTCTCATTGCAACAAAGGGTAGCTGTGGTTGCATTTTAGGGCTGTTTCGACTTGCATTCTGAAGTGGCTGGAACCTCCACCTCCACGGAAGGAAAAAGGAAAAACAAATTAATATTGTCGAGCCGCTAAATTTATTTCAAAGAAATGTCGTGTCTTTTTAGATTTGAGACCACTGGTGGATTTATCCACATTGACGCAACAAAAACGGATAGCCCATGCAAAAGTGTATCTTTGTCTTAATTGCAGGACATTATTTGAGTAAATTACTCTCTTCAAAATTCAAACAGAGAGTGATATTGCTTAGTGCTTACACTTCACAAACTCTTAATGGGCAAGTCCCAAAGCTTTAAAATGAAAGCAATTGTGGTAGGATGATTTTAACCATGCTACTACCCCATTTTCCTTGTACTAAATAAGAACCCAGAAGATTTTCAACTTCAGTTTGCGAACATGACAGCTGCTAAGTTACATTATCTGCGACTCCTAACACAAAATCAGTCTCCAATAAGCCCATAATTGCTTGATGGAGCAGGCTAAGTTACAGAATCTGTAACTTACAGATTTTGCTTAATCAGCTACCAGACAAAAGCATTTGCCCCTTTTTCTATCCATAAGCAGGACACCTGTGGTGCATGCATTAGGTGCTGTATGTTACAGAATCTGTAACACAGTAAGCTCCTTGTTTGATAATCAAGTCATAAAAAAAATAATTAATTTTGAGTTGTTTCCCATGATCCTTGATTGTTTGATAACCGAAATTGAGTCGTACAAAAACAATACTAATTACTAATTTTGAATTGATGTATTTTTTTTTTTTTTGGGATAAAATGATGCATGCTAATCTTCATCTAGTTTCTCATGATGACATGCAAAATTCAATAGCAACCTTTGGCACGTAAATCGTTCATATCAGTCTATGCCAGTTAGCTATGTGTACAGAAGTGAAACAAACACCAAATGTAGCAGAAATAGAACTAAATAACACAAGACAAAATGTCATTTTCGGGTTCGCTCACTGTATCTAAAGTGTTAAAGCAAGATGTTTGGAGTTTAGGAAAGGATACTATTAAAATGTTTGTACTGATAAGGCAAGATAATTTGCACCATAAGCGGAAAAATAAATTGTCCAACAGAATGATTTCCCGAAGTGCAACCCATATTCCATGGAACCCATCAAACACATGCTTAAACTCCTCATCTAAAGACGAAGACGAAGAAGCTGACTTCTGGTCCTTGCATCCTCAAATGTCCATTGGAGCTACACCCTCGTCTGCTGGAGCACCCTGTTCTGAAGCTGCGCCTCCTTCTGCAGCACTGCCTCCTTCTGCAGCACTATCTGGTGCAGCAGCAGGACCCTCTTCAGTGCCAGCAATCTCAAATGAATCAATTAACTTTTGTACGGTTTCTTGATCTAAAATATGAAATGGCTCCCCAGCTCCTACCACAGCAACTGTGCAAATAGAACTCTTTAGTGTTTCTCCTTGTAAGGTTTCCCTTATTGCCATGAGAGCGTCCTTGATCAGATCTTCTCTTGTAGATTCTGAAAAGTTCTCAAACCTGCGTTCCAAGTATGTCTTTGCAGCTTGAGATCGGGACCCAATGGCAAATGCTTGATACTCAAAATAGTTCCCACTTGGGCAGTTATAATAAAGGTGGGCTCCTTTTTCATCCAAGCCAGCAACCAGCAGGCCAACACCATATGGCCGTTTCCATGAGCGCTGGGTACAGACCTGTCACCCAAATATGTATTACATATAACGATAGATGAAAATTCACAGATGTTAAGTAGCTTTTCCCTTCTAGCTCTCGTTTGTTGTAATGTTTGAAAAGTCTCAAACAAGATTGGAATGTATTAAGCAACCAAGCACATACTAAATAACAGAGTTGCTTCACACAAGCAACAAAACATGGTATCATTAAGAGTTAAGACTAAACAAAAAATGCCAACTAATTTAACCTTACCATTACTTTAAAGCAATCCACTCATCATTTTATGACTTTCATTGAGACATCTAAAAGCTGAATAACAAAATTTTCAGCAACTGATTCAAATATTTAAATTTTCTACAGAATTTGAAATTATACACAGACAATTAACATTTTGAGAATGAGGCAAGGCACGCAATTATGCTGAATTAACAGCGTGGCTTTGCAGTGCAATCAAGGACAATATAAAATATGTGTGTGTACAGAGACAGGAAGGTAGGGGTTTCAACTTGATACAGTTACATGCTAATATTTGAAAAACATGCACATATAAGGCAATAAACAGAAAATTGTAAGTGGAAAAACCGGAAAAATAAGGATTAATGTGTAACAACCAAACAAAACTAGATAATAATTAAACCACGATCACATACTCCATACAAAACAAAACTAACATGAACTGCCAATTATAGGTGAATACAAAAAGAAAGGAGAAAGAAGAAAGAGAGATAGATAGATAGATAGATAGATAGAGAGAGACAGAGAGAGAGAGAGAATCCACAGAGGGTGGCATTAATAAGGCTCACTTAGTTACTGCCTGCTATGATACAGTGTCATCATCAAACAACCAAGACCAATAACCAGAATAGTGAGAGGAGAGAGATGTCAATCATGAAATAAACAACATAGAATATTTTTAAAATCCACATGGACTGGTGTTAACAAAACTCATCTACTACCAGCATTCATGATACAGTTTCATAATTCAACATAACTAAGTCCAATAACCAGAACTGTGAGAGAAGAGGGCCGCCAATTATGAAATAAACAACATGGAGAAATATATTTAAAATCCACAGAGAGTGGACTATCAAAGCTCAGTTACCAACTGCATCCATGATACAGTTTTCATTATTCAACGTATCTATGTCCAATTACCTGACTGGCACGCGTGATGGGATCTTTCCTCCAACCCCAATTAAAAATTTCATTAACCAATAAAATTTAACAAAACATCTACTAGACTAAATTTATCCTGTGCATGCTTATTCGGAGAAACTAAAAACCTACGAAGTAATTCACGACTTCAATTTACAAAACATTCTAAACTAATACGAAAAGATGGTAAAGCTCCAGAGCACAACTCAATTATAGTAACAAACTTTAATTTCTATACCAAATCTTTCCTAATAACTCAACTGGGATTATGAAGTTAAAGTTCTAAGAGGTCTATCTCAATTATCTCAACCTCGACAAGATTCAAATATTAATGGGTTCTGCAATCTACAAAGTGATTTTATCCAAAGCAACTCCTTAAAGACATTGGCAAGTTGTCCATGGACCACAAATGAAATATTTATGGTTAAGCCTGTCCTATGCAAGGTCAATCACAAGCACATGACTACACTCTCCTCTAAACCTCCGTTTACAACAATGGTTATGAACTTGATTTATTATTGCCAATCATTAACAAAATCTGGTGAACATCACAACTCACAAAGAATGACAAGCAAAACAATTGCAGAAACCTTGGCTCCAACGAATTGGTGACATCACAAATAGAATGCCTGAATTCCAGTGACAGACAATGTGCTTGACATAGATGAAGAAACATGAACACAAGCAATAGCTATAGCTGCATCTATTAGAAAAATAAATCCTTCAAATAAAAAATTTGCAGCCGATAATTATTTTCTGTTTAACATACGTTGCAATTACTTCAGCCAAATAAAATAAAAAATGTCGAATTAAATCAATTAACCTGAACAGTCACCTTCCAAAAATCCAGAAAGTTAACTCACAAATTGGAAAATCCTAAACTGGACACCTAATTTCTTCGACAGACACAATTTTAAACTAAATTCACTTAACGAACTCAGTTCAAGTAGAAAAAAAAAATTACATTAACTGAAACAAAGTATGGTTTTGAAAGTGACGGACCTGAGCCTTGTCAGCGAGCTGGACAACAAGGCGGCCGACAGGAAGCGGCGACTCGTAAGTGTAACTGTAGTTAATACACTCGGATCGCATGTACCGAGACAGAACACGGCCGTCGGCGGTGAGACCGGCGATAGCGACGCCGATGTGGTCGTCGACCTTGAAGATCTTCTTCTGGTGAGACGAGAGCTCGGAGTTGGCCTTGTTAACGCAGCCCAAGACCACGTGAGTCTTAGATCGGAGCCCAATTGCGGCGGAGCCTTGCTTGACGGCCTCCATCGCGTACTCCACTTGAAATAATCGGCCCGCGGGGCTCCATGTTGTCACGTCGGTGTCGTATTGGTTCCTAAACATTTTTAGGGTTTAATCTTTCGTGCCGTATTAATTTCGCGATGAAACAAACGCTGCAAGTAAATCTACTGCAACCAAAAGCCGTCTTAATAATAATAATAATAGTAGAAAGTGTTTTCTTTTTCTTCAAGCCAAGGAGGGGGGTTTTGGAAGTGTGATCACTTACTTCAGGCGTGGAGTGATTGGGCGCAACCGGTTGTACGTTATTTCTAAAGCACTGAATAAATAGTGGTCAATCGATCCGCTTCAAGACTTCTAAACATGAAATTGGGCTTTTGGATTCCAGATATGGGCCTTAATTTGACTCCCAGAAGTGATGGGCCTTTAGGTCATTGAATCTAACCCCGACGTTTATAAGTTTTTTTATTACTTAATGGGCGATGCTGGGATTGAATAGCTCTGCCTCTCGAGCCTCTATTCAAACAATTATCCTTCCCGTTTAGAAAAAAGCATATAAGTTTTGTATCTAAAATTAGCGGCTTCGATCAAATCAATTTAGGCCATATATTATGATGAATCGTACTCCCTTTGAGATCAATAGCATTCATTTCCAAGATAGGATGGGATATGTCCTTGCTAGTAGTGCTTTATAATTTGGTTTTCAATCCGAATCTTACTCTTTTTGGTTAAGGTTTTTATGTCGTCCTCTGATATTATGTGAATAGTATTAAAGTCGTGCATCAAATACTAGACATATAGCGGCACATGTTGCTGCTCCTCTATTTATGAAAAAAACAGTGATGACGATGTTGATTACGTCAATCTCAATGCATTTGCCTTCGTGGTTTGGTTTGGCCGTTTGGGGCAGATCATCATCCTTTATTTCGCTTTCCTTTTACGGGCTACGTGAAAAAATTTGTAGCAGATGGTCTGTTCCGAAAGCTACAACAGGAATTTTAGATGAAAGTCAGCTGGCTTCAAAGGGTAAGCTGTGAAAGCTTCATCGGAAGGTTAAGGCTGCTGAGTGGGCTGCGTTGGTAGTCACTAAGAAAAAAGTGAGTCTTCTAAAGAAGTGAGAAAAGGAAAAAGAAAAGGTCGTGCAAAAGGACAAGTATAAATTAGCCCATCTGCTTTTATGCTTGCTTTGGAGAGTATTATTAGATCAGATTCACCAGTCATTAGATTAGATCAAAAGAGCTCTGATTGCTTTGCACACAAAAAAAAAAAAAAGCTAGTCTTCTTAGATCAAATCTGCTTTATTAGATTCACGAGTAGTTTAATTTCCAACGGACACTTGATATATTTTGCAGTTAAAAGTTTTCCTGTTCCATATTATTTACCAAGCTTTCTATAAAGGTTGATCTCACACCAAAGCTGGAAAGCTAAAGGCCATGAAATTAAAACCGAAAAAGATCGTCAGTAGGCAACTTAATATTTTGTGAGTACTTATAGAGAAATATAACATTTAGCATATGTATAATCGGGCTCATTTTTTTAATTTAATTTTTCAATAATTAAGTTTTTTTTTTTTTTTTTTTGTGACAAGAATAATTAAGTTTGTTAGTAGAATAATATATAGCTAGGGAAGCCGGGAAAGACGTGCAGCTATAATTTTGTGGGACCTAATCAAAGGAGAATCTAAAGGAGGGGAACGTTGTGTCCCTCAAATAAAAGTTTTCTCCAATAAAAAAATAATTGAGACAAAGACACTAATGATCACGACAAAGAGTAAAAGCCATGCATAATTCCTTACTTTTACTTAATAATCAACCACGAAGGCCCCTCCAGCTCCAAATCCTTGGCTTTAGACAATCCCTAGCTAGAATCATCAAAAAAAAAAGGAAACGAGAGAAATATAATATATTCTTTTTGAACTTTGTCAAATGACAGCTTCAAACTTCACCCAACTGGAACCAGTTATAATCTAATTCGGAAATCATTACAAGTAAGATATCTGATGGTACTGCTGCTGCCGAGTGCTTCAAAGTCCTTTCCATCAAACTAGCACGATATCACAAATCCAATTCATTCATGTATGTATAATATAATCATGTAAGGCCCACACAGGCATAGCTTATAGAAAGAAGACTGAAATTGACCAAGTTCAACTACTTGTCCACCCACGGCGGGTCCCTAATATTTTTCTTAGTTGAGCATTTCTCCCTAATAAGTCCATTTATTAGGAGCTGCAAGTTAGGGGTCTGTTTCATATTAATAATAAACTAACTGTGTCTTTCCTTAAAACAAAATTTTTACGTACTCCAAATGTTACCGTCTCATTTCAGAAAAGGGTAGTGTCGCTTCACCCCTTCACGTGTGGCGTATCGTAGCAACTAGCAACGGCACTAAGCCCACAGCTGTAACTTTGAAACGCTGACTCACCAATTACAACCATCCGTACTTCCTACACGATGCCGCGAACTGCCTAAACTACCCCTGGAAGGCAGCCGCGTCGGCATCGCTGATTGGTGACAGCTTGGGTATGGAAAAACATACAGCGAAACGACAGCAGAGAAGCCGATTTTTTTTTTTTGCCCGTTCGATAAAGGCGATGGCCAAAGCCAAAGCTCATATCTCACGGTCACCGGCTTCGCCGGTCACTCATCGGCAGATCCGTTTAACAGCTAGCGTCAAATCGCTGATTCACCCTTTTTACTACCGTACTCTGGAACACTACTCATATAAAAACAAAATAAAAATTATTATTTTTTGGTTTTGTATCTCCAATTTCTCCTCTCTCAGTTTCTCAGACTTTTCTTCTTCTCTCCTCCGTGTCCTTGACTCCTGCAAAGGAAAGGAAAGGACAGAAAAGAAAGAACACATTTGAAGAGAAGAAAGAGAATATAACCCAAAAAAAAAAAAAAAACTTAATATGGAATACCAGAAAGTCTCCTCTGCTTCGTTCTCTAAGAAGCTCACGAAGAGGCATAGCCACAGCTTCAGTGGAACGAGTATTTACGACGGCGTTTTCAGTGGTCCAATGAAGGTTGCCTCTTATATAGAGGAAGACTACGGTGAGATATTTGGTGGCTCACGTAGTTCTTCGATTCCGGTCCTTGATGTTCCTGAGCTGAATGAGAGAAAGATTACGGTTGATGTTAAAAGCTCCAAGCTTGATTACT